>NC_080112.1:58689662-59064397 GCF_950005125.1 Chionomys nivalis | reverse complement strand
AGTCAAGTATATAAATATATAATTACACATTTAAATAAAATAGTGCATCAATAAATCTAGTAACTAAAAACTAACAGATTACTTAGAGTAACTTGAGGTAATTCAACAAATTGTTATTTTAAATATTTTCTCTTCTTTTATTCTCATAAACATTAACCACAATGATTCAGTAGTAATCTCAGCAAAGAATGAAAAATAGTGAAGACTGAGAAAAGATGTGATGTTAAAATATACGTGGATACAAATACAATTTCATAAAAAATCAGCATTAAGTTGGTAGATATAGCTAGAGGCAAAAAGACAGTGATATTGTACTAAAAGCAGTTAGCTATATACAGTACAGTATCTTAATCTAAGAGGAAGACACACCATAAACTTTAATGGAGTCATTTGTTGGTTGCACATTCTGTCTCCCTAAAAGTTTAAGTGCATCATATCTGTCATCATTAACTTTAATGGAAGAAACCACAAAAGTCTGAGGTGTAAACATTGATGAATGTTTGTGGATAACAGAAAGAGCAGATGTAGGTAAAAAATATTGTTAACTATTACAATATAATTTTATAATTAATAGCAAACATAAATATCATTTGATTTATAAGGCAATCTTTAAAAATAAACAACAAACAGAGAAAATCACTTTAATGTGTATACATACATAAAATAGCAATAGGTTCAATAAAGCATGTGTGAACTACAGTATGAGACTTTGGGTAATTTTGTCATATATTATATTATCCATCATTCTAAATGTCAGTTCTTGTCAAAGTGATCTGCAGATCCATTTTATTTACAATAAAAGTCTCAGTAGGTTTTTTGTTGCTTTTTAAAACATGTGCAAAATAATCCATTCATTCTAATATTTATTTGAAATAGAAAATCCAAATCATCCTCAAATTAGGGAAAAATCATTTTACAGCATAGTATAACTTTGTATAAAATTAAAATATTTATGATAGTGTGATGGTTCATGTAGTCAATTTGATACAACCTAGATTCACTTTGTTTTTATTTATTTATTTATTTATTAAAGATTTCTGCCTTCTCCCCACCACCACCTCCCATTTCCCACCCCCTCCTCCATCAAGTCCCCCTCCAGGAAGTCCTAGTAAAGGATTGCCAAGGTTAGGTTGGTTACTGATCATGTCTATGGAGGATAATCATAATTATACTAATTGAAATGAGAAAACACACCCATTGTGGGTGACAACATTCCTCAGGCAGGGGATTATGGGTTGTATGTGAATGGAGAAGACAATATGAGTATGTGGAAACATGCATTAATTCACTGCTCTCTGCTTTTGATTGTGAATTTAATGGGACTCGTTGCTTCAAGTTATTACCATGTTGTATTTGCTATAATGGTGGACTATAATCTGGAATTATGAGTCAAATAAATCCTTTCTATCTTAAGTATCTTTTCTCAGTATATTTTCTCAGTGAAAATAGATAAAACTAAGATAGACAGCATAGTTTTGGTGAATGAATGTACTGATATATTTTTATATTCATTCAATGTAAGATCACAGTGAAGATGAGCAAACTATACTTCTTGTAGAAGCAAGAATGAATCTCTAAAACAAAGACTTCAAGAAAGCAGAATTTATATTTTATTTTATTTTTTTATTGAAAATTTCCACCTCCTCCCATCCTCCCATTTCCCTCCCCTCCCTCCACACCTCCTCCCCCTCCCTCTTCAGTCCAAGGAGCAGTCAGGGTTCCCTAGCCTATGGGAAATCCAAGGTCCTCCCTGTTCCCCCCATGTCCGGGAAGGTGAGCATCCAAGCAGACTAGGCTCCCACAAAGCCCATCCATGCAGTAGAATCAAAACCCAGTGCCATTGTCCTTGGCTTCTCCCCCAGTCTCCATTGTCAGCCACATTCAGAGAGTCTGGTTTGATCATATGCCCCATCAGTTCCAGTCCAACTGGCCTTGGTGAGCTCCCATTAGATCAGCCCAACCGTCTCGGTGGGTGGGCAAACCCCTCACAGTCCTAACTTCCTTGCTCATGTTCTCCCTCCTTCTGCTCCTCATTTAGACCTTGGGAGCTCAGTCCATTGCTCCACTATGGGCCTCTGTCTCTATCTCCATCCATTGCCAGATGATGGTTCTATGGTGATATGCAAGATATTTATCAGTGTGGCTATAGGATATGGCCAGTTCAGGCACCCACTCCTCTGCTACCCAAGGAACAAGCTGGGGACATCTCCTTGGACACCTGGGAACCCCTCCAGAGTCAAGTCTTTTGCCAACCCTAAAATGGTTCCCTTAATTAAGATATCTACTTCCCTGCTCCCACAACCACCCCTCCTCTATCCCAAATATCCCATTCCCTCAAGCTCTCCCCATCCTCCCCTCCTCCCTTCTCTCTCCCCCATCTCCCCTTATCTCCACCCCACCCCCACTCCTGTGCTTCCAACCCCTGTCCGGCAATCTTGTCCACTTCCAATATCCAGCAGGATATCTATATGTTATTCTTTGGGTCCACCTTTTTTTTTTTTTTGGTTTGTCGAGACAGGGTTTCTCTGTGGCTTTGGAGCCTGTCCGGGAACTTGCTCTGTAGACCAAGCTGTGGGTCCACCTTCTTATTTAGCTTCTCTAGGATCACAAATTACAGGCTCAATGTCCCTTATTTATGGCTAGAATCTACTTATGAGTGAGTACGTACCATATTCATCTTATTGGGTCTTGGTTACCTCACTCAGGATAGTGTTTTCTATTCCCATCCGTTTGCATGAAAAATTCAAGATGTCATTGATTTTTAGCGCTGAGTAGAACTCTAAAATGTATATGTGCCACACCTTCTTTATCCATTCTTCTATTGAGGGGCACCTAGGTTGTTTCCAGGTTCTGGCTTGTAACATGAAGGGGCAGGCCTGCTTGTTTTTGTTTTCTGTCCTGCCTTTTAGCTCCAAAGAAAATCACACATAGGTCTCCATAAATTATAAGCTGATTGGCCCATTAGCTCTAGCCTCTCACTGGCTAACTCTCACATCTTGTTAACCCATTTTTCCGATCTATGTTAGCCATGTGGCTCAGTACCCTTTTCAATGGGGCAGATCACATCCTGCAGCTTCGGTGATCTGGACAGGAATGGGAGGAATCAGCTTCCTCCTTCCCAGAATTCTCCTGACCTCACTGCATCATTTCTACTTCCTGTTTGGTTTTCCCACCTATATTTCCTGCCTGACTAATCAGCATTTATTTATAACATGATTGACAGAATACAGACATTCTCCGGCACCACGTCCCCCTCTTTAAAAAAAAAATACAAAGGAAAATACCCATAGTTCATTTTTTGTGAATGTGGGTATAGTATTCCAGGCTACTTCCAGTTGGTTGGGGGCACTGATAATCTTATGGGGACCTAAAGAAAATTTAGAGTTATGATCAAGTCCTGAATAAAGTATCCGGTGAGTCTTGATCATCTCAGGCAGCAGTATTGAACCTGTTCTGCATGAAGAACTCAGACATCTGGGCCATCTATTCCTGCTGGAGATTTCTCAGGTGGTCTCCCTTCATCAAAGCTTATTTTTCCTAACCCTGAATAAATCCATAGCCTCTCATTTTCTGTGCAAACAAAAGCAAAATCTCTTCTCCAATGTAACATACCTTTTGACTTTAATTTTGAAGCCAAGGTATTTTCAAAATACCTATCTTGGATTAATTCTGCAGCATTTTTGAGCAAATATCTTTTAGCAGCTGTTGCTCCTTCCTCAGCATTTAAACAATTCAAAAAGAGCATAATAACATACAGTATCAAGATTCTCTGTGTATTTTCCATCTTTACGTGGCTTTATTTTAACCTCTATTTCTTTTATTTTTACTTTTGACTTTTGGCTTTCTGAGACAGGTTCTCTGTATATCTTTGTCCTGGAACTCCCTCTGTAAACCAGGTTATCTTTGAACTCACAGAAATCTGTCTGTCTCTGTCTCCCAGGCTACTATTTCTTTCTTCTTCCTTCCTTCCTTCCTTCCTTCCTTCCTTCCTTCCTTCCTTCCTTCCTTCCTTCCTTCCTTCCTTCCTTCCTTTCTTTCATTCTTTCTTTCTACTCTAAGAACTTTAACCTTTAGCCTGTATATATTTTTAACACACTGTAAACCATTTAGAGGTTTTCTTCCTCTTTGAATCTCCCTTTACTGTATGTCTCTCTTTTTCTGATCACATGAGTCTTTAATTTGCTAAGGAATATGGAGAAGTTTTTGCCACAACTCTATGGCGTTTTAAGGTCCTTGCCAGGAAGCAAGCTGCAACAGTGTGTAAACAACACTGAAAAGGTTCTATGGCATTTCAAGGTCCTTGCCAGGAAGCAAGCTGCAACATTGTGTCCTTAGCTCCATAGTCTGGACTGCCTGCTTGAAAGAGTCAGAGTTTTCTCTGGCAGGACAGCCCAGAAAGCCTGCATTTTAAAACAGCCAGCTTTTTTCCTGCCATGGCTAAAAACCAAAATTGTCTACTTTAGTCTTTCCCAAGTTTTCTCAGGCTTTTTGTGGATGAAGTTATCCACATGGGCGCCAATCTGTAACATGAAGGGCCAGGCCTGCTTGTTTGTGTTTTCTGTCCTGCCCTTTAGCCCCAAAGAAAATCACACATAGGTCTCCATAAATTATAAGCTGATTGGCCCATTAGCTCTAGCCTCTCACTGGCTAACACTCACATCTTGATTTACCCATTTTTCTGATCTATGTTAACCATGTGGCTCAGTGCCTGTTTTCAGTGGGACAGATCACTCCTGCTGCTTCGGTGATCTGGGCAGGATTGGGAGGAATCAGCTTCCTCCCTCCCAGAATTCTCCTGTTCTCAATACATAATTTCTACTTCCTGTCTGGTTTTCCTGCCTATATTTCCTGCATGGCCAATCAGCATTTATTTATAATAAGGATCAGAATTTACATTAAGGATGATTTGTCTTCGACAGAAAATACATGGCAACCGAAACACTAAGCAAAAATATAAGAGAAAAGAGTACATTTCAGAGGATATTAGTCTTAGACTTAATTCTAAAGTTATGAAGCTCAAAAACAAATTCTGATGAAAGACCAAGGAGCAAGACTATTAATAATGGCCATCTGTGGAATGAAGATGGACTATGTTGATTTACATTTTATACAAATATATATTGCTATATTTAACATAACTATGTTCCTACTGAATTCCCTGATATTTTTCTAATAAACAATATGAAAAATTTCCATTAGTCAGCATCTAGAGATCTATTTTGTTCAAGGTATTTTTAAGGCAACTGAAGCTTACTCTAAGCATCTTGAGCTGAATGTAAATTTATTGAAAGAATATATTGAAGGCTGATGTTAAAAAGGGATCAGTAAGAAGTCTTAACTAAATTTAGGAGATGAGTGAAACACAAGAGATTCCTGGGCAAGGTGACACAACTAACTAATGTCATATGACATGATATGATAATAATAATAACACAGTATCATTTTTCTGGTCTTAGATGCTGTTATTGTATCATCACAAGCACACTGAATTCTTACCTACCACATCTTCTTAGATTCAAAATTCTTAGTGTGACCAGGTGAACTTAAAACCTAGTTTTAGCCTGAAAATCTAGGTTTTAAGAGAATACTCTTCCCATTTATTCATAACCTAGAATAACCACTGCTGTGCTTATTACAAATTATTTTGGTAATTTCTAGAAGTCTATTTAGTGGAATTATAGTATATACATTATTTTTCAACTGGCTTTTTTTGAACAGCATGCTTTTTATGCTTTTTCCAAGATGCTGTATGTATTTTTAAGATTTTCATTTTTATTGCTAAATAAAAAAATACATGGATATATTAAAAATGGTTTAATTACCTACTGAATGACTTGTCTCCAGACAGGTTTTTGTATAATATGTAGCCATGGATAAGTAGTTTTGTGCCAAATGTGGATAAGACTGCTTTACATATCTATATGCAAACATTTATGTGGACATAAATATTTAACTTTCTGTGATGAAGAATTTACAGTGTGACTATTAGGTAGTCAGACATTAATACACTTGGAGGTATTGGAGGATGTATTTTACTTCATAATCAGGATTGGACCCCATCTTTGGTTTCCCTGGTAACATCATAATTGACTCCCTCCTACTTGGAAATTAAAACGCCTGACTGTTGATCCAAGGTGATTTCTATGAAAAAAAGATCCTGTATGGGATTTAAATACTAACAAAAAGGTACATTATGTTTTTAATTAGCCATTTTAATTGGCTTGTAGTGATATTTTATGGCAGTTTTGTTTTGCATTCATTATGTAATGACACTGATAATTTTAATTTGCTTTTTGTTCATATGCATACACATACATACATACACATACAGACAGACACATACATACACACACACACACACACACACACACATATCTTCTGGTATGTGCTTAGTCTGCATGTACAAAGTTGTACTTTTCCAAAAGAATCACAATACCTCCTCTGCTCTATGCTTTATGATGTGATTTTGACATATTTACCATTCAATTATTCTCAAGTATTCTGTTTTCTTAATATAGGTAGAATTGCAGCATTTGATGATTGATTATTAAAGGTCAGAAAAAGGTGATAGAGCTTCCACTTCATTTTCTGGGAATGTTTGTTCCTTTAGTTCAACTATGAAGAAATTAATGTTGCACAGAAAAGCCACAATCCTATCCCAACATCCCATATAAATGACAACAATTGTCACTAGGATTGTGAAAGAAAAACTTCTATTATGAGTTGTAGATATACCATATATCTTCATTGTGTAAGTTGAACCTTAAAAAGAGTCTAGATTCCAGGTGGAGATTTACCACATACCTTTATTGTACAGAACAAAGAAAGAATGTTAAAAGCTTCAAGAGAAAAAGGCGAAGTAACATATAAAGGCAGACCTATTACTATTACAGCTGATTTCTCAAAGGAAACTATAAAAGCCAGGAGATCCTAGAACAACGTATTGCAGACTGTGAAAGACCACAGATGGCAGTCCAGAGTATTATACCCAGAAAAATTTTCGATCTTGTTAGACAGAGAAAATAATATAGTCTATGATAAAGTCAGATTTAAACTATATCTACCTACAAATCCAGGTTTACAGAAGATAATCAAAGGAAAATTTGATCCTACTTATGTCAACTATGTGAAAACATAGGAAATAAATAATTCCAGACCAACACAGTCAAAAGAACAGAAACACACACAGTGCTGCCGCTGCCACCACCACCAAAATAACAGGAATCATTGATCATTGACATCTTTCAACATCAGTGGTCTCAATTTCCCAATAAAATCATATAGACTAAAAGAATAGATACAAAAACAGGATCTACCCTTCTACTGTATTCAAGAACCACACCTCAACATCAAGGAGACACATTATCTCAGGATAATGGTTTGGAGAACAATATCATGAGCAAATTGACTTAATAAGCAAACTAGTGTAGCCATATTACTATCTGTCAAAGTATACTTCAAACCAAAATGAATCAAAAGAGATAGGGAAGATACAAACTCATCAGAGGAAAATTCAACCAAGAGGACAGTATAGTTCTTAAGATTTATATACCAGCTAAGGAGTTCCATTCAGAAGGTTTGCCCTCTTGTCTTTGGGGTCCTTGGACTACAAGGCGTCCCTGTTTCTGTACTGAGGAGTTCCATCCAGACAGATGAGTGTGGGCCATCTCCAGGGCTGACTGTCTAGGAAGGGAACACAGACCACCCCATGGTCCTGCTGCAGGGGCTTTTTTGTTCCACACGACCCTGTCTCCCCCAAGCCTGCCCTAATGTCTGCAAGGTTCTTGGCCCAGGAACAGTTCCTGCTCCTTCACTAAGGCTATCCACCCAGAGGGGTGAGTGTCTGCCGGCCAGGCAGGCTGGAAGGTCCCTGCAAAGGAGTGCAGAGCATCTTCAGCTTCTGCTGCAAAGTCTTCTGTATTATACACAACCCTGCCCTCCCCCCAAGTTTGCCCTTTTGTCTGCGGGGTCCTTGGACTACCAGGAGTCCCTGTTTCTGTGCTGAGGAGTTCCATCCAGACAGGAACGGTTCCTGCCCTGTACTGAGGAGATCCACCCAGAGAGTCAGTCACAGCAAAGATTGGACCAAGACACCAAGATTCTCCTGGCTGCATTTGAAGGAAGAGATGGGGAGTCGCCAATGCAAGAATTCCTCCAACAACCTGAAAGGCAACATAACATCACCAGAATCCAGCTATCACGCAACAAGAAGAATTGAACACCCTACTCCAGAAGAAATAGAAGAAACTGACTAAATGGAACATTATGAAAATAATAGAGGACCTTAAACAGGACATGAAAAGCTGCCACAAAGAAATGGAGATGGAAAACAAAAAGGTAGAGGAAATTAATAAGTCTTTCAAAGATACCCAAGAAAACCAAGAAAAAGCAATCAAATAGGTAAGGGAAACAGTTCAAGACTTAAAAAATGAAATGGAGGTAATGAAGAAAACACAAACCAAGGGAAGGCTGGATATGGAAAATCTAGGAAAATGTACAGGAACTACAGAGACAAGTATTACCAACAGAATTCAAGAGACAGAAGAAAGAATCTCAGACACTGAAGATACTATAGAGAAAATAAGCTCACTGATTAAAGAACAAAAACAAATCCAACAAATTCTTAACACAAACCTTCAGGAAATTTTGGACATCATGAAAAGACCAAACTTAAGAATAATAGAGGTAGAAGAAGGAGAAGAATTACAGCTCAAAGACCCAGAAAATATATTCAACAAAATTATAGAAGAAAACTTTCCCAACCTAAAGAAGGATGTTCTTATGAAGGTACAAGAAGCATACAGAACACCAAATAGACTGGATCAAAAAAAAGCATCCCCTCGCTATATTATAATCAAAATACAAAACATACAGAATAAAGAAATAACATTAAGAGCTGCAAGGGAAAAAGGTCAAGTAACATATAAAGGGAAATCTATCAGAATTATACCTGACTTCTCAATGGAAACCATGAAAGCCAGAAGGTCTTGGATATACATGCTGTAGACACAAAGAGACCATGGATGCAAGCCCAGACTACTATACCCAGCAAAGCTTGCATTCACCATCAACTGAAAAAAAAGATATTCCAGGACAAAAACAGATTTAAACAATATGTAGACACAAACCCAGCCTTACAGGAATTACTAGGATTAAAATAAGAAACCAAGAAAGCAAAAAACACTCATAATATCACAAGCATCTGACAACCCTCTACCAGCATAATCCAAAGAAGGGAAACACACAAACACTACCACCAGAAAAAATAACTGGAGGTAACAACCACTGGTCATTAATATCACTTAATATCAATGGACTCAATTCACCTATAAAAAGGCACAGGTTAAGAGAGTGGATACGGAATCAGGATCCAACATTCTCCTGTTTATAATAAACACACCTCAAACTCAAAGACAGACACTATGTCAGAGTAAAGGGTTGGGAAAAGGTTTTCCAATCAAATGGACCAAAGAAACAAGTGGATGTGGCTATACTAATATCTTATAAAATTGATTTCAAACTAAAATCAATCAGAAAAGATGGAGATGGACACTTTATGCTCATAACAGGAACAATTTATCAGGAGGAAGTCTCAATCCTGAATATCTATGTCCCTAATATAAAAGCACCCACATATGTGAAAAAAATTACTAGAATTCAAAGCATACATCAAACCTCATACTCTAATAGTGGGTGATTTCAACACTCCTCTCTCACCAATGGACAGGTCAACCAGACAGAAACTTAACAGAGAAATAAGAAAACTAACAGATGTAATGAACCAAATGGACTTAAGAGACATCTGTAGAACAGTCCACCCAAACAGAAAAGAATATACCTTCTTCTCAGCATCTCATGGAACCTTCTCAAAAATTGATCACATAATTGGTAACAAAGCAAACATCCATAGATACAAAGAAATTGTAGTAACCACCTGTGTACTATTGGATCACCGTGGAATAAAGTTAGAATTCAACAACTATTCTAACACCAGAAAGCCTACAAACTGATGTAAACTGAACAGTCAACTACTGAACCACCCCTGGATCAAGGAAGAAATAAAGAGAGAAATTAAAGTCTTCCTTGAATTCAGTGAAAATAAAGATACATCATACCCAAACCCATGGGCCACTATGAAAGCATTGCTAAGAGGAAAGTTCATAGCAATAACTGCCCACATGAAGAAGATGGGGAAATCACACATTAGAGACTTGACAGCACACCTGAAAGCTCTAGAAAGAAAGAAGCATATTCACACAGAAGGAGTAGAAGACTGGGAATAATCGAACTGAGGGCTGAAATCAACAAAATAGAAACACAGAAAACAATCCATAGAATCAATGAAATAAAAAGCTGGTTCCTGGAAAAAATCAACAAAATTGACAAACCCCTATCCAAAATAATCGAAAGGCAGAGAGAGAGAGAACACGCAAATTAACAAGATCAGAAGTGAAAAGTGGGACATATCCACAGACAGAGAGGAAATTCAGAGAATCATTAGATATTACTACAAAAGCCTGTATGCCACAAAATTGGAAAATGTGAAAGAAATTAACACTTTTTTAAAGATTAGTATCATATACCAGAATTAAATCAAGACCAGGTAAACAGTATAAATAGACCTGTAAGTCACAAGGACTTAGAAGCTGTCATCAGAAACCTCCCTACCAAAAAAAGCCCTGGACCAGATGGTTTCAATGCAGAATTCTACCGGAATTTCCAAGAAGAACTAATACCTCTACTCCTTAATGTGCTTCACAAAATAGAAAGAGAAGAGTAATTGCCAAACTTCTTTTATGAAGCTACAGTCACCCTGATACCAAAACCACACAAAGACTTAACCAAGAAACAGAATTACAGAACAATCACACTCATGAACATTGATGCAAAAATTCTCAATAAAATACTGGCAAACTAAATCCAAGAACACATCCAGAAAGTTATACATTATGATCAAGTAGACTTCATCCAAGTGAAACAGGGCTGATTCCACATATGAAATTCTATCTATGAAATCCATCATATAAATAAACTGAAGGAAAAAAAATATGATCATCTCACTAGATGCTGAAGAAGCATTTGACAAAATTCAACACCCCTTTATGATAAAGGTCTTCGAGAGATTAGGGATACAAGGTTCATACATAAATATAATAAAAGCAATATACAGCAAGCTGACAGGTAACATTAAAGAGAGAAACTCAAAACCATTCCACTAAAATCAGGAACAAGACAAGGCTGTCCACTCTCTCCATACATCTTCAATATAGTGCTTGAAGTTCTAGCAATAGCAATAAGACAGCACAAGGAGATTAAGGTGATTCAAATTGGAAAGGAAGAAGTCAAACTTTTGTTATTTGCAGATTATGTGATAGTGTACCTAAGTGACCCCAAAAACTCTACCAAAGAACTCCTACAGCTGACAAACACCTTTAGTAATGTGGCAGGATACAAGATAAACTCCAAAAATTCAGTTTCCCTCCTATACACGAACAAAGAAGCAGAGAGGGAAATCAGAGATATATCACCATTCACGATAGCCACAAATAGCATAAAATATCTTGGGGTAAATCTAACCAAGGAAGTGAAAGATCTATTTGACAAGAACTTTAAGTCTTTGTAGAAAGAAATTGAAGAGGATACCAGAAAATGGAAGGATCTCCCATGCTCTTAGGTTGGGAGGATCAACATGTTAAGAATGACAATTCTACTAAAAGCAGTCTATAGATTCAATGCAATCCCCATCAAAACCCCAACAAAATTCTTCACAGATCTTGAAAGAATAATAATCAACTTTACATGGAAAAACAAAAAACCCAGGACAGTCAAAACAATCCTATACAATAAAAGTACTTCCAGAGGCATTACCATCCCTGCCTTCAAACTCTATTACAGAGCTATAGTAATGAAAACAGCTTGGTATTGGCACAAAAACAGAGATGTTGACCAATGGAATCAAATCAAAGACCCAGATATTAATCCACAAACCTATGAACACCTGATTTTTGACAAATGAGCTAAAATTATACAATGGAAGAAAGAAAGCATCTTTAAAAAATGGTGCTGGAATAATTGAATGTCAACCTGTAGAAGAATGAAAATAGATCCATATCTATCACCATGCACAAAACTCAAGTCCAAAAGGATTAAAGACCTCAATATTAATCTGACCACACTGAACCTGATAGAAGAGAAAGTGGGAAGTAGTCTGCAACACATGGGCACAGGAGACCACTTCCTATGTAGAACCTCTGTAGCACAGACAATAAGAACAACAATGAACAAATGGGACCCCCTGAAACTGAGAAGCTTCTGTAATGCAAAGGACACTGTCATTAAGACAAAAAGGCAACCTACTGAATGGGAGAAGATCTTCATCAACCCCACATCAAAGGTCTGATCTCCAAAACTCAAGAAACTAGACACTAAAACACTAATTAACCCAATTTAAAAAATGGGGTATTGAACTGAACAGAGAATTCTCAACAGAAGAAGTTCAAATGGCCAAAAGACACTTAAGGTCATGCTCAACCTCCTTATCGATCAGGGAAATGCAAATCAAAACAGCTTTGAGATACCATCTTACACTTATCAAAATGGTTAAAATCAAAAACACCAATGATAGCCTATGCTGTAGAGGTTGTGGAGTAAGGGGAACACTCATCCATTGCTGGTGGGAATGCAAAGTTGTGCAACCACTTTGGAAATCAGTGTGGCAGTTTCTCAGGAAACTCGGAGTCAACCTACCTCAGTATCCAGCAATTCCACTCTTGGGAATATACCCAAGAGATGCCCAATCATACTGCAAAAGAATTTGTTCAACTATGTTCATAGCTGCACTATTTGTAATAGCCGGAACCTGGAAGCAACCTAGGTGCCCCTCAATAGAAGAATGGATAACAAGATATGGAACATAGACACTTTCGAGTTTTATTCAGCACTATAAAACAATACATCTTGAATTCTCCATGCAAATGGATGGAAATAGAAAACACTTAACTGAGTGAGATAACCCAGACCCCAAAAGATGAAAATGGTATGTACTCACTTATAAGTAGATTCTAGCCATAAATAAAGGACACAGAGCTTATAATTCATGATCCTAGAGAAGCTAAATAAGAAGGTGAACCCAAAGAAAAACATATAGTTATCCTTTTGGATATTGGAAGTAGACAAGATTTCCAGGCAAAAGTTGGGAGCACGGGGGTGAGGGTGGGGTGGGGGTAAGGGGAAATGGGGAGAGAGAAGGGAGAAGGGGAGGATTGGGCAGATCTTGGGGGAATGGAATGGTTGGGATGGAGGATGGGTGGATATGGGAGCAGGGAAGTAGATATCTTAATTAAGGGAGCCATTTTAGGGTTGACAAGAAACTTGACTCTAGAGGGGTTCCCAGGTATTCAAGGAGCTGTCCTCTGCTTGTTCCTTTGGGCAGCAGAGGAGAGGGTGCCTGAACTGGCCTTATCCTATAGCCACACTGATGAATATCTTGCATATAACCATAGAACCTTCATCTGGCAAAGGATGGAGATAGAGACAGAGACCCACATTAGAGCACTGGACTGAGATCCCAAGGTCCAAATGAGGAGCAGAATGAGGGAGTACATGAGCAAAGAAGTCAGGACAGGGAGGGGTGCGTCCACTCACTGAGACCGTGAGACTGATTTAATGGGAGCTCACCAAGGCCAGCTGGACTGGGACTGATGGAGCATGTGATCAAACTGGACTCTCTGAATGTGGCTGACAATGAGGGCTGACTGAGAAGCCAAGGACAAGGGCACTGAGTTTTTGATTCTACTGCATGGACTGTCTATTTGGGAGCCTAGTCGGTTTGAATGCTCACTTTCCTAGACCTGGATGGAGGGGGGAGGACCTTGGACTTCCCACAGGGCAAGGAACCCTGACTGCTCATAGGACATGGAGAGGGAACGGGGAGTGGGAAGGAAATGAGAGGAGGTGGAAATTTTTAATAAATAAATAAAATACACTAAAAAATCTCAAAAATAAAGAAAGTAATGTATAATTAAGAAATACAGGTTGTTATATAGCGATCTATAATAGTCAAGCTTGTAGTCATAATAGGTTTTCTAGATGTACAGAGAAATGTCTCTCTTATGTAGATACTCTTCAAACCTTTCAAAGACAAACAGAATATGACATTTAATATGTTTTAAGAACTTAGAACTTTTCATGACAATGAGACACATCTGCTCTTGGAAGCACCAATCTATGTCAAGAACAAGATGGGAATCAAAGAGTTTCATTATGGGGTTTGTTAGCCATTTGGGCAATAAACTGCTCTTGCCCAGACTACTTGATGTTATACTGTATGAACTGGACTTGCAGTAACCACAGAAAAATGACTGCTGAACATGCCTAAATGTTATAAGGTCTTGGGTTTCTGCTTCATGAAAGAGTCTTCCAGACATTCCACAGGACACAGAAAAAAATGACAGAAGGACTTTGCATGACTATAGAGGCAGCAAGATGTCTCTGTCAAGTCTAGAGTTGCAGAAGTTGCTTACAAAGTACTTTTGTTAACTTAGGTAATATTATATCCTCCTGGAGTCTTTGAAGGAGTTGAAGAAAAGAAAGGTAGTTTCCCTTGGTTATGATAAAATATAAAGTATATATATATATATATATATATATATTACAACTATGTTAATACGATAACTATAGTTCTTGCTTAATAACTGTTTTGTTGTATGTAATCTTGCTGTGTTAAAGTTAAAATCTTCCTTTTTCATTTAGACAGAAAAGGGGAGGTGATGTGGGATTCCCCTCTGTATGCTGTGATTACATTTTATTGCCATTGGTTAATAAAGAAGCTACTTTTGGCCAATGACTTAACAAAGTAAAGTCACGCGGGAAAGCTGAACAGAGATGTAGAGAGAGAGTAGGCAGATTCAGGGAGACACCATGTAGCCATGGGAGAAAGATGCCTGTGTGTAGGTACTGGTAATTCATGAGCCTTGTGATAAAATATAAAATAATAAAAATGGGTTAAATTATGACATAAGAGCCAGTTAAAAAATGCCTAAGTGATTGACCAAGCAGTATTTTGTTTTGTTTTTTACTTTTTGCTTTTCTTGTGTGTGTGTGTTTTTTTTTTTTTTTTGAGATAGTGTTTCTCTGTAACTTTGGATCCTGTTCTAGAACTAGCTCTGTTGACTAGGCTGCCCTTGGACTCACAGAGATTGCCTGTTCTGCCTCCTGAGTGATAGGATTAAAGGCAATATTTTAATTACAAAAAGATTTATGTACCAAGCACAAGGGTACCCAATCAGAAAAGAAACAATGACAGCTTAAATCACATATTGACTGATGGAGGTGGGTCATCTTTCTATCTGTTGTTTCATTGGTTAAGTAATAAAGAAACTGCCTTGGCCCCTTTAATAGGACAGAAAATTAGGTAGGCGGAGTAGACAGAACAGGATGCTGGGAGAAAGAAGCCAAGTCAGGAGTCGCCATGATTCTCCCACTCCAAACTGACGCAGGTTAAGATCTTTCCTGGTAAGCCAGCTAATGGTACTACACAGAATATTAGAAATGGGTTAGATCAATATGTAAGAGCTAGCCAATAAGAGGCTGGAACTAATGGGCCAGGCAGTGATTAAAAGAATACAGTTTCCATGTAATTATTTAGGGAAAAGCCATGCGGGCGGCCGGGTGCCGGGGACGCAGCCCCGCCGCCGCTTTTACTACAACAATTGACACTCACATGCTAGTAGTGGGAGACCTCAACATCCAACTGTCAGCAATAAACAGATCACCCAGACAAAAACTAAACAGAGAAATCTTGGAGAAAACAGATGCTACAAATTAACTGTATCTAACAGATATTTACAAAACATTTCACCCAAACACAAAAGAATATAGCTTCTATGTACATACTAGAACTTTCTTTAAAATTTAATATATACTGTGACACAAAGCAAGTCTCAACAGATATAAGAAAATTGAAATCACACTCTGCATTCTATCAGACCACCACCAATTTATTCTGGATATCAACATCAACAGAAATCATGGAAAATGAACAACTCCCTATTGAATGAAAAATGGGTCAAGACAGAAATTAAGAAAAATTAAAGGTTTTCTACAATTTAATGTATATGGATACACAACACACCCCAACCCATGGGACATATTGAAAGCAATTATAAGAAGCAAGGTCATAGTACTAAATGCTTACATCAAAAAGACAGAGAGGGAAAGGGGTGGTTGTTGAAGAGTTGGATCCACTGGTAAGTGCATGTATTGCTCTTGTAGCGAGGACCCAAGTTAAGTTCCTAGCACTTACATCACTATTAGCCCTGGCAGAGCATGTGAACATACCAACACAGACAGATACACACACATCCCTAAAACAAAAAATGTTCACATTCCTTACAAAATATAGTTTGTTAGCTATATGGGTCATGTGGCCATTTAAAAAAAAAACTGCATGGATTTAAGGTATAGAAGGCTATATGAGATGGATATAATGACAACATCACTCAGGAAAATTATAAGTCATTATTTTGCCTTTTTTTTGAATGGTAGTCATTCCTAAAATCTACTCTTTTAGAAAAAAAAATGTATCAGTAGAAAATGTTATTATATTCTTCATACTGCATATTTTCTCTTGTTATTTTTCCATTTACATGAAACTAGAAAACATCATACTAAATGAAATATGCCAGACACAAAATTTAGAAAATTATTGCTTTATGTAGAATAAACTAGAATGTATGTGAATTATTTCTGCTTTCTAAAAGTGTTCACATATATACCTATGCCACCTTATCTTTTAATTTATTCTTCTTTCATATAATAAATCCTAACTTCAGCCTCTCCTAAGTCCCCTCCTTCCAATATTTCTCTACCTCCCCTTTCCCCCAGATCCATTGATCTTTTTTTCCCTTCAGAAAAGAGCAGGCCTCCCAGTGATATCAATAAAATGTCATGGTAAGATGCATAAGACTAGGCATAAACTCTCATTATCAAGGCTGGATGTAGCAACCCAGTAGGAGGAAAATGTCTCATAAACAGGCAAAAGAGTCAGAGACACCCCTATTCCCATAGTTAGAAGTCAAACAAAAACTCCAAGTTAAACTACCACATTATGCATCTGTAGGGACTAGCATAGTGGCTGAAAAAGTTTGCGCTCTCATCAGCAATGGAGGAGTCCTTTCCTAATTCTATATTCTCTCAAACATGAGCTGTCATTTGTGTTATTCATCTTAGTCATTTTGACAGGTATAAGATGGAATCTCAAAGTAGTTTTGATTTTCATTTCCCTAATATCTGAAGAAGTTTTACATTTATTTAAGAGCTTTTCAGCCATTTGAAGTATTCTAATGAGAATTCTCTGTTTAGGTTTGTTATCCCATTTTTAAATGGATTGTTTGGTTTGTTGTTATCTAGTTTCTTGGATTCTCTATATATTTTAGATATTTTCCCTCTATTGGATGTGGAGTTGATGCAATTTTTTTTTTCCATTCTGTAGGCTATGAATTTGTTTTATTTATTGTGTCCTTTACCTTATAGAAGCTTTATTGTTTCATGAGGTCCTATTTATTACTTTTTAACCTTAGGTTCCTGTGCTATCAGTTTTTAATTACTCAACTCTTAAAAAAATATGACATTGAGAAATGTGAAGCCAAATGAAGGCGTAAGTCACAAACAATCCCACACCAGTTTGGAATTATGATTAATAGAATGGTTATTTATTTAAAGGGGAAAACTTACAGATCACCGTCCCAGACAAAAGTCCTCTGCACAATCAAAAAAGGATCCTAGTCGCTGGAAGTGGAGCTGGAAGCCAGAGAGAGAGGAGAGGGAAGTGGCTGCTTTTTTTAAAGGGAGAGAGACCACACACCAGTGGACTGGTATCTCAGCGGCTATTGGCTGAAAAAGTGGAAGGGGCTCTGCAACACCTCCCCCTTTTGTTTAAGTAAGAGAGTTCTAAACCTACTATGAAATTATATACAATAAGTACAAATATCCTATTCTAACTAGCTTAAGTCTTATATAATAAATAGCTTGGCCAAGTCATGAGTGGAAAGTAACTACATTTATGTAGTCTTCAGCCCCATTGAAGATCTGAGAAGGGAAACAATGTTACCTGAGTAATTAGGAAGTGCAATCAAACAACTTCCAAAACATGCAACAAATCAGAGACAACTAGCTACCTGGGCAATCACCCAAGGTCATATTTGCAGCATTGAAGCAACCAACTTTGGCTAAGGTCTAACATAACTGACATACCATTTTCAAAGGCAAGCAACTTGCCAAAACTATCTTACCCTGTCTTGGCAGGATATGACAGTCCTGTTTTTTTCCATTCACGGATACTCTGTATTTCTGTCAGTGGTTGAGGTATGGGCATTTCTTTGCATAAAGGCCAGTTCAGCCAAGAAGAAAGGCTCCAGGTAGAGTGTCTTTGGTGCTCAACCTTCTCTCGGGAATAGATTGGTGTTGCCAGGAGCAATTGTGTCTCACTACCACGAAACTCTGAGTTAGATTAAAGGCCATTTTCTACAGCTCTTTGAATAGGTTGAAGATTATCTGTCTATACTAAGTATAATCTCTATGTATCTAAAGAACCTGATTAGTCTAATTATAAATGACAAACTTAGAATACTATTGGTCTATATAATTTTCAATACCTATCTAACTTAAAGACTAAGACAATAAACGACTGTGAAACAAATGAGGACAATGACCTCCAAATATAAACAATGTACAAATATACATTGCAGTATGGTAAATATATATCAATACAAAAACAATATATAAGTATCTTAATCAGAGGTAGAAATGTACACTGCAATATAGTAAATACACAATATCAATATAATGTGTATATCAATATATAAAAATGTTTTAAACAGAGGTAGAAACATGCATGCATACAATAGTCAATATAAATGAATACAATTTGTGTGTTGTTATTTTGGGGCATAAGCTAGCCAGGCGGCTGGGAGATGGGTGGCAGGAATGCAGCTGCAGCTCCTTCTATAGCCAAATGTATGGAACTAGAAAAAAAAAATCATCCTGTGTGAAGTGACTCATATAGGAAATATAAACATGACATGTATTCACTTGGTAAGTAGATATTAGCTGTTAAGAAAAGGAAAATCATACTACAATTCATCGTCATTGTCTTTATTTTAAAAAACACTTTAAACCAAACCAACTTTAAACATTTAGAAACATAGGTTCTATAGGGTAAATGCACATTTAAATTTAAATTCAGTATAAAACTTGAGTATTGGAAGTGATTACCTAGCGTTTTAGCCTTCTGGCTGCTCTTCTATATTTAGAATCCAGCACCCTCTTGGGGCAGCTAACTACCACTTATAAATCTTGCTTAAAGGCACTTAATGATCTCTCTTTGGGCCTCTGTGGGCACTTACATACACAGATACACATAAATAAAAAATGAAATAAAATAACAATTGAATGGTGAGAAAATTTTAACCAAAGTCACTCAAAATAGTCAACTTTTAGGGATTACTTAATGGATTGCTGAGACATTGCTGGAAGAAATTATACCCATGAGTTAAGTCACATGATTTGGATTAATTTAGATAAAAAAATATGAAAATCACTAACTGATATTTGGAAAATAAATTAAGAAAGCATGTTTTCCTGATATTGAATACATAAAAGTATATAAATTATCCTGAATTTTATATTTCACTATATTAATAGTCTTTAGAAATATTACTGTCAACTTACTTGAGTTTATTTGGAATATATTCAGATATTTCAGGTAAATTTTAAAAATTTGCTTTGACCTTCATTGTATTCTCCAAAAGGCTGAAATATTTCATCTCATGATTTTAATCTGTTGATCTACTTTCAAAAATCCCCAAAGAAATGCATTGCAAATTTACATTGCATAAGCTCTCCCCTTCATCACTTCATCAGAACTGTAACAGAACAACGGGAATTGAGCCAAGAGCTTCTTGTCATCCAAAGACCAGACTTTCTGTAAATTGACTCAACCCAGGCATGAATTATATGAGCATATGATGGCTGTTAGATATAGCTTTGGAATATCAAGAAATTGCATCATAAAATATAATAAATTATCCTCATTATATTAAGGCCAGTCACACAAATAATTTAAAAGAGAAAAGAAAAGTCAATTAAGTATACTTAATTTTATCTAAACATATTCAGATTTTAACTTTCAAGTTTTCAGTACATTTATGAACTTAATTAACTTTGCAGGCTGAAAAGATGTCACTCTGGTTAAGAGCACTTGTGGCTCTTGCAGAGGACACAGAATCTATCACCAGCCCAACATTGTGGCTCAGCATAATTTGTAATTCTAGTTCCAGGTGATCAAATATCCTCTTTTAGCCCTTTTGTGTATCATCTTTGTATGTGTTGCACAGAATTCATGGATACAAAATAGCCACACATACAAAGTATTAAATAACTTCAGATGGCAATCCTTCCTCTTTTATGTTACCTTTAATAGTGCCTACTAAGTAGAAAATATACAGGATTTACCTTGTTGCATTCCCTCCCTTGGAAATCCTACACAGCTAGTTGTTCAAATCTCAAAAATTGTCTCACATATTTTGTTTACTATTGTTGTAAGAGGCTGCTTGTTTGTTCCTGGATTCTCAGCCCAAAAATAATCACACAGAAACTGTATTATTTCAAAAACTACTTGACCATAGTTTTTTTTTAAGCATATTTCTGGCTAACTCATATCTTAAATTAACTGATCTCCGTTAATCTGTGTATCACCACAAAGCTGTGGTTTACTGGGTAAAGTTCTGGCATTGATCTTTGGAGAGTTCCATGGCTTCTCCCTGACTCTACCTTCTTTCTCCCAGCATTCAGTTTAGTTTTCCCTGCCTAGCTCTGTTCTACCCTATCAGGCCAAGCCAATTTCCTTATTAATCAATGGCATTCACAGCATATAGAGGGGAATCCAACATCACATCATTGCAATTTTTCATGATGGCATTAATTTTGTTATCAGTTGCCATGTGATATTAAATACTACAGTTTTGATGCTTAATATTCCTTAGAGAATTAAAATATACCTCCTCGTTAAATAACTATTTTTTTCAGTTAAAATCTATCAGTTTCAAAGGAGATATTCAGTGATTTCAACATAAAAAAATTACCTAATCATCTGTATAAAGTAGATCAGAATCAATTCATTAATAACATATATGCATTTCTGTATTAGAACACACACTATTCCAAAGTCTGATTTATCCTGCCTTTATTTTTTACTTAATAAACAGGCAACCTAATTAAAATTTGTTAGAGTATTTATCAACTAATAGTTTATATATATATATATATATTTGAATTTGTAATAAAACTTAATAACTCCAAAATAATTATGACTTAAAACTTCATGCAAAATCTTTTTTGATAAGTATAAGCCAGACTGTATATACTTTCTAAAGTGATTATTAATAATCATAGTACAAAGTAAAATTTTGATTTTAAAATAAATATATATTTCAAAATTAAAGCCATGTAGTTAAACTTATATTTGATATGACTATCTGAGTAGTTCAGACAGAGATCATATAATACCCAATGTTTAAATATTTAGTATATAGCCTTTTACAAAAAAATCTAAGCTCCATTTCTACTCATGTATTTTAATACATGATTTGGTCAATAGATTGTAATCTAATGATCCTCCTTAGTATCCCACTCTGACTGATATTACTTAAAACACTGATATCATAGTTAACAGTAGGTAAATTATTGTTTGTTTCCTTTGTCTCCCTAAGTTTCAAAGAAGTACTCTATAAGGAGGTCACATTATAAAGGAGATGAAAAATTAAAAACACTAGGGAATTAGGAGCAACCATTTAATTTTTTCTGAATATTTCTTCTATAGACTATTTCTGTATCTGTGGGATATAGTCAATATTTACAAGTTAATAAGGATTATTTGTACATACTCAAGAAGGTCCATATGCCATTATGTATTTATAAATTATTACAAAATTATGAAAAATAAATGTGATCAGAAAGAATTATCAAAACAAAATAATATATAGTCTAATTATTGCTACTACTGGCTGCAAGTGTAATTTGATGGGAAGATAAAAGAACCTCTGTAATTTATTACTGATACACAATATTGACTAGAAAGTATACCTACATATTTTAAGCAATATCACTAGTATAAAGGGTACTAATTTCCTAAAAGATGCATATTATATTAACAAAACTATTTTTTCATTCTTACTGTTACGATGCAAGAACATGACCTACTTGAAAAAGTTAAAACTAAGAAAATAAGTTTTATTTGAAATGAATTTTAGATAAAATCACAGTATGTATACCATTTAATATTCTCTAATGAGTTTGTTTTCTTCCTGCTATCATTTAAAATCAATTCTTTAACTTCAATACTGTGTTGGTTTGAAGAAAAATGGTAGTCATAGGCCCATAGAAAGTGCACCTATTAAGAGGTGTGATCTTGGTGTAGGTGTGGTTTTGTTGGAGGAAATGAATCTCTGGAAGCGGGCTTTGGGTTCTCAGACACTCAAGCCTGGTTAGTGTGTCTGTTTCTTGCTGCTGTGTGAAGATGGAGACGTAGAACTCTTAGCTCCTTTTCTAGCACCATGTATGACTACATGCTGTTATGCTTCCTGCCATGATGATAATGGACTAAATTTCTGAAACTGTAAGGTAGTCCAGGTTAAATGCTATCCTTTATAAGAGTTGGTGTGGTCATGGCATCTCTTCACAAAAAAAAAAGACAAACAAACAAAAAACAAACAAAAACTCTACCTAAGAAAAGTTGCATTTAAATAAAGGGATAACTGTAATCATATATTATAGAGCAGGGAAATATGCTATCCAAGTTTGAAAGTTTAAATCTTATTGGAACACTAGCTCCAGTGAATCCACATGCTCTCCTTACCTCCCTGGGCAACTGTACACACATGGCAAACATTTTAATTCTTTACCTGCTAAAGACACAAAAATTTCAGGTTAGTATGTAGTACTATACAAACTATTATATCGAATCACCAAGTGAGACATTAAAAAGCTTTAAACACACCTGTCTCAATACCAAAATACAAAATTTTTTATTTCAAAAATGAAAGGAAAATTTATTTGAATAAAAACAAAATTTATGTTTAGAGGAAATTGTTGTCTTTTTAAATCTGGCATACTAAAATATCTTTGTTTATCCAGGTAGAAGAGTGAAAGAACATTCTTACACATAAACATATTGTGCATTAATAAATTCTAACAATTATTTCTATTTATACTTAATATATGTGAATGAAATATTATTTATTTCTTGATTCTATTATTGTATTAGAAAAATGTGTAGAAAACTTTTAATTAGGTGAATAAATGTTATTATATTCCTGTTATTTTACTTGATCCATTTCAATGTGCAGGCATTGTATTATGCTCTTAGTAGATGCTGTATTATAATAATCAACCCCATGATTGCTCTATCTCTTTTTATTCATGCCCTTACATAAGAGTTTAGAAGAATTTTAGGGCTGCTAAAGAAAAATGATAAAGAAAACAATAAGACAGCACATACAAGTTATAACTACAACTCTGGTTTACAAATTAACTAACACTATCAATGAGAATGAGATGTTCCTCTCATGCTTTGATCAGATGATGAGGAAATGGATTTAAATGGGATATTAAGCACTGGAGAGATAAAACTAGCCCACACTGCAACAAAGGGAAACTCTGGAAGCAATAATGCATGACTAATCTTCACTCAAAATCACCAGTCAGCCAATTGCCACCCAGAGTACATTAACCAAATGCTACAGGTCAATGACAATGACTGCCATGAAAAAGAGAAGCTTCCAGATTAAAACAGAGCAAGCACATTATGGATATTGAAATCAAGCTACTCTGTTACTAAATACCTTATAAGCTATTGGCAGATGAATGGGGTGACATGTGGACACAATGCCATGAAGATGTCAGGAATAATTAAATTAAATCAAGAAACCAGTATTTTAAAAAGACAAATTCCAAAGATATACAACAGAGACATTCTTTTCTCGCCTCAGATAAAGAGGAAACATATGACAGAAATGAATGCGGGCAAAAATATAATTTCTGTCTTCCTGGCATGGCCCCCAGTAAAAGAAACATAGTAAAGACCTGAAAAGAAAAATTTCCTTTTCTTACCTTATTTTCAAAAAAAAAATCTTCATTGTGTCAATGTTACACAAGGTGACTCTGTTTGTTTTCAGGAGCATTTTAAAGGCAAAAATATGCTTCATGCTGACCAGGAAAACTTGAAGCAAAGACAAAGTAACTGATACAAGAAACAAAACATGTGAAGCCCACAGTGAGCTCCTAAGATCTCAAAAGTAGTTACCACAGTCTGTTTCAGAGAGAGAGAAGATCTTCAAGGCACAATAAAAGTGTTCCGTTGTCATCTACCTAGGACACAAATTCAAAATAATTTCAAAAAATGAGGTATATCTCATTGGGGAACAGTTACAATTAATGAGAATAAAATTTCTGTCAAGCACAGTGTGTTCCTTCCCAGAGATTTACAGGACTCATGTGGCAGGATCCTGCCTCATGTTCACTTATGATTCCTGGTAGAGAACAGTCTAGGCTGAGTGTGGCTGTCCTCTAAAGCTTGACCTTACTGACTACCTGTATCTGCCATATCAATCAGCACAGCCACGCCCTGCAAAATCAGCTGACTGTGCCCTGTCACAAAAAGGAGTATGTGTTTCCCTGATAATCACTGTTTCCCAGACATTGGGGACACATCAATCTTTCTCTTATCATTCTCCATGGAAAGAGGTCTGGCAGCTGAGCTAACTTTTGCCAATGTGATCCACTGTGATGGCATGTTACCACAGAAGCAGAAGCATGTGCATCAACTAGGGCCTTGTATTAAACAGAACATTCACTCACAAGCAAGTTGCCTCAGTGTTGGCAATAAGCATGAATCTGTCATGTCCTCAGCTCTTAAATGTGGACCTCACTTTGCAAAGGCCCACTGAAGCCAAGCCCCCGCATGCACCCATGCACTCACATCAAAGGAAATCTTAGATTGATACAGACATGTCTATCTAACCTTGCCTCTAAAATCAGTTGCTGTTGACAGCCATCCCGAGTACACCCACCAAATGCTAGAGGTCAGCATGCTTCATTGCCATGAATAGAGGAAGAGATCAGATTCATGTTCAGATAGCACAATCTGAATACAAAAAGAAGACCATTAGATCCCTAGCAGCATGTGTACTCCTGGTAACTGAAGAGTAGTGCTATGGCAGGAGTCTGAGGAATGGAAGATGTCACTGAGGCTGCATTGAAAATTCCTTCCACTGCGTCCAGATCATCAAGCAGGAAAAAGACCCTGACACTTTGATGCCTGGACTTGTCCTCTCCCCACAAAGTGAATGTATGTAGGCAGGAACACATTAGGGTTCATGAGCGGTAATGTGGAGGCTTTGGCGGGATGGATCAGATGGGATATCTCACTGGGATTCTATCTATCCTCTGGGGCAAAGCTGTGGGCACAAGCACAATCATTAAACAGACTGAGAAGGCAAGTGGAAAAGTAAAGCCCCTGAACCCCTAGGATCCAATGATTTCCTTATTTGTGGGCCTTGTCAAAGAACCACCACATCCTGTCAGCCAGCATACTAAACTCTTTCTGGTGTGCTGCTGGAGGACCTTCTGCTCCTTCAGCCAATAGCTGCTGAAATACCAGCCCATTGGGGTGTGGTCTATTTATCTTTAAAAAAGAGCGGCAAGCTTCGGCCCACTCTCTTGGTTCTGGGGCTTGGTTCCAGCTGCTGCTCCAGCAACTAAGCTCCTTTCCTGATGGTTGGTGTTTCGTGAGTTTTACCCCCCAAAATAAATACCCCTTTAAATCCTAACTGGTGTGGGATTGTTTAGCGCATTACTGGTGAAAATGTGAGAAAGGTTATGAATGCACAAGCACCGATAAACTGTCACAGAACTTGAATTCTGAAGAAACAAAGCCATCTCCCACCAATCCAAGTCTTTATCCTCAGCAGTATTCCATGTAAGGAAACCTAGAGATCTGATGCTAGTAGACATCACATACTACTTGGAGTTATTAAGAGAACTTTTGTCCCTATGTGTGACGTGTACAGAGTGTTCCCAGATAGAGAATGAAGTTCTTTACCTGGCAGGTACCAGCTTCCTGCTATCCTGTGACAACTGAGCTCATACAAGCTGGAACACTACAGAGAAATCACTAACTCCCATTGAGCTCTGCAATCATCAAGAAAACCATGAGTGCTTGTTTCTGCCAATCTCAGGTGACCATCAGGGAGGGTACAAGAAACATTAAAAAGGCATTCTTTCTGGGCAAGAACAAGTGGGTCCTCTGAAGCAGGAGTCCAATGTGCTATTGGAGATACACAGGGTAACTGAAAAGTATGCTATAAGATGTCTCCGTGCTTTGTAACTTGCAAAGCTCTTTCCACAGTGAAGGGTTCTTGAGCCCTAAAATTCCCTCCAGAAACAAAGTCAGGTGCCAAGGGATAGTGAAGTATATGGAGGAGACAGAAAGAACAAACAACACCCTCCAAGTTAGTGCTTCGTCCTTGGCATGTCCAAGGCTTATAGTGTCCTCAGGCTCCCCTTGCTAAGTAAAACCAATCTTCCCTAACATTTCATGTACTATAAAATCAGGCAAGTCTCCAGAAGTCCTTGAGTATCCAACACAGATGAAAAGCCTAGTATTCTGTCATGTCAATGCTGTCACCATTGTTCAGGTACAGCTTAGGCATCTACACTGGTGAGGGTTTTTTTTTTTTGTGTGTGTAGATATTTCTTCTGCGAGATTCAGTCTCACAGCTGTATTCCTATTCCTTTGACTTTAACAGTCTTTCTTCTTGCTCTTCTGCAATCTGTCCTGAGAATCAGGTGCAAGGGTTATGGCTTCTATGCATATGCTGGTACTGGGTGAAAAAAGTCTCTTGTTCTCTGTCTTTGGTAGCATGTGATGTTCTATCATGGCCTCTGTCTCAGGGCAATGACTGCATGAATATAAGGAGCACTGGTAACAGGAGGGAGAAATGGATGTAGAGAGAGAAAGAGAAGATCAGAGACAGAGAAATAGACAGATAGACAGGTACACACAGAGAGGGTGTTCCATTGGACAATGAATGCAACTGAGACCATGCTCACGGGAAGATGACCAGAACCCTAAGGGTCGTTCCTTAGGGATGGGAAGGAGGTAAACACAGAAGTTTGGGGTAGGGTAAAGTGAAATAGTAGGATATAAATGGAAATCAGAGACTCTTTAGGGGAGAATAAGACAGGTAAAATATAGAACAAAGAGCAAGAAGAATAAATTAACCACAAGAATGTCTGAAAATACCACAATTGATGTGGGAGTGTCATATATCAATCTGTTGCTTTCATTGGTTAATTAATAAAGAAACTGCTTGGCCTGATAGGTTAGAACATAGGTGGGTGAAGTAAACAGAACGGAATGCTGGGAGGAAGAGGAAGTGAAGCAGACACCATTCCTCTCCTCTCTGGTCAGATGCGATGAAGCTCCAGCCCAAGATGGACGTACGCTAGAATCTTCCTGTTGGGGCACCATCTCGTAGTGCTACACACATTAATGGAGGTGGGTTGATAAGGATGTGAGAGTTGGCCAGTAGGAGGCTGGAGCTAATGGGCCAAGCAGTGTTTAAATGAATACAATTTGTGTGTTGTTATTTCAGGGCATAAGCTAGCCAGGAGGCTGGGAGCCAGGCATCTGGGAGCCAGGTGGCTGGGAGCCAGGCGGCAGGAACGCAGCCCGCAGCTCCTACACACAATGTATCATATTATTAACTATTTGCCTACAAAAATCCTAGTATACAACTACATGTATAAGTAAATATACATACAAAGTTTTAATAAACTTTTCTCATGTAGGCTGACGGTACTCCATCCAAGAGACAAGGAACACCTAACAAAACACTAATATGAGACACGAGAAGACTTCTTTTGTGCTGTTAGTGAGGGATGTCCATGAGACTTCCAAAATATGCAGCTTATTTCTTTTGCCTTTGGTTACCCTTTGAGATGGAAGACAAATTCCTATTGCTGAAGACACATGTACTACAGAAACAAGGCCCAGAGACAGCATGCTAGAATTTACCTGAAATCCCCTCCCTGAGTACTATCTTTCACAGCACCAAAAGACATCATGGTAGTTTTCAAAGAGAGGTAACCATGAGCCCTACTCAGCTATGATGATTATGAAGCACATTAACAATCAGCATGGTATCATAACCCTTAGAGTGCATTAGTTACACACATACCTTAGCAGTAACTGATAGCTCTGTCTTAATATATATTCAACAAGAGAAATGCCATTCTAGGTACTAGAAATACAGATAACTCCTCAGTGCTAGTGAAGTGCTGGTTACTGGAGAAAAATCTACAATCAATAATTTACAAAACCACTATACTCCATAGAAATAACTGCTGTGGGAACTCATTCAGGCAATAGTCTTTAAGATATTGGCCCACTTTGGGCATGGTCTCATGTACTGTAATTATAGATAAAAAAACAAACATGCATGGGCTCTTGGTTGCTGGAATTTGGTTCCAGTTCCCAGAGCATGCAGAGGACTACAAATCTTCCACATTCAAGATATAATCAGGAATAGGCTTTGGCCCATATACATAACACACATGTGATCCCATATGGGCCTACCAGGTTCTGTAGCTCAAGGTAATACAGAAATTGATCAATTATTGACTGGAAATGTGCTGAATTCCTCAGAATTTCATAAAATCCATCATGTCAATATCAAAGGTATAAAAAGAAGTTTCATATTACGTGGCAACATTTTAAGGAGATGTCCTATTTGTTCTTTATATAGCCAAACACCACTATCTGCAGGAAGTAACCCAAAGGGTTGAAGGAGTGAAATCTGAGAATGGATGTGTTTCCACTTTGTAGAATTTGAAAAATTAAAATATATACATGACATCATTGACACTTAATCAGGTTTTCAATGGACAACTGCTTTGAGTTTGGAAAAGGCTGATTTGATAAGCACACATTTACTAGAAGTTATGGCCATAATGGGTATACCTGCACAAATAAATACAGACAATGAATGATCCAGAATATGTCTCTAAGAAAATGAGTTTCTTGCTTATTATAATATAAAGTGTATTACAGGTATACCAAACAATCATACAGGTCAAGGTAGTCATAGAAAGTTCAAACCGAACTATAAAGGATTTTAAACAAACAGAAAGGGATGAAAAATACCCCCAGAACTTGAATTTTCTTTTTGTTAATGAGAAAGGAAAAACAGTAGCAGAGAGACATTGGATAATAGAAAAAACTTCTGAATTAAATCAGCCAGTGTATTTCAAGGATATGTTGACCTCAGAATGGAAACCAGGAAATGTGCTACATTAAGGGGTTTTGATTTTTTGCATGGGAGAAGAAATGTTATAGATACCATCAAAAGATATAAAAATTCAGTTTGAAAAAAAGAAACCATTTGAGAAAGAGAAATGACAGATTATCCACAGAGCTGACAACCCTAAAGGTGGTAGGGAAACCTCATAAAAGTTTTGGCAGGGTTTTATTCTTATCTTTGCAGGAAAATACCCATCTTCAAAAAGACCTGGGACATCTAGAAACCTAAAGAAAAAAATATAGCTATCCAAAAAGAATCACCAAGGAAGTAAAAAAATCTGACTTATGGTGCCCATATCCTCTTCAGGGTAAAATTTCACTACCTAAACATACATCTCTCCCTACTTCTCAATATAATGGTAGTCGCAACTTACTCAAAAATCAAAGCTGGCTTTGGAGTTGGACAATGGCTAGCCTTCTCTAAATCCAAACATGTTAAAAGAAAAATTCGGAGTTTCTGTCTCATATCAGGAGCCACCTGGTATGGGACAGAAAGAAGAAAAAGTTTAGGAAAATTTTTACTTCTTCCCATACCTATTTTTGTCTCTATTGTACCTTTTATTGAATATATGTCTATATGAATAATGTTTATGTTTTCCACAATGAATAATCAATTTTTCTGCAGTAATATTTGAAGTGTCCAGGAAGAAGATGTGGCCCTACAAAAATAATTCTACCTGATTGATATGATGTCATGAAGCTGATGGCACCACTTTAAGATCAGTTTTGGGTTACAAACTTCTCAAGACGATTCTAACCTTGCTACCTGAGATGGTACACCTTCTTACAACATTCCGGTGAGAACTTCAAATAAGAGCCTCAGATAAACCTAAACAATAACTCAGAGACTATCTGCAATTGTACCAGACATTAATCTTGAAACTGAACCATCATTTTAGTTTTTACAGGATCCCATAGAAATAACATTTCCTCCATGAGAGCTGGAAGTTATTCTAGAAGATGGCGTCCTCTCTCTCAACAATATTAGGGGTTGGTTATGAGTGGTATAGGGCTGGGAGTGGAAATTAAGTAGGCTCAGGGATCTCCATTGAGAAAAAGGGAATGGATGGGTTAATAGGTAGATTAGTGTGACTTACACAAATAATATTAATAGGTAATAGAGTGAATAGTTGTGAGCTATTATTTATAGACAATTTATATTGGGATAGATTTTTGTTTATTGATACAACTTCAAATTTCATTTGCTATACTGAATATGCCCCTATTTCTGTTTACAATAATTTTATACATATGCAAAGTTATTTTGTTATATATCATGCATGTTTCTACCTCTGCTTAAGATATTTTGTATGTTGATGCAACTTTAGGATATATTTATCATATTGCACTATATATTTCTACCTATTATCAAGATACTTATATATTATTTAAATTTTGAAGCCATTGTCCTCATTTGCTGCACATTTGTCTAAAGATTTTAATATTTTAATATGAAGCCCTAGTCATTAAGCTATTCAGGTATTAAGAATTACAGGTCAATAGTCATCCATGTTTGCCATAATTATAGTTAGAGTAACAAGGTTCTTTAGATGCATAGAGATTTTATTCTACTTAGGTAGGTAATCTTCAGCCACTTCAAAGAACTGTAGAATATGGTATTTAAATAACTTAGGATTCTGTTGACATGAGACACAATTGCTTCTGTCAGCATTGATCTATTTCTTAAAAAATATTGGAAATTGAAGACACTCTACTTGGAGCTTGTTTTCCTCTTGGCAAAACTTGCCTTTTGGAAAAGAGCTGCCCTTGCCTCAAACACTGACAAAATGTACAGTGTCCATACTGCACAAGCAAAATACAAGCAAAAAGACTACCAAATCATGCCAATACAAGGTAATACAGGTTTTAAATTTTCCTTCCTCTGAAAATGGTCTGTCAATTACTCTAGGCCTTAGGCAAAGTTGGTTTCCCCAACACTGGAAATGAGACTTTGGGTGATTGCCCAGGTGGATGGTTTTCTACGTCATTTTTTGCACCCTTTGGAAATTACTTGATTATACTTGCTATTTATCCAAGTAATATTATTTCCTTTCTCAGGTCTTTGATGGAATTGAAGACTAGATTGTCATAGTTAATTTCCTCTAATGACTTAGCCAAGCCATTTCTAATATTAGAGTTTGATTCCTTTGGATGAGATAGCTATTGAAACATTTAGCATATGTTTCTTGCTTGTTGTTTGTGCTGGTTGCATTCTAGTTTTTATACTTGATATTTTTTATTGTATATAATTTTGGATTAGGCTTAGAACTTTCTTATTTAGACAAAAAGGAGAAGTGCTGTGGAGGCCCCTTCAGCAAATAACCTTTAAGATATTGGCCCACTTTGGAAGTGGTCTCATGTACTACAGATGCAGATAAAATCATGTGTGGGGCCCCTTGGTTACTAGATTCGCTTCTAGTTTCAAGAGCATTTTAAGCAAAGGACTTTGGTACACTACTCTTTCTGTGAGTTTACCCCCTAATAAATAAACTTTTGTTATATTCCAATCTGGGCTAGTCTGGTACTCTTTTTTTTTAAAAAAAAAATAGATTTAAAATTATACCAATCCAAGTTCCCACTCCCTCCCCCCACCATTCCCTCCATACATTCTCGTACCCCACTGGTGTAGGAGGTCCTTCTGTCTTTGTGTTGCTTTCATTGGTTAAGAAAAAAACTGTGTTTGGCCCCTGATAGGGCAGAACTTAGGTAGGCATAGAATACAGAACTGAATGCTGGGAAGAAGAAAGCAGAGTGAGAGAGAGCCGCCATGGAGCCATGACATGCTGAATCTTTTCTGGAAAGCCCCTGCCACATGGTAATGTATGGATTAATAGAAATGGGTTAAATCAAGATGTGAGAGTTAGCCAATAAGAGGCTAGAGGAAATGGGCCAAGCAGTGTTTTAATTAATACAATTTCTGTGTGGTTATTTTGGGACTAAGTTAGCTGGGAAGCAGGGACAAACAAGTGGCCCTCTCCCTTGTAACACTGCACCCCCATCTAATCCTCAGAGAGGGTAAGGCACATTGATTAGTGAAAGGTAAAAGGCCCTCCCTACTACATCTAGGCTGAGCAAGTAATATATCCAAAGAGATTAGGATCCCCAAAACAGTACATGAAGTAAGGATAAATCCTGGTGCCACTGCCAGTGGCCCCTAAGTCTGCCCCAGGCATGCAACTGTCAACCACATTCAGAGGGACTAGTTTGGTCCTATGCTTGCTCCTTTCCAGTCCAGCTAGAGTTGGTGAGCTCCTATTAGCTCAGGTAAACTGTTTCAATATGAGAATCCATCATGGTCTTGACCTCTTTGCTCATATTCTCATTCTGTCTACTCTTCTCCTGGACTTTGAGAGCTCAGTCCAGTGCTCCAATGTGAGTCTCTGCCTGTTTCCATTAGTTGCTAGATGAAGGTTCTAAGGTGATATTTAAGATATTCATCAGTCTGACAACAGGCCAAGGCCAATTCAGGCACCCTCTCCTATATTGTTTAGGGTTTTAGGCAGGGTCATCCTTTTGGATTCCTGGGAATTTCTCTAGAGGCTGGATTCTGCTAACCCTATAATGGCTTCCTCAATCAAGATATTTCTTTCCTTGCTCTCATCTCTGTCCTTTCTCCATCTCAACTCTCCCATTCTCTCACATTCTCCTCAACCCTCCCCTTCTCCCCTTCTCTTTCCATTTTACCCTCCCTTCTCCCCCACCCACCTGCTCCCAATTTTGTCATGTGTTCTTGTCTGTTTCCAATTTCCAGTTAGGTCTATATGTTTGCCTTTGGGTTCACCTTATGAATGTGCCTGATCTCATCTGATCTCTGAAGCTAAGCAGGGTCTGACCTGGTTAGTACTTGGATGGTACTTTTTTATATGGCAACACATCATCTATTAAATTTGTTCTGATACACACAGAATGAGTATTGTTTTTGCCTCCAGTCAAGGAAATTTCCTGTTGCAACAGAGACTATTACAGAAAAATCACAACCAATGGAAATGCAACGTTTTGAAACTCAATTTCTAGGGATAAATCTACAAAACATTTCTATACCTAAGGACTCGACTCAGAATGTTGTGGAAGAGGGGGAAGAAATATTTTAAGAGTCAGAGAGTCAATGAGAAAAACATAAAATAAAAATAGAATATATAAACCAAATTCCACAGTTAGTTGTCACTGATTTTCATGGAAAGCAGAAATTTTCAGATTCACTGTAAGTATCATATGGGTATAGAATTCCCTAGACTCAGCAATCAGTCTGAGACTTCCATCTCTTGCTCGTGAAACTAAAGCAGTGGATTACAGTTAGAGGAATAGTCACTGATGAGACACAATCTGTCCAACAGGGGCAGAGTGGAGTCTTAGATGTAACAATATATGTCTAATTTTCACTGCAATTTTCTTGAAATTGACCTAGGAAAATGAAGGTCAATAAAATCCAACAGGAAATCTAAACAGTGGCACAGACATCAAAAGCAACAAGTTCAAGACCATGTTTGTGGGATGACTAAGTGTTAATGGGTCAGAGAGTTAGCCAGCCTAAACTGATATTAAGAGCATATGCCATATACATTTCTTAAAAGCCAGCCTGGGTCTGCCAGAAGGCCTTGATAACAGCAGCTGAGTCTGAGGAGAAATGATGTGGGCCTGTGGACAGCAACCACATCTCAGCAGATGACAGATAGTAGATCCCTGACCCCCGGCAATGTGAGGGGAATATAAGGCTTACCACTTCCTGAAATAAATTGAGCTCATTGTTTCAACTTCTTCCCAGTGCCTGTGTTTCTGGCTCTGTGGCTACTTTCCCTCACCCCCAAAGGAACACCTGTTAGGACCCTGCTACTTCTGGTGTCCAGCATGGGGATTGACATGGGTATTGAGCATACCTGGATTGCAGACATTTGTCATTGTTTCAGTAATTTTTGGAGCCATCATTTTTGCCCTTTTCTGTTGCTGCTGCATTTGGCACAAGTGATTCAAACGTCTATTACTTTTGGCATCTGGGCACACCAAATTCCTTCTTTTTCTTCCTCACTATGCTGAACAGTGCCCTCTGATTAGTGTTTTTCAGTGAGTAGGCTCCTCTGTGTTGTATGTTCTTTTGGTCCTCCCAGAGTACTCCCTCTCTTAAGTGTTTGTTTGCCTTGTGAACGTGATAGGGAGGCACATATCATTTGTCCTGGTTTACCCCATGTTTTCATATAAGAATTGACTCCTCAGGAAAAGAAACCAAGGTAGAATTCCTGACTGTTGACCCCATCTGGATATACCATGTTGGAATAGAGCATGGCTTAAAACACCATGGAAGTTCTCCACACAAGAAACGATTCAGACAAACACTTTTGATTTCTTTGTTGTTTCTCATGCTTTCTCACTATGGGAAATCTTCCTTCTCATTGTATGGAGGCTCATGTCAGGGTCCTCAAGTCCCTTTTAAGTCATTGAAAGCTTCAGGCCAGAACTGCAGGCCTAGAAAAATTTTGGACTAAGACTGTTATGTTAGCACCATAAATCTTCCCAGAGAATTTTTGGGACCCTGATCTCTAGATGTGGGTTTTATTTCTGGCTAAGAAGAGAAAGGTAGCCTCAGGAATGACCCTTCACTTATCCTTTATCCCTGTTTTTTTTTTTTTTTTGGCAATAATCATTAATCTAAGATCTTCCCTTGGCAGAGGAGATGATGAAGGTCCACAATGAACACTATCAGCAACTATACAATGTCAATTTATCTGTCACCTCTGTCCCATAAATGCCTGATATCCCTTCTAACTCTGATGAAGAGGAGGAGACCACAGGGAAAGAAAAAGGAAAAAGATCACAGGGAAAAAAGAAGGTAGAGAGAACAAAGGATGGAGAAAATAAGAAAATAACACTTCCCAGGTTTATGTCAGTTTCCCCATCTGCTCCTCCTGATGTGAGGGTGGCTATGCCTCTCCAGCATTAACCACGGGGAGAATTACCATGCTGTTCAAACATCACAGCAAACACCCTGCCAACCTCCGAATCTGTTGTCTCAGGCTTATGTCCTGCCTGGTTCTTGCAGTCATTCAGTCCCAAAGAAATCACACAGAAGTGTATATTAACTATAAACTGATTGGCCTATTAGCTCAGGCTTCTTATTAACTCTTATAACTTATATTAGCCAATTATTCTTGTCTATATTAGCCACATTGCTCAGTACCTTATTCAGTGAGGCAGTCACAACTTGCTTCTTCTGTGGCTGTGTCAGGACTGCAGAGGAATGGACTTCCTTCTTCCCCCAATTCTCCTGTTCTCATTGACCTGCCTGTGCTTTCTGTCTGGTTGTCCTACCCATACTTCCTGCCTGGCTAATGGCCAATCAGTATTTATTTAAAATATAATTGAAAGAATACAGACCATTGTCCCACACCACCAACTCATCTCAACTGTGATACCACAGAGTTTAATCATGGTCTTCCTGGTGAATGTAGGCCCCAACATGGCAGTTTTGCTAAGGATACCCACTCTCTTAGTCAATCTCTTCTTCGTTTGCAAAGCAGCCAATGAATCTGTTCCCGATTCCCTTTACTTGGAACAGGCTTTACAGCAATGGGAAATGCATTTACAAACCTATTAAGATTGGTACCATCTAATGAAGGCTGTCTTAGTGCCTGCCATCTTTCTTAACTGGTGCTCTGCCTATGATGATCAGTCCGAATCACAGGCCCAGGACAAAACCGGTCTCGCTGAACATAACGGACAATGAGGACTACTGAGAACTGAAGAACAATGGCAATGGGTTCTTGATCCTATTGCACATAATGGCTTTGTGGGAGCCTAGGTAGTTTGGATGCTCACCTTAATAGACCTAGATGGAGGTGGGTGGTCCTTGGACCTCCCACAGGGCAGGGAAACTTGCTTGCTCTTTGGGCTGAGGAGGGAGGAAGACTTGATTGGGGGAGGGGGGAAATGGGAGATGGTGGCGGGGAAGAGGCAGAAATCTTTAATAATTAAATAAATTAATTAATTAATGAAAAAAGAAAAAAAAAGAAAATTAATATACAGTATAACCTTCCAATACCTCATGACATGCTCATGGGAAACAGGCAATATGTCAACCCCATTATTCAGGCCCAAACTGGATAGCAAGCTTTCTTTTTTTTCAGTTGTTAATGTTTTCATGATAACAGTTTTATTTCACATGTGTTAGAATCAGCTGATGGGGGTAAGAAGACAGTTCTAATCCCCAGTAATATACATTATCAATGAATCTGTAAACACCAGGTTTTTGACACAAAGCAGTAATACAGAAGAGAAAGTAAGCTATTATCTTTTAGAAGAAGAAGAATAGCAAGCTTTCTTTCAACAGGTCTCTGATCTGGCCTTTAAAGCCTTAAAGGCATTCACCCCTCCCTGGGGATGCATCTGCATACTTTCTTAACCCCATTCAGCAGCCAAGGGAGCTCTTTACTGACTTCCTCACCTGGTTTAAGGAGGTAATGGTGTGGAGTATGGCCTCAGGCCCCATGAGGGAAATGCCAATCAGTTAACTTGGAAGGGGCTTAATGCCCCTACCCATGATGCAGTGGGTAAGGGTAATAACAAGCAGAGACCTTGATTTCACCAAAAATCCGACAGCTGCTCTTACAGCTTCCCTTATTGCCCTTCTTGCTGATAGACAACAAGGTGAAAATGCTCCAGTGTCACCAGCTGAGTCTGGCAAGAGATGACATGGACCTATCGATAGGAACCACATCACCTCAGCAGATGCCGGCTCAGTGGATCCTCCCTCCCCAGGCAGGATGGGAGTATACTTACCCCTATCTGAAATAAACTGAGCTTTCTGTTTTGTTTGACCTGGTTCTGAGGCCTATGTCATTGGTACCACACCTTCTTTCCTTTTCCCCAAGGGATATCCACTGTCACCCTGCAACAAGTGTTCTGAAAGTCATAAAGATTTTCCTTGCAGTGTGATGGCTACTTTCCAACTTGTATATTCTACATTTTAGTAGCTGTGTAAGGGAAATATCAGATTAGGGAAAGCAAACATTTGAGAATCTTAGACTCAAATAGGGTGATATAACCACATGCTATACAGGTTATGGAACACAATATGCCAAGAACCCAAGTCCCATATGAATCTACCAACCAAACAGGAATCTAATCAACTATATAAAATGCCTGTGACTAACCATATGTTAGGTTGTAGTTACTAAGTGTTATAAAGCATAAGAAGTAGTGTTTTGGATGAACCATAGAAACAATAAAAATGTTTTAATCTGAAGCAACTTGCAGATATATTTTATAGATTTTTGATCCTTAAAGCTATAATTTATTGAGCTCTACATTTTTCTCTGCTTCCCTCCCTGCCTCTCTCCTTCCCTTCAACCCCCTCCCAAGGTCCCCATGCTCCCAATTTACTCAGGAGATCTTGTATTTTTCTACTTCCCATGTAGATTAGATCTATGTATGTCTCTCTTAGGGTCCCCATTGCTGTTCAGGTTCTCCGGGACTGCGAACTTCAGGCTGACTTTCTTTGTAATATGACTAAAAGCCATTTGTGAGTGAGTACATATGATATTTGTCCTTCTGGGTCTGGGTTAGCTCACTCAATATGATGTTTTCTAGATCCATCTATTTTCCTGCAAATTTTAAGATGTTATTTTTTTCTGCTGTGTAACACTCCATTGTATAAATGTTCCACATTTTCCTTATCCATTCTTGATTCAAAGGGCATTTAGACTGTTTCCAGGTTCTGGCTGTAATTTCTAAACTAAATGTCAGGGCCTATATGGGAGGGTAGGCTAAGTGTGAACATGGGTGACTTACAATAGCTTGTCTACTTTTCTGAAGTTGTTTAATAAATGTTTAATATTGCTGTTACTTGAAAGTGGAAGCAATGTTTCCTCTCCGACTTATTCTTCCATCTCAGAGAACCAGTATTGAGTAAAAAATAAGCAGTTCAGATTTGGGAAGTGGGCATTGTTTGGTACCAAATGGCCAAACGGTAACAAGCATTTTCTGAGCACAACAAAACAGCCTGTACCCAATTTTTACTCCAAAGAATTTAGCATTGCTCTATCTATCCTTAATACAATAACCAAATGTTCCTTGTCAATGGCATTCATTGTTTTGAGATTAACATTGTCTCAAATAAAAAGTGAGTGACTTATGAGTTTTATAGTGACGCTCATGTTACAAGAGCTTGTAAACTTGTGGCAACAAAAGAGAGGTAATATAAGGAACACTGCAAGGATTAAATTTCTAAGGTATATTGGTATATTATTTGTGTTTTAATAAATAAAGCTTTCCTGAAAATCAGAAGACAAAGCAGCCGTACTAGTTGTCCCTACAGGTCAGGGAGTGGTGGCACACACCTTTACTCCCAGGACTCAGAAGACAGGGGAAGGTGGATCTCTGTAAATCCATTCTGGGCTACACAAGATTCAAACTGTCTAAAAGAGAAAGATAGCTCACACAAAAGTAATCCCAGTACTTGGGATCACACACTTTTAATCCCAGCACTAGGGAGGTGGAGATAGGAGGGATATGGATGCACAGAGAGAGGAATATAAAGGAGAATAGACAGAAACTCAGTGGAGTGTGAAGTTTGAGGTTGGTGGATAGCATTGCAGGATCACCCCTTTGTTTGTCTCAGCCTTTGTTGAGGTAAGATCTCTAAAGTGGCTTGGCTATTTTGCTTTTCTGATAATCTTCAGCTTGAACCACAATATTTGTCTTTGGGCTTTTATTATTCACACAACACCAAAGAACAAAAAATAAAGAAGAATTAAACTTCCTTCAGATTATTCAATGTTCTAAAGAAGATAAATTAAAAAAATGTTCACCCATGCCAATTCTGCTTACTCTTTAATTCAGCAGACATTAATTGTTACCATTTTATGGGGTTTGTATTGCTTTGTTTTAAGTGTGTTCCTCAATCACAGAGCTTTAAAAAGTGGTAACAAGTCTCATGGTCACAGGTAATACTTCCTAGGTAATAGCACAGGCATTCAAAGAGCTTGAAACCCTGAGGCATTACTGGGCATCTCACTAGATTCTTCATATTCAGATACATGCATGTGGTTCTAAGGAAAATATGGTTCTTTTCTTTAAGGCAAGTTCAATCTCCTAGCCTGCTTGTACTGTATCTTTCTATAAATGTGTGCATAGTACACAGGATTTAGATAAGAGAACTTTTGCCCAGGAGGGAGAGTGTAGTACCATAAAATAGATTTACAGACCTTATCACTACTGTGTAATAATTAATTGGCAGTTTGGGCAGAATCCATGAATCTATGGGGCTTTGTAGCTAGTGTCCAAGTGTTGAAATATTTGAAAATGAAGGTACTGAAACTTTCCAGGAAGAATCTAATGCAATCTGTCCAAGTAACCATCATTACCATTGAACGGGGAAGTTAGGCTTCATATATATATAGGCACAGTATGCTTTATATACGAGTTGTTCCAGTTCTTTGATCAGAAGATGTTCAGATTCAGATGCATGATGTTTCTTCTAACCTGAGAGGAAAATGTCAATCAAGAGTACATTGGATTTATAGATGGTTCATTCTTTTTAAGCTAGTGAAATATATTAACACAGGCCATCTATGATCACTGACTTAAAACTAATAATGTAGTAAAAACAATTGTTTTATAAACATTATGGCAAAACCGAATAAACTCTCCTGTCTTTACCTATGAAAGGAAAAGGAATAAGTTTCTGAAAAGAATACAAAAAATTTCTAAATTATACCTTTAAAGATGCATGGAAATTGAATGAAAACACAAAGAATAAGAAAAAAAAAACATTGAACATTGTGCTTACTACTCAATTGAAGCCTTCATTAGATGAGTAATAGAGGCTTGTTAAAAAATGAAGCCTCCATAAATATGTGATTCTGTGACTGTTACTTAACCTAAGAATTTTCAGGTCTAACTGTTTAGCAGGTGCTTATGATGTTTGTGTTCAGCTAATGATGTGAAAATAAATACATACACTATATCATTATTAATGTCATTAGTAAGGGAAACATTGCTAAGAGGATCAAAATGAAGATAGGTCTTCAATTGAAATATAGATTTAACATGTACTATTTTAGCAGGAGGTTATTTGAGATACACTATTTTAATTGCTAACAGTAGGTATGAGAAATATAGTTCACATAAGGTATCAGACAATTTGGCAATTGAGAACTAAATATAACTTCACGAGAAAGACTTAAGAAAGAACATACTAGAGGAAACTAAAATACATAATAAACACTAAAATCAGTTTTTAGTAATCTAATACTGAGATTAAAAGGGCATGAAAAAGGTAATAGGTGACAAACAGATTGAACAGTTATATTACCTCAGAAAATTGAACTTAACACATTCTGATAAAATTAACATATAAACCTTCTATACTAGAGTAGATAACGGGATAATAACTATTATATATAAGATTATATAACTTTCATAAAGTTAACTGGGGTAACAATAATAACTTTAATCTTATATAATCCAACTGTTGTGTTTACATTATCATTTTAAAAAGAATGTTGTGTTGATTTTCTTTGAACAATCCTAATAGAGGATTAAGAAATATCCTCTTAAATATAACATTTTTCCATTGTTATATATAAAAAGTAGAACAAAGAACATTAAGCACTCTTGTAACTGTATTTGCTCCAAGATATGATTTATAGCCTCTTCTCACTGTTTGATCAGTTCCTATACTTGGGCATTTTTTTTCTTTTCTTCTTTCTTCCACTAACTTGTGAACCTAAGAGGAATTAACCTTTTTATCTTTATAAAACAATACCTAGAAATGAGCACATGTTCTATCCATGAGATTTGCTGAGCAGGGCAAATAAGAACATATGGAATAGGTGACTCTTATTGGATTTTTTCCTGAAATCTGTTAAAATATTTTAAATACATCTTAATAACTCATGTGATAAATGAGTTTTACATGCAATGACATCTAATATATAATATACTCTTCATATTTCCAGATGACAAAGAATTCTCTTTCATTCTCACTTTTACTAAAACACCTAGAATATTACTGGTATATAACTAAACATATAAAAACACAATATAGTTTCACACTTCTCATATTACATAACATTTTGTTTTGGTTATTGAGTCAAGGTTTTTCTACACAACCCTGGCTGTACTAGAACTCACTCTGTAGACCAGACTGGTCTGGAACTCACGAAGATTCACCTGCCTCTGTCCCAAGTGCTGAAATTAAAGGCATGACCCACCAGTCCCAATATATTACATAACTTTCATATAATAATTATACTACTATACTATTAATCTATCTTTGTATAATATACCATGCATATAAAAGTTATACAAATTTAATGTCTCTTCATTTAAGTGAAGAATATTTTTAAAAAGAATTCCCTCTTTCATAGAAATTTTCATTTTTTCTTTCAATATAAAAACAAATGTGTCTTTTTCAAAATTGAGTTTTATATTTTTTTTAGGTTATAATTTCTCTTAGTGTCTTAAATTTTCATCATAATGTAGTTAAAGAGAACCAAAGTATTGCTGATATATAGCATAACAGATAACTTCTATAATTTAAAAATAATTACGTAGGCATTCATTATGTAGAAGTTAATAATATTTTGTCACTCATGCAGAAGAATTATAAATATGTATATAAGACAAAAGAAGAACAAATAAGAAAATGTGGGCAAAGTCAGGCAGAAGAAAGAAATGGAGAATTAGAATTCTATACAATTATTAGGATTTTTATGCCGTAACATAGTTATTTAACTTTTCATTTATAAGGAAATAAACGTTCTGTGCTTTGTCTTTACAATGGTATAAAAATGTAACATTTGGAATTTAAAGTTTGTAGTTAATTTTCAGCTCCAAAGGTTCTACAGTCAAATCTACACTTAGGATGTGGTAGCATCATTACAACCCATAATATCTCTTACTGCATGTGAAAATTAAATTAAAATTTTTAAGTTTTGGTACCTGATGCATAGTATGCATTACTTAATCAGTCACTCTTAGATCATTTGTTCCATTGTTCTTTAAGTAATGTCCATCTTTTTATATTAATGTTCTCAAAATTGTCAGTGTTTAGACATTTTTATTCCATCACTTAGAGCAATGTTACAACACTAAACCTGTCCCTCAGCTTGTAGTTGCATGGGTGTTGATAAGATTGCTTCTTGATTACCCATTGAGGCTGACAGTAGGTCATATTTATCTCCTCATAAAACAAAATATACTCTTTAATGAATATACTATTTGGCTGGCTGTGTTCTTTCATAGCTTAGGATCAAATCTAGGAACTTGTGGCTTACTAAGGCAAGCAGTCTACCTAATACTGAGTTACATCCTGTATTCTGAAACACAAATTTTGTAGCTATTTTTTTTCTTTTATTATGTATATAAATATGAACCTGGTATATTTCATCAAATGGAAGGTTACAATAAAATCCCCTTTAACAAATATAAGGCCAATGTAGAAGTTTCTTGTACAAGTAAAAATGAGTACGAGGCAAGAGAAACATGCTTCTAATCCAAGTTTTCAGTGGCGAGGATCATGAGTGTGAGGTTAGCCTGGGCTATACAGCAACTTCCAGATCAGCCTGGGAAATATGTTAAGATATTTTCTATATAACTTGTTTATATTTTCCTATTCATATTTCTTTTTTGTTTGTTTGGTCTAACTTTCAGCAAGACTTGCTTGTGTGTTTCTTTACAAAAAAAAGAAAGAAAATCAAAATATATCTGGTTAAAAAGTCATCACTAATGCTATTATGTGACAATTTAATTTTATACGAAGTATATTAGTTTATGTTTGGTTAAAATTGCTCAAAATGTTTACTGATTAATGCATCCTCTCAGAAGCAACTACAATTTTTAAGAAAAATAATCTTTTAAATTTGAATTTTCATAAAATGCATTTGGATTTCTTGTTTTATTAGCAGTAAACTATGGAAATATAACCTGAAAAAAATAACACCTACTGTAAGGGAATAAAGCTTTTTAACACTGATGGGATGTAAAAATATAATTTATTAAAAATTAATTCTTGTTTGTAATTTATAAGTATAAATTGATATGTAGCTGTGTTATATGGTCTCAAGAGATAGTTTGTAAATTAATAGGTGAAAAATGAATTGCCAAAGTAAATGCATTTTTTTTTCAAGACACGGTTTCTCTGTGGCTTTGGAGCCTTTCCTGGAAATAGCACTTGTAGACCAGACTGGCCTTGAACTCACAGAGATCCACCTGCCTCTGCCTCCCAAGTGCTAAGATTAAAGGCATGTGCCACCACTACTGGGCTCAAAGTAAGTGCTTTTGAATAACTAATATGAATGCAATTTTAGTGTTCTTATTACTTATAAAAGAATTTAACTTTTTTTTACCTTTTTATACATACCAATATAGTCAACATGTGAGTATATAAACATTTACATTTCAAAAGAAATAACCTCACTTAAAAACTATCCTAAAATATATATAGACTTACAAAAGGCACTGGATAACCCAAACAATCCTGAGGGGAAAAAGAATAGTGCTGTTTCGGTACTTTTCCCCACCCCACCACACATGATCCTTCATGCTCCCATCCCTACCCACCCCCACTCCACTCACAAAATCTCTTCTATTTCTCTTCAGGGATACTGAAAGAGCTGACTGGAAAAAGGTGAGCATTTTGGGGTCAGGTAAAACCCAGGTGCAAGGGAAACTCCCAGGAATCTACAAGGATAACCCCAGCTAAGACTTATAGCAATTACGTACATGTTGCCTAGCTGGTAATCTCCTGTGACCAGGTAAGAGTTCCAGTATAGGGATTGGGACAGCAACCTAGCCACTTAAACTTCAACCTACAGTCTGCCCTGCCTATGGGATGTACTGAAGTAAGGGCGGGGCACAGAGATTGTGGGAGTGCCCAACCAATAACTGGTGATCCAGTCTGAGTAAGTAAATTTAACTAAATAGCTCCTTCATTTAAAATTAAACATAGATTTTTTTTCTTAGCATAGCTCATTGCCCTATTTTTTTTAATGTAAGACATACAAAAAACTTTTCTTACAGATATTATTTTAATAGATTATCTAGGGATGACAAGTTGAAAACAAAAGTAGTTTTTTGTTTTTTTTTTTTTTGGTTTTTCGAGACAGGGTTTCTCTGTGGTTTTGGAGCCTGTCCTGGAACTAGCTCTTGTAGACCAGGCTGGTCTCGAACTCACAGAGATCCACCTGCCTCTGCCTCCCAAGTGCTGGGATTAAAGGCGTGCGCCACCACCGCCCGGCCCAAAAGTAGTTATAACTGACTATTTTTGCCATTTTTCTGATGTCATGGTAAGAGACTTCTGTGCTGTAACTATCAAAATATATTTGAATACTCATGCAACAAAGCTAAAAATAATTTAAAAATTTTACCTCTATCTCCTATGTTAATCATCTCGCTGATAACAGGTTATAACTTACAAATTTGTCAGTAGTAATTTATTTCCTGCACTAAATCTTGCATATATTGTATAATTTAAATTATAATTTAGTCTCTTAAAATTTAAATTTTTGGTACTGTCAGTAAGGATTTAAGAATAGTTTTTGTGAAAGAGTGTAAAACGTTTCTCACATTAACAGTATATATGATATAGTACACAATATAACCATTTTGTAATATGTCATTTCAAGAACCTGTTCATATTATTAATATTTGTTGTTTTTGGAGACAGGCTTTCCCTGTGTAACAGTCCTAGCTATTCAGGAACTAGCTCTTATAAACCAAGGTGGCCTTGAACTCAAAAGGATTCACCTGCCTCTGCCTCCAAGTGCTAGGATTAAAGGCTTGCGCCACCAGTGCCTGGCCTGTTCATATTATCTTAGAATGTCAATTACTGTATAGTAGTATAAATAATAAAATATCACATAATATGAATTATTTAGGACCACTTCATATTCCTTGGAATATGACACACAATTTAATAGCAGTATTAAAGATATTAATAACTACTTGCATAGTAGTATTGTTTTATATTAAACTTAATACTTGCAGATTCAGTACTTTTAATCATTTTCCAAACACTTCCAAATGATTAATGATTATATTTAGAGTATATGAAACTTTCATCTCTAAATGTATTTATTTAAATGACATAATATTCACTATTTAATTAAAGCATATACAAAATAATTTTTATTGAGAAAGGAAAGATAAACACAATCTAATTGTTGAAAAGTTACTTCTAGAAATAAACGAAAAAAGTAATTCAAATGACAGACTCCAAAGCAAATTATTAAGCATACTATAAAATAGTGTATGTTACTTTTCTAATTACCAAAGCTAAATAACAAATAAGAATCCTATCACTCTAATATACTCATTATCTACTTGTTTTCTTCTCTTTAAATAACAACTGTATATCTACTACATTATTTTTACTTTGCTCAATTCTGGAATGAATGTATCTTTTAATTGTAATATATCAAACAACCAATGACATTAAAGCTCCATTTTGAGCAGATTGTTACTATAAAATGTGCATAATAATACAGACACAAGACTATAGGAGAAACAAGTAAATATATTTTTAGAAATAGCATTTATGCACATGTTTACACCTTTTAAATCACAATCCAAGAATTTATGTCTGACAACGTGCTAAAAACAGAAAGCAATACATTAAACCTAGGAAACTTTAATTAAATATGTACTTTAAAGGCATCACACATTCCAGAAAACAAACATTTCAAGAGACTGGATCTTAGCTGGGCGAATCTACTCCTTTCACTCAGTGTTTTAACAAATTGAAAAAGAAATTCCAAAAACCAATGTTCTAAGGAGAATGGCTAAGACTATCTATCAGCATGACATATTATAAGGATTTCTAGCACTTTCACTAGTACAATAGATAGAAATCAAATCACAAGATCATCACCATACAGAGATTCTGGAAATTGACCCAAGTGTAGGCACAACATTCCAAGTATTCTATGACCTTTGTGTTGATATGAGCCAGAAAAATAAAATTATTCACAAGCTTTTAAATTCTGCTTTAAAGACAATCAATCACTTATTATAACGAAATGAGCTATCATCACTCAGCTTTCAAGACAAGCAACTGAAAATAAAATATTTTTTCAATTATCCTTAAAGCATTCCATACTTAAAATCAAAAACACAATAAAGAGGTATAAATTTTAAAGGTGAACTATTAGATTAACTCTGTCTGTATGGGTAAGAAATCTATGATTTAGTTATTTTCATCAATCTTAGAGTTAAAATAAAATATAAAGTTGTTCATTGATTTGAAGGATAGAGTTAAAAGTACTAATCACAGTGAGGAATGACAAGTTTGCAAAGTAACTGCTACTCATAGGTCTTGTTGGCTATAGTACAATAAAAACAAGAAAGCTTTTAAATGTTCAAGAGAAACTTATGGTTAAAATTGTCAGATCTCTCCTCTCTTTTTCTGATATTTTATACAAAGATGTGTTAAAGGAAATATAATCTTTACATTAGTTTGATTATGATGCCATTTTCACATACAAATTAATACATATATGTACATGCATTTATGTTTATGCTTATTTCAAGATTATACTTTTTAAAATCAAGTATACTTCATTGAAATTACTAAAGCTATATGGGTGAATTCAAGAATGAAAGTATAGTCTAGGCATGGATTTGCATGTTTGTAATACCAGCACTCTGGAGCCTGAGGGAGGATGATTGCAGAACGTTCAATTTTAGCCTATACTTAAAAGAAAAAAATTAAATTTAAAATAAAACTAGAAAAATCACAAAACTGAATTTAAATGCTTATGTCTCAATAATTACTGTAAAGTCCAATTAGTGTAATTATCTGTAGAGAATTATACAAAGGAAAATGATAACTTAAACATGCAATAAGAAAAATAATTTTACACAATTAAAAGAGACATATAATGAATCAAACAAAGTATTTTCTATGAATACATGCTACAACTACTAGATCCTGGGGAAACATGAACATTTCGGCCTATATTTAGAAACTTAATCAAATAATTAACTCATGATCAATCATAGTTAAATGGAAGAATTTTAGAAATGCTAGGAAGGAACCCAAGTATTTCATCTATGGTACTTGAAAGCAAAATGTAATCCCAAAAGAAAAACTTTATGAAACTTTGTTTTACATAATATAACCTTTATTATATTCAAAAAGTTTCATCATGTGTTAAGAAACACCATAGATTGGGGGAAAACAAAATTTCAAACTTTATGTCCCAATGTAAAAGAATAAAAGCAGGTATGTAGATGTGGTGGTTTGAGTGAAATCAGCCTCGATAGGTCCACATAAGGTGTGGCCTTGTTGTAGTAGATGTGGCCTTGTTGGAGGAAGTGTGTCATAGGGTGTAGGCTAGAGGTTTCAGAAGCTCAAGCCTAGTCTAGTATCTCTCTTCCTGTTGCATGCAGATCTAGATCCAGAACTCTTAGATACCAACCTCTCCAGCACCATGTCTGCCTGTGTTACTGCCAAGCTTTTCACCTTCACAATAAAGGACTAAACTCTGAACTATAAGCCAGCCCCAATTAAATATTTTCCTATATAAGAGTTGTCATAATCACAGTATCTCATCACAGTAATAAAATGCTAAGACACCAGAATACAAAAACAGCTCTAAAAGTTTGAAAGAATAAAATAAAAAAAGATCTAATTTGAAAACAAGGATAAAAACCTATTCAGAGAAAACTCACTAAGGAGGACAGATGGCAAATAAAAACAGAAATATCTTCAGCCTAAGAATTATAAGTCAAACATAAGTTGAATCACAAAAAGAGTTCAAGCAAATCTTCCTAACTATTTATCCAACAATACAGTAATATTCAGATCAAAAAAGAAATCTACAGATACACTTGAACAAAGATTGTGGAAAATCATGAACTCTATACTGACAGCTCTGGAGCCTCCATGGAACCAAGCTTGGTCTTCTATATGTGGGAAGCAGTGTTGAAGCTTGGACGATCTGAGGAGACCCTGACAGTATAGCTAGGATCTATCCCTGGTGCATGAGCTGGCTTGTTGGAACCCATTCTCTATGGTGGCATGCCATGTTCAGGTTTAATGTAAGGAGCGGGGGCTTGGTCCTGCCTCAACTTAATGGGCCAGACTTTGATGACTCCCTATCAGAACCCTTACCCATTGTGAGGAATGGAAGAGAGGTAGGCTTGGAGAGGATAGAGAGGGGATGGGAGCTAGAAGTGTGGAAATGTAAAATGAATTTTTTTTAAAAATTAATATAAAAAACCAATCAGATCGATAGTGATGGAACCCACCTTTAATCACAGACTTGGGAGGTAGAGGCAGGCAGATTTCTATGTGTTTGAGGTCAGCCTGATGTACATACTGAATTCCAGGACAGCCAAGGCAACACAGAGAAACTCAGTCTCAAGAAACAAATAAACAAAAACTAAAACAACAAAAAAGACAAATCTTATATATTATTACACTAAAATATATTTCTGAAATAAATATATGTCCATATATAGATAATGAATTGTGGGCCATGTTCCTGGGATTTAGAAATTCCTGTTAACTGAAAAACCAAAAAATAAAAACAAAACAAAACCAAAAAAAAACCAAAAAACAAAAAACAAACAAAAAAAAACCTCAAGGATTCTTGCAATGACTTACTTGTAATTTACGTGGCTGGATCAATGACAATAATTGGACTGAAATATTGCGCTGTGTATGACTATAACAAAATTTAATTGGCTAAAAATTAACAGAGTGCACCAAAGGTCTCTGTATCTCTTTCATATGTTTAGGGTAATACAAGTTGTTGGAATGTTTGATTTAAAATGGATTAGCTTGGCCAGTGAGATAGCTTAGGGCAGTGTTTCTCAACTTGTGGGTTGTGACTCCTTTGGGGTTGAACGATTCTTTCACAGGGGTCACATATCAGACATGGTGCATATCAGATATTTACAATACAATTCATAAGAGTATCAAAATTACAGTTATAAATTAGCAACAAAATAATTTTATGGTTGGGGATCACCACAGCATGAAGAACTGTATTAAAAGGTCACAGCATTAGAATGGAGGAGAACCACTAGCTTAGAGTATAACAACACTTTCAGCATAAAACTGATGACTAAAATTTATTTCTTGGTATATAAAGCAAAGGAGGGTATGAGGGAGAAAATCCACTCTACAAGTTTTCCAATGACATCCACATGCATGCATATGACAAACATACTTCCCCCAATAAAAATTATTATGATGATAAAAAAACAAAACAATACCAAACAAAAGGATTAACTTCTTAATACAGAGTCGACTAAACCTGAAGGAAAAAGTACTTTTAAATTAAGTTTTCTCTCACAACATTGTTTGTGAACTATCTTCTAATAAATGAACATGAGCTACAAAAGTCCATACCAAATGCTCAACAACAACAAAAACTAAGGAAGATGGAGAAATTTAACCAAACTATGTTTGAAGTTACCACACACAAAAGAGGCTTAAATGGTAGAGACTGTGATGAAATGAACTGCTTCCCCATGATTCTTCATCTAATTATATCTACTTGAATGTAAGAGTAAAACTCTTCAATGAGAAGAGCGAAGATTTAAATCACTCAGAGACTCTATTTACAGGATTTCATACACAAATTAGACTTCAAATGAAAAATCTGTCACTGCTGTAAATCTTCTGTTTTTTAAACTGCCATCTTGTCATACACACAGTGTCCTTTGCCTTACTGAAATTTTTAATTTTCATGAGGTCCCATTTATTAACTCTCAATCTTAGTGATTGTGCTATTGGTCTTCTGTTCAGGAAGCTTCCTCCTATGCCAATGCATTCAAGGCTATTCCCACTTTCTTTTCTATCAGGTTCAGTGTATCTTATTTTAAATTGAAATACTTGATTCATTTGTACTTGAGATTTTTGTGCAGTGATAAGTATGGATCTATATGCATTCATCTATATGCAGATATCCAGTGTGGCCAGCACCATTTGCTGAAGTTGTTGTCATTTTATTAAGTGTTTGTTTTTGATATCTATATCAAAACTAAGGTTACCATAGGTGTTTAGAAATCTGGGTCTTTAATTTCATTGGTCAACATTTCTGTTTTCATGCCAATACTATGCAGGTTTTTATTATAATAGCTATGTAGTACAGCTAGAAATCAGGGATGATGATACTTCCAGCAGTACTTGTATTGTTCAGGATTGTTTTCCTATCTTGGGTGTTTTGTTTTTCCTTATGAAGATGAGAACTGTTCTTTCAAGGACTATAAAGACTTCCAAGGACTGTTTGAATTTTAATGGGAATTGCATTGAATATGTAGATTTCTGTTGGTAAGCCATTTTAAAATATTAATCATATGGATCCATGAGCATGGGAGATCTTTTCATCTTCTGATACCTTCTTCAATTTATTTCTTCTAAGACTAGAAGATTTTACCATACAATTCTTTCACTTGCTTAGTTAAAGTTGCCCTCACTATATTTTATGTTCCTTGAGGTTATTGTAAAGGCTGTTGTTTTTCTTTCTCAATACAATAAAGGTCCAATATCCAAAATATACATATAGTTCAAGAAACTAGATATCATAAAACTAAATAATACAATTTTAAAATTATATACAGATATATATGGAGGAGAGGACTCTCAAGTGGTTAAGAAACACTAAAAGAAATCTTCAACATCCTTAGTTATCAGGAAAATGCAAATAAAATGTACTTTGAAATTCTACCTTACATCGAACAGAATGGTTATGATATATATGTGACAGCTCATGCTGGCAAGGATGTGGAGTCAATAGAATAATCCTCCATTGCTAATAGGAGTGCAAATTTATACAGCCACTATAGAAAACAAAATGGTTGTTTCTCAGAAAATTGTGAATCAATCTACACTCAAGATGCAGCCTACCACTCTTGGACATATACCAAAAAAGCTCCATCCTCCCACAAGGATACTTGCTCTACTATGCTGATTGTAGCTTTATTCATAATAGTGAAAAACTGGAAACAACCTAGATGTCCTTCTACTGAAGAATGTCTAAGGCAAATGTAGTATATATACACGATGGAGTATTACTTATCTGTTAAAAATGACATCATGAAATTGGCAGGCAAATGGACAGAACTAGAAAAAAGTCAAAGTGAATGAGGTAATGACCCAGAGTGACAAATATTGTATGTATTCACTTATAAATGTTTATTAGTTGTTAAGTAAATGATAATCAAGCTACAAACCACAGATCAATAGAAGAAAACTATAGGAAAGAATCCATGGATCTCCTTGGGAAGAGGAAATAGAATAAATTTTGGGAGGGCAGACTGGAGGTGGGTGGGGACTGGAGTAGGAGGGATTAGGTGACGGAGATGGGATGAAGAGAGAGTTCAGGGAGAGAGAGCTAGGGTGCATTTGGAGGGTAGTTTGGAAATGTAGTACAATAGATACTTCCTGGAATCTCTAAGGGTGACCCTATTCAGTACTCTTAGTAATCGAATGACATAGAGTCTGAATTGGCCACTTTTTGTAGCCAGTGAAGGCTTCCAGGGGTGCTGTATACTCTTAAGATGTAGGTCCGGGATTTCCCATTGAGACCCTTAAACAACCCCGGCTGATGCTAGAACTTAGGGTCTTTCTCCCAAAACTGAGAATGAGGCCCCATTTCCAAGGACAACATCCATACAGATAGTTGAACATTGAGAAGTTAAGCTGGTGACTGCATGGAGTCTTTACCCCTACATTCTAGTCTCTTTGGCATGGGAAGATACTCTCCCCACAACAGAAAGAGAAACTTTGATATCAACCTATCCAAAAAACCCTGAACCTACAATCTGTCAAGCCTGCAAGATGTGCTGTTGGCAATGATGGGAGAGAATTTGTCAGAATGGTCAACAAAAATCTGAATTAAGTTGAGACCCACATGTGTAGTGATATTTCCTTTATTTGTATTAATAAAGATTGCCTGAAGATCAGAGAGTAAAACAGCTCCCACTGATCAGCATTATAGACCAGGCAGTGGTGACACGCACCTTTAATCCCATAGTCACACTAGTTTGCTATAGAAACTAGACAATAGTGGTACATGCCTTTAATCCCAGACCTAGAGTTAAATATAAGATGGGAGGAGACAGTTCTCAGACACAGTCTCATTCTGAAGATTTCTGGGTACAGAATTTCCATTTTTGGCCTGAGGTAGAGGTAAGAACTAGTAGTTGGATGTTTTGCTTTTGTGAACTTCATGTTGAACCCCAATATTTGTCTCTGGACTTTTATTAACTGTGCTACACACACCACTTGCCTATGGGATATGCTAAGTCAATGATGGCACAAAACTCATGGGGCTGGCTAACCAATGTCAAAATTTAATTCGAGACCCACACCATAAGAGGGATCCTACATTGCCTGGGACCCACATGAGTCTACTCCATGCCCCCCCCCTCTCTCTATCTATCTATCTATCTATCTATCTATCTATCTATCTATCTATCTATCTATCTATCTATCTATCTATATCTATATCTATATCTATATATATATAAAATCTTTGTGTTCTGTTATCTTTGTGTTTTGTGAGACTCCTAAGAGTGGGAGAGGATGTGTTTCTGAATCTTATGACTCTTTCTTCCTATCAGGTTGTCTTGTACAGCCCTGATATGAGGAATTTGCCTTGTCGTATTGTATTTCATTTTGTAGTATTCAGTTGTTGTCTGTTGGAGGTCTGCTCTTTTCTAAACAGAAAAGGAGGGCAAGTAGAGTGAGAAAAATCTGTGGTCAGGATGTATTATATGAGAGAAGAGTCTATTTTCAATAAAAACTGTTACTGGTTTAATTCTACAAGGAAGGGGCAGTTAAGCTTCAGATCAGTCATTTTATTTTTTCTTCAGTTACTGGTGTTGACAAAGTTTGAAAGATATATGATATAGTTGCATATATCTCAGTTAAAGTGCTACTGTAATTCAACTGCACACTTTTGGGTTGATTGAAAGGATAGAAAGACAGAATGTCGTGAAGACTTGAAAAAGAAAGGAGCCCATCACCCAGGAATCTGGTTGAAACTTAGTGCCAACAGAGAAAGAAGAGTTTTAGCATAGTTAACAAGTACCAAAGGCTTCTTACCCTTCTAGATATAATTATTGTACGGCCACATGCATTATATTTTCCTTGAGCACCTCAAATTCTGCTGATGGTTATGCTTAAGACCTATTAAAGTATCTTTAATAAATACGCAAATCCTGCTTGAAAACATTGTCTAGTCCTGAAATTCTTTTCATGAACAAAGAACTCCTACTTTGACATTACTTGAGGTGTCTAAAAGATTTGGTGAGCTCTACAGGCTGTTATGGAAGACAGAGCAGAACTCTGGTTCTCATCCTTCACTGCTGATGTTTGTAGCACTACAAATAAGAATTCTAACCATAGTAAAGTTGACTCATGTTAGAAAACAACCTGTTTTCCACTTCAAGGACTCTTAAGTAACATCAATGCAAGACATTTTCTAAAATTGCTAGAAAATAATCAAGTTGTGCCATAAAGTATTATTATTTCTACAAGTATAAAATAAGCATACATCCATACAAAAACTTATAAGTACTATATGTATAATGAGGTAAGGGAGTGAGGACAGAAACTGAATTTTTTAAATGATTAGATGACTAAAGAAATTGCATTGGACAGAAGGATGTGTATATTATTTTTCCGTGTTGTTTTTTCAATTATATGCACATGTGCATGTTCGTAGTTGCTGTATCTGTCAAATGTATACTCATTCATATAAAACAATACTTAAAGATGAGTTAACTTAAAAGAAAATATATTCGTGTAAATATAGTGTGATAGATCAGACAAGTGAATGCGTACTCTAAATTGACTGCAAGAAAAGTAAATAAAAAATAGAAATATAGAACATGTATAATATGAAATTATGTTAGTATAGTCAACCCAATCCACTATTTCAAATGAAAATGAAAACAACAAAACAAATAATCAAAACCTTCTGCTTCCTAAGAAATCTGAAAATTATCATTTTGACCCTGCAACAACAAAATCTGTACTAACTGAAAAATGTACTCTTCTTAATCCATAAAAGAAGTATATCCATATGTAGAAATGCTCATCCTAAATCTGTACACATATGCCAACACTGAGAGTCACAGTATAACACAAATGAACAACAGCAGAAGGCCACCCATAGAGAGGAAATTAATGGTATTGTAATGCAAAGAAATGAACCTTTGAGAAATTGAGAAGTCTTCTGAAAATTCAAAGATTCAAAAACAACTGAGGACAAAGGATCAAGTAAACCAACAAGGTGAACATATTTATCTATAATCCCTACATTCCAGAAGATAACACATTGGGTAGCTTAATCAAAGCATATACATATCTTCAAATAAAGACCTATGTACCTAAATTCCTTTCTGCAACATGAAAGATACTTTCTTTTTCATTACAAGTGATTTTAGAACGTAAGTTCTTTTAAAATAAACAATTTAAGGAGATAAAAAAAGAAAGGGATACACGGAAAATTCAGATACAGCAGGTACTTTGGATTTTATTATCAGGACTTTAAAATCAGTAAGTTTTGAAAAAGGGGGACAATGTATAAAAAGAGAGGTAAAATAGATGTGCAAAAGGGAACCCTGTAAGTAAGGAAGATGAAATTAAACACTATTTCAGGGGATTGTAACTTTAACAATTACAGAGAAAACTTCTAATATTTATAAATTATAAAAGTGAGCAAACTCAGAGATCTGATCAAACAAAAATCAGTATAATCAAGCTCATTAATGTAAGGGAAATCCTCATACCATAGCCTAGGTAATATACTTGATAGATATAAAATTTTACCTTAAAAGTTAGGTACTACTCAAAAATTAAGACATATCTAATGAAAACATTACTTAACAAATTATGAAAATAGGAAACTTCCATTGGGTTGTATCACAATAATAATTGTATAATTAAAGCCTTCTTAAATTAAATCATGCAGTTGTACAAAAATATCAAATAAAATTACATTATTTTTTCAAGTGGAAGATTTATTGGATGAGTTTCCTTCTTTATACTGTTTCCTGCTTTCTGGAGAATCTGCATTTTTGGAGAACCTGAGAAAACTTAAGATGCTGGCCAAGTCCTGGGACAGCTTACTGTTTCACTATTGTCCTATCTTTGTGGGACCATCAAGTGCTAAGAAAATCCTGATCTAGTTGTATCAGTCTGTGAGGTTGGACCAAGTTGAAGCTGTTCAGGATGAAGATTTTGAGAGCACCTGGCAGGATGCAGGTAAAGATAAAGTTAAGAAATTTAGTGAGGAAAAATTTTATTAGGTCCTGGTAATTAAGGAAGGGGAATCTCAAGACCAGGAGGAGGGGAGATCCTACCAGCAGGAACAGGAAACTAAGGCTGTTGATTGCCAATACTTTTACAGAGTACATCAGACAGTGAATCTGACTGTTCGAGGTGGATCCAAGTAAACTCCCTGGAACTCACAAGAATTTTTTTGAGTTTTCAGAAAGAGGTAAGATTAAGACAACTAAGTATTACCATGGCTTGTAATCTGTACTAAAATCTACATTGTAGGAAAAGTCAGTACGCTCATGTCTTTGAATCATAGGGAACCCAAAATTGATTCTGATTCAAAGAACTAAGACTCTTCTATTTATCAAGAAAACTGGATGTATATAGATTAGGCAGATGTTTTTAGTAGAATGAGAAGCATTTTTTAACTCCATAGTTGGAAAAAAAAAACAAGGGGAGTTTAAAATCTTGAGTTTGTGATGTTATATTAGTGGTACTCTGCCAGAGCTAGATTAGTGGCTTATCAGAACTGTATTGATTTATGTTGGAACTATGAATTTTTGAAGTCTTAATATAACAGCAGCTTAGTGTGAGACAGAAATCTGAAACATTTCATTTTGTACACCTTAAATCACTTCCTTTTTTATTACCACTTAAGCTTTTTCATTCTTAGACTTTTATAACTTGCATTTACATACTTTAGTAACTTATATTTGCACACCTCAATTCACTTTCTTAGACCCTGAAACATTTTCTTAGATCCTCAACTGGAGCTTTCATATCTACACATAAATGTTAAAACTTAAAATACCGACTGGCCTGCCTGCACCAAGCAAGGTAGGTGCTTTGTTTATGAACTACCCAACCTGCATGGAGATCTGATCTTGGCACCAGGAGAGCCATCAGTGGGGTGAGTTTGTGACCCATGGCAGCAGCCCAGGATGGGGAACTCTGAAGTTCCTTATCCCCCTCTAAACTTCCTGGGCCCTTGCAGGGAATCTACTCCCTGCATACAGACTCTCTCTTCCTATCCCACCCAGCTTGCATCCAGAAACCTTCTTCCTTCTGCCCCCTTCCCTCTTTGGGCACTTAACACCACCCTGATCAGCCGGTCTGGGCACTGGGGGCAAATCCTCAGGGCAAGCAGGCGGGCAGGAGTCCCTTTGTTACTCTGGCCTGTCTGCACCAAGCAAGGTAGGTGCTTTGTTTATGAACTACCCAACCAACACAGAGAGATATCTTGGCACCAGGAGAGCCGTCATTGGGCACGGACATCTGATATTGGCACCAGGTGAGACATCACTGGAACACCAGGAGAGCCTTCACTGGGGAGTGCCATCACTGGGAAGGTACATCAGTAGGCAAGGAGACCTGATCCTGTAAAAGAAGATCCATAGGGGAGCATTCGGAGGAAGAGATGGGCAGGTGCCAATGCAAGAATTCACCCAACAATCTGAAAAACAGTATGAAACCACCAGAACCCAGCGACCTCACAACAGGAGGACATGAACACCTTAATCATGAAGAAGTAGAAAAAATTGACTTTATGAAAGTGATTGACGCCCTTAAACAGCATGTAAAAAATGCCCTTATAGAAATGGATGAGAAGTATAACAGAAAGTTTGAAGAATTGAGTAAATCCGTGAATGATTCCCTAGGAAACCAAGGAAAAACAGTCAAGCAGATAATGGAAACAGTTCAAGACTTGAAAACTGAAATGGAGGCAAAGAAGAAAACACAAACAGAAGGCCGGATGGATAGGGAAAATGTAGGTAAACGAATAGAGACTACAGAATCAAGCATAACCAACAGAATATAAGAGATAGAAGAAAGAATCTCAGATTCTGAAGATACCATAGAGAAAATAAACACGCTGATCAAAGAAAACAGCAAGGCCAACAAATTCTCATCACAAAACATTCAGGAAATATGGGACACAATAAAAAGACCAAACCTAAGAATAATAGGAGTAGAAGAAGGAGAAGAAGCACAGCTCAATGGTCCAGAAAAATATTTAATAAAATTATAGAAGAAAACTTTCCCAACCTAAAAAAAAGATATACTTATGAAGGTTCAAGAAGCATACAGAACACCGAATCGACTGGATCAAAAAAAAAAATCCCCTCGCCATATAATAATCAAAACACAAAGCATACAAAATAAAGAAAGAATATTAAGAGCAGCAAAGGAAAAACGCCAAGTTACTTATAAAGGTAAACCTATCAGACTTACACCTGACTTCTCTATGGAAACCACGAAAGCCAGAAGGTCCTGGATAGATGTATTGCAGAAACTAAGAGACCATGGATGCAAGCCCAGACAACTATACCCAGCCAAGCTTTCGTTCACTATAAATGGAGAAAAAAAATTTTCCAGGATAAAAACAAATTTAAACAATACGTAGCCACAAATCCAGCCTTACAGAAAGTAATAGAAGGAAAATCACTAGCCAAGGAGTCCAACAATGACCACAATAACTCAGACATCTAGAGACCCTTCATCAGCGCAACTCAAAGTAGGGACACACACAAAATCTACTACTAAAAAAGTGACCGGAGTTAACAACCACGGGTCATTAATATCACTTAATGTTAATGGACTCAACTCATCTATAAAAAGGCACAGACTAAGAGATTGGATACGAAAACAGGATCCAACATTCTGCTGTTTACAAGAAACACTCCTCAACTACAAAGACAGAGACCTACACGGAGTAAAGGGTTGGGATAAGGCTTATCAAGTAAATGGACCTAAGAAACAAGCAGGTGTGGCCATACTAATTTCTAACAAAGTTGACTTCAAACTTAAATCAATCAGAAGAGATGGAGAGGGAAATTTTCTACTCATAACAGGAACAATTCATCAGGATGAAGTCTCAATACTGAATATCTTTGCCCCTAATATAAAAGCACCCACGTACATAAAAGAAACATTGCTAAAACTCAAGGCAGCCATCAAACCGCACACATTAATAGAAGGAGACTTTAACACTCCTCTCTCACCAATGGACAGGTCAATTAGACAGAAACCTAACAGAGAAATAAGAGAATTAATGGAGGTAATGAATCAAATGGACTTAACAGACATCTATAGACTATTCCACCCAAATAGGAAAGAATATACCTTCTTCTCTGCAGCTCATGGAAACTTCTCGAAAATTGACCACATACTCAGTAACAAAGCAAACATCCACAGTTACAAAAAAATATTAGTAACCACCTGTATCTTATCAGATCACCATGGATTAAAGCTAGTATTCAACAACAATGATACAGCCAGAAAGCCTACAAACTCATGGAAACTGAACAGTCAACTACTGAACCATACCTGGATTAAGGAAGAAATAAAGAAAGAAATTAAAGTCTTCCTTGAATTCAATGAAAATAAAGACACAACATACTCAAATCTATGGGACACTATGAAAGCAGTCCTGAGAGAAAAGCTTATAGCACTAAGTGTCCATTTAAAGAAAACAGAGAAAGTACACATTGGAGACTTAACAGCCCACCTGAAAGCTCCAGAAAAAAAAAAAGAAGCAGACTCACCTAGGAGGAGTAGAAGACTGGAAATAATCAAACTGAGGGCTGAAATCAACAATATAGAAACACAGAAAACAATTGAAAGAATCAATGAAATAAAAAGCTGGTTCTTGGAGAAAATCAATAAAATTGATGAACCCATATCCAAACTAATCAAACGGCAGAGAGAGAATTTGCAAATTAATAAGATCAGAAATGAAAAGGGGGACATAACCACAGACACAGAGGGAATTCAGAGAATCATTAGATCTTACTACAAAAGCCTGTATGCCACAAAACTGGAAAATGTAAAAGAAATGGACACTTTTTAAGATAAATACCATATACCAAAGTTAAACCAGGACCAGGTGAACAACGAAATAGACCTGTTAGTCGCGAAGAATTAGAAGCTGTTATCAAAAACCTCCCTTCCAAAAAAAGTCCAGGACCAGATGGTTTCAATGCGGAATTCTACCAGAACTTCCAAGAAGACTTAATACCTATACTCCTTAATGTATTTCACAATATAGAAACAGAAGAGTCATTGCCAAATTCCTTTTATGAAGCTACAGTAACTCTGATACCAAAACCACACAAAGACTCAACCGAGAAAGAGAATTACAGGTCAATCTCACTCATGAACATCGATGCAAAAATTCTCAACAAAATACTGGCAAAACGAATCCAAGAACACATTAGAAAAATTATCTATTATGATCAAGTAGGCTTCATCCCAGAGATGCAGGGCTGGTTTAACATATGCAAATCTATCAATGTAATCCATCATATAAATAAACTGAAAGAAAAAAACCATATGATCGTTTCATTAGATGCTGAAAAAGCATTTGACAAAATTCAACATCCCTTTATGATAAAAGTCTTGGAGAGATTAGGGATACAAGACTCATACCTAAATATAATTAAAGCTATTTACAGCAAGCTGACAGCTAATATCAAATTAAATGGAGAGAAACTTAAAGCAATCCCACTAAAATCAGGAACACGCCAAGGCTGTCCACTCTCTTCATACCTCTTCAATATAGTTCTTGAAGTTTTAGCAATAGCAAAAAGACAACATAAGGGGATAAAGGGGATTCAAATTGGAAAGGAAGAATTTAAACTTGCATTATTTGCAGATGATATGATAGTGTACATAAGCGACCCCAAAAACTCCACCAAAAAACTCCTACAGCTGATAAACACCTTTAGTAATGTTGCGGCAGGATACAGGATCAACTCCAAAAAATCAGCCACCCTCTTATACACAAAGGATATGGAAGCAGAGAATCATCACCTTTCACGATAGCCACAAACAGCATAAAATATCTTGGGGCAACTCTAACCAAGGAAGTGAAAGATCTATTTGACAAGAACTTTAAGGCATTGAAGAAAGAAATTGAAGAGGATACCAGAAAATGGAAGCATCTCCCTTGCTCTTGGATTGGGAGGATCAACATAGTAAAAATGGCAATTCTACCAAAGGCAATTTATAGATTCAATGCAATCCCCATCAAGGTCCCATCCAAATTCTTCACAGATCTTGTGAGGACAACAATCAACTTTATATGGAAAAACAAAAAACCTAGGATAGCCAAAACAATCTTATACAATAAAGGAACTTCTGGAGGCATTACCATCCCTGACTTCAAACTTTATTACAGAGCTACAGTAACGAAAACAGCGTGGTACTGGCATAAAAACAGAGAAGTCGACCAATGGAATCATATAGAAGACACGGATTTTAACCCACAAACCTATGAACACCTCATTTTCGATAAAGGAGCTAAAAGTATACAATGGAAGAAAGAAAGCATCTTCAACAAATGGTGCTGGCACAATTGGATGTCAACCTGTAGAAGAATGAAAATAGACCCATATCTATCTCCATGCACAAAACTCAAGTCCAAATGGATCAAAGACCTCAATATCAATCTGAACACACTGAACCTGACAGAAGTGAAATTGGGAAGTACCCTACAACATATGGGCACAGGAGATCGCTTCCTATGTATAACACCAGCAGCACAGACATTAAGGGCAACATTGAATAAATGGGACCTCCTGAAACTGAGAAGCTTCTGTAAAGCAAAGGACACTGTCATTAAGACAAAAAGGCAGCCTACTGCCTGGGAGAAGATCTTCACCAACCAGGCAACAGACAAAGGTCTGATCTCCAAAATATATAAAGAACTCAAGAAACTAGACTTTAAAAGGATAATTAACCCAATTAAAAAATGGGGCACTGAACTGAACAGAGAATTCTCAACAGAAGAAGTTCAAATGGCCAAAAGATACTTAAGGTCATTCTCAACCTCCTTAGCGATCAGAGAAATGCAAATCAAAACAACTTTGAGATATCATCTTACACCTGTCAGAATGGCTAAAATCAAAAACACCAGGATAGCCTTTGCTGGAGAGGTTGTGGAGAAAGGGGTACCCTCATCCATTGCTGGTGGGACTGCAAACTTGTGCAACCACTTTGGAAATCAGTGTGGCGGTTTCTCAGAAAAATTGGGATCAACCTACCCCTGGACCCAGCAATACCACTCTTGGGAATATAGCCAAGAGATGCCCTATCATATGACAAAAGCATTTGTTCAACTATGTTCATAGGAGCATTATTTGTAATAGCCAGAACCTGGAAGCAACCTAGATGTCCTTCATTGGAAGAATGGATGAAGAAAGTGTGGAATATATACACATTAGAGTACTACTCTGCGGTAAAAAACAATTACTTCTCGAATTTTGCATGCAAATGGACGGAAATAGAAAATATTATCCTGAGTGAGGTAACCCAGACCCAAAAAGAAGATCATGGGATGTACTCACTCATAATTGGTTTCTAGCCATGGATAGGGGCCACTGAGTCTATAATTTGTGATCCTAAAGAAGCTAAACAAGAGGGTAAACCCAAGGAAAAACATATAGTTATCCTCCCGGCTATGGGAAATAGGCAAGATTGCCAGGCAAAAAACTGAAATCTTGGGGGTGGGGAGGGATGGGGGTGAGAGGAGATGGGGAGAGAGAAGTGTAAAGGAGAGGATGAGGGGAACTGGGGGAATCGGGGTGATTGGGGATCAAGGAAATTTTGGATAGGGGAGCAGGGAAACTCATATTTTAGTTAAGGGAGCCACCTAAGGGTTCGCAAGACACTTGAACTGGGAATGGCTACCAGGTGCCAGGGCAATGTCCCCAGTTAGTTCCTTGGGGCACCTGAGTATAGGGAACCTGAAATGAACCTATCCTATAACCATACTGATGAATATCTTGCATATCACCATAGAACCTTCATCTAGGGATGGATGGAGATAGAGACAGAGACCCACACTGGAGCACCGGACTGAGCTCCCAAGGTCCTAATAAGGAGCAGAAGAAGGGAGAACATGAACAAGGAAGTCAGGACCATGAGGGGTGCGCCCATCCACTGAGACAGTGGGGCTGATCTATTGGGAGCTCACCAAGGCCAGCTGGACTGTGACTGAAAAAGCATGGGATAAAACCGGACTCTCTGAACATGGCGGAAAATGAGAGCTGATGAGAGGCCAAGGAGAAAGGCACGGGGTTTTGATCCTACTTCATGTTCTGGCTTTGTGGGAGCCTAGCCAGTTTGGATGTTCACCTTCCTAGTCCTGGATGGAGGGGGGAGGACCTTGGACTTTCCACAGGGCAGGGAACCCTGACTGTTCTTGGGACTGGAGAGGGAGGAGAAGAGGAGTGGGGGAAGGGGTAGAGGGGCGGGAAGAGCGGGAGGGAAATGGGAGGCAGGGAGGAAGCAGGAAAATTTTTTTTTTTCAAAAAAAAAAACTTAAAATACCTTTTTTTTCTAATTCACCAGCAGATACAAATGGTTGATTATTGAGAGCAGTCATTGCAAAGTAAGTTCCATTAAATAAAGGAATAGTAAAAAGTTATATTGAAATGTATTTTGTAAGTCCAGTTCAAGAAGCAGTCTAGGCAAGAGCAGCTCCTTGTCCAAATGGCTAACAGAATCCATGAGAAGCCTCTTTGGTGTCCACCTTCCTCTTGAAGTAGGTTGGTGATGCAAGAAGCAAATGTGTCTCACTGTCATGAAACGTCATAAATTCTTAAACCTTTTAAATGCTGCATTCTGTAGTCTTTAAAAGGTTTGAAGTATGTCTATCTACCTGAAATATAGCTTTGAACATCTAGGAAATCTAACTAACATGAATACAAGCTTGACTATTTAGATGATTATCTATTAACTTATATTTCTTAACTATACATTTCTAAATGATCTGCACAAACACAATACCTTAATCAAGATCAGAAATACATATATACAGTATAACAAAATTGACCTTAAATTTCCATCAATAAACAAAGTTTCATACCAGTACAAACCTCTATAGCATATCCCCCTTTAAATGTAAACAAACATTTATAGACAATATTTGGGCATATGGGTGTAGTTCTCCTTCAAACTTTTTCCTGCTATTTATTGGGCAAAGTATTTTGGGGGGTGTATTCACAGTGACCTTTCAAAGGGCCTTGGTGTATCATACAATATTAGTCTGAAAGCATTCCACAGGTTCTCATCCTCTGTGGAAACAAAAGAAGAATCTATTTTCCAAATCAACATATTCTTAGACCCAAATTCTATAGTCAAGATACCTTTGTAATATACATGCTGGTTTATCAGCCCATATAATGAAATGTCTCACCGTACTTAGCTCCTTCACAGTCAAAAAAAAAAAAAAACAAAGAAAACACAATAATACACATAATTCAGACGGTCTCTGTATAGTCCATATTTATGTGGCTTAATTTTCTTTACTCCTTTTAATTTATGACTGTCTGCACTCTGTCTCTTTAGACTTTTTTTTTAAAAAAATGGTTTATTTCTTTTCCTACTCTCTATACTCCTTCTCTCTTCCAAGCCTATGTACATTTATCTAACACTGCGACCCTTTTAGAGTTCTTTAATGTATAAATCTGTTTTTATTGCATTATCTGTAATTCTTTACTATCTCAAAGAGCTTTTAAAATGGTAAGCAGCTTGGTAGAAACTACTCTAGATGCTGGCTCCACCTCTCTCCCCTTTTAAAATGGTAGAGGTACCATTACTGGCAGCTCTTGGGCCACCAGATAGGAGCCATGCTCAGCACTTTAACTCAGAATGAGCATACAGCATATAAACCCTTTTATTTGAGTAAATAGCCAAATCTGCCAAGCAGAGCACTGCATAGCCAGTAAATATCTCTCTGTATGGTGGTGCCTGTGCATGCCTAGTAGAGCTGATCTCACCACTGTTGTAATATGTGCGGCGGGGCTGCGTCGCCGTCACCCGGCCGCCCGCATGGCTTATGCCTCAAAATAATTACACGGAAACTGTATTCTTTTAATCACTGCCTGGCCCATTAGTTCCAACCTCTTATTGGCTAGCTATTACATATTGATCTAACCCATTTCTAATATTCTGTGTAGCCCATGAGCTGGCTTACCAGGGAAGATCTTAACCTGCGTCTGTCTGGAGAGGGAGAATCATGGCGACTCCTGACTCGGCTTCTTTCTCCCAACATTCTGTTCTGTTTACTCCACCCACCTAAGGGTTGGCCTATCCAATGGACCTAGGCAGTTTCTTTATTATTTAACCAATGACCTTCCTCCATCATTTCCCCTTTTTCTGTTTAAACAAAAAATGGCTTTCACTTTAACATAGTAAGATTACATATAACAAAATAGTTATCAAGCAATAATTACAGTTACAATATTTATATCTATTTTATCTTTTATCATAACTAAGGAAAACTATAACTATAACTAACCATTCTTCAACTCCATCAAAGACTCCAGAAGGATATAATATTACCTAAGTAAACAAGAAATCCAAAACTCTAGAAATGACAGAGACATCTTGCTGCCTGGACAGTCACCCAAAGTTCTTTTGTACCGTTGGGGCATCCATCTTCGGCCTACAGGCCATAGTATTCAGCAGACATTTCCATGAAGCAGGAAATTTCAAAGACAGTTCAGTCACTATCTGCTGTGTCCTGCAGAATGTCTCACAGACTCTTTCATGAGTCAGGAACCCCGAAAGATCATCTCACCTTTAGGCAAGTTCAGCAGTCCTCTCTCTGCGGGTTCTTTGTATCCAGTTTATGCATCAGTCCATGCAAGAGCAGTTTCTTGCCCAAATGGCTATCAAACTCCTTAAGGAGCCTCTTCGGTGCCCATCATCCTCTTGAAGTAGATTGGTGCTGCCAGGAGCAGACGTGTCTCATTGTCATGAAAAGCCCTAAGTTATTAAAACATTAAATGCCATATTCTGCAGTCTTTGAAAGATATGAAGAATGCCTATCTAGCTGAAATATATCTCTATATATCTAGAAAATCTAACTAACATGACTACAAGCTTGACTATTGATGATTATCCATTAATCTATATTTCTTAATTATACATTACATTTTTAAATGAACTACACAATCACAATACCTTAATCAAAATTAGAAATATGCATATACATATAACAAAATTGACCTTCAAATCTATACAAATGCAAATTATTCATATCTATATCATATCCCCCTTTAAATGTAAAAGAATATTCATAAACAATATTTGGGAATATGGGCGCAGTTTTTTTCTCTCCAAACTGCTTCCTGCTGAATGGGGGCGTCGTTAATTAGGTCTTTCATGGTATAACCTGTGTGTCAGGGTCATCTCAGTTGGCAATTGAGTGAAGTAATTTTTTGAGGGTGTTCACAGTAACCTTTCAGGAGGGCGTGGTCTATCATACCATATTGGGATAGAAGAAATCCACAGGGTCGCATCCTCTGTGAAAACAAAAGAAGACCCTCTCCAAAGCATCATATCCTTAGACCCATATTCTGAAATCATAATACCCTTATATCCATTCTGGTTTAGCTTGGCAGCCCATATAATGAAATGTCTCTCTGCACTTAGCTCCTTTACAGTCAAAAATTTTAAAGAAAACACAATAATACAAAGAATCCAGACTCTCTGTGAATTTTCCATTTTTACGTGGCTTATTTTTCTTTATTTCTTTTAATCTATAACTATCTGTACTCTGTCTCTTTAAAGAATTTACCCCCTTTTTTTTAAGACATTAACTTTATTCTTTATATATTTTTTTCTCTCTCGAGCCTACGTACATTCATCCAACAGTGTCTGAATCAGTTCTATTGTGAATCTGTAATTTTTTTACTATCCAGGAGCATTTTTTAAAATGTTAAGCGCTTCTTAAAAACCTAAGTTGCAACATTTAGAGGTATTACGGTACTGCCTGTGTCCTGCCCAGTCTAAACCTTAACTGCACTGTTATTATGGTAATTACGGTAGTTCCTGCCTGAGACCAGCAGAGTTCCCCATGGCAGAGCGGAGCTGATCCTGCATCAGAACCATTTGGTGCCCCTGAGTCACACACAGTTCCAGGCACATAGCAGTCCACATTGCCATCAAGCAAGCTGTAGCACTTTACTCCAAAGGCTCCATTCAAAGACTCTGTCTCCCGCAGGAGCCAGACAGAGATGGCAATGGCGGCACATCCCAGAAAGCCGGCATTTTAAAACAGCCAGTTTTTTCCTCTTGCTGAGTCAGGACAATTTCTTTGCCGCACGCAACCCACAAACAGCAAAAATCTGTCTTAAATTCTCTCTGTGTCCTTTTTAAGCCCTCTCAGGTTTTACGTGGAGTTCATTAGCACGTTGGGTGCCACTCTGTTGTAATATGTGCGGCGGGGCAATAAATAATTACACGGAAACTGTATTCTTTTAATCGCTGCCTGGCCCATTAGTTCCAACCTCTTATTGGCTAGCTCTTACATATTGATCTAACCCATTTCTAATATTCTGTGTAGCCCATGAGCTGGCTTACCAGGGAAGATCTTAACCTGCGTCTGTCTGGAGAGGGAGAATCATGGCGACTCCTGACTCGGCTTCTTTCTCCCAACATTCTGTTCTGTTTACTCCACCCACCTAAGGGTTGGCCTATCCAATGGACCTAGGCAGTTTCTTTATTATTTAACCAATGACCTTCCTCCATCACACCACCTGCCCGGGCAGGGAGCACTGAGCCATGGGCATGGTCTCAGCTACTTTCTTCTGGACCCCAAGTGGGCACACAAACATCCAGGTCCACAAATGCCATTCAGATGTTCCATAGCCAGAGTTTGCACTGGCAGCATGGCCCTGGAAGCTTTGTTTAAAAACTGCACAGTTTATTTTTCTGCTATGGCTGAATCAGGAAAACTTCTCTTAAAGCAGCCATGCCTCTGCTTACTTCTAGCAAATAGAACCCATCTAAGAAAATGCCTCTAGCAAACCATGATTAATTCTGTTCTTTTATGTCTAGGATTACTTTTTAAGCTTTCTTGGGTATTTATGTAGATGTAGTTACCCACTTTGGCACACAAATCTGTTGGAGGAGTCTGCTTGTTGGTTCCCGGCTGCTCAGCCTCCCGACATAATCACACAGAATCTATATTAAATAAATTACTGCTTAGCCCATTATCTCTAGCTTCTTATTGGCTAACTCTTATATTAATTCAAACCATTTCTATTAATCTGTATATTGCCACGTGGCTGTGGCTTACCAGGTAAAGTTCCCAGTGTCTATCTCTGGTGGCTCCATGGCTTCTTTTCAACTCCACCCTTATTTTTTTAGCATTCAGTTTAGTTTTCCCTGCCTAGCTAAGTTCTGCCCTTCTATAGGTCCAAAGTATTTTCTTTATTCATTAATAGTAATCACAGCATACAGAGGGAAATCCCACATCATCCTAGAAATTCAAGCACAATAAAAATTAATGGGACAATGATAACAACAAGGAATATGCTTTGGCTTAGAGTCTCTAATCAAAGATAATACAATTTCAATCTTAACCAAAATTAGAAGTACAACTTAAGACTAAAGGCTTATGTGATGGAGGAAGGTCATTGATTAATAAAGAAACTGCCTTGGCCCATTTGATAGGCCAGCCCTTAGGTGGGTGGAGTAAACAGAACAGAATGCTGGGAGGAAGAGGAAGTGAGGCAGATGCCATGCCTCTCCTCTTCAGGGCAGACACGATGAAGCAAGCTGCCAGGTCAGACATGCTGAATCTTTCCTGGTAAGACTGGTGCTACACAGATTACTAAATATGGGTTAGGCAAGATATGAGAGCTTGCCAAGAAGAGGCCAGAGCTAATGGTCCAAGCAGTGTTTAAAAGAATACAGTTTCTGTGTTATTATTTCAGGGCATATGCTAGCCAGGCAGCTGGGAGCCAGGTGGCAGGAATGCAGCCCGCAGCTCCTTCTACACCTATGTACTTCAACTTTTTATACAACACATACCTGTTCTTTTTAAAAATAAAACATTAAAGACTATTCTAAAAGGAATGTATTTACACTAATAAATTTGATAAGATAGGACATAAAATTCATGGAAATGCAGCAATATTTTCAAAACCTCAACTGACCTGTATTACATTAATAATTTTGTACTTGAAGTAAATTTTACAAATGGATTCTATTTGATAATATCTGATTTTATGAATTTTCATATGATAAATATGAAGCAATGTTGGGGCTGAAGAGATGGCTTATTGTTTAAGAACAGTATTTATTCTTGCATATGACTCAGGCTTGATTCCTCACACATATTTGATGGCTCATAGCGTTCCTTAAAGCCAATGCTAGTTGATCTAACAATCTAACAACCTTGTCTGACCTTTGTAGTCACCAAACATGCATGTGGTGCACAGGCACAAGTGTGTACAAAACATTTGCATATAAAAATGTTTTTTTTTACAAAAGACTCTATGTTACACCTTTATAAGCTTATAAACCAGAAATACTTCAAATGCATAAACTTATGAACAAACTGAATAGAAATCAAGAAGGAGCTATCAACTCATTGAGAAACAGAAACCTTAACAATGCTAACAAAGGATGAAATTTTGCCTTCACGATGAAAGGAGACAGAGACAGGGACCCACATTGGAGCACCGTACTGAAATCTCACGGTCCAAATCAGGAGCAGAAGGAGAGAGAGCACGAGCAAGAAACTCAGGACAGCGAGGGATGCACCCACACACTGAGACAATGGGGATGTTCTATCGGGAACTCACCAAGGCCAGCTGGACTGCTACTGAAAAAACATGGGATAAAACCGGACTCGCTGAACATAGCAGACAATGAGGACTACTGAGAACTCAAGAACAATGACAATGGGTTTTTGATCCTACTGCACGTACTGGCTTAGTGGGAGCCTATGCAGTTTGGATGCTCACCTTACTAGACCTGGATGGAGGTGGGTGGTCCTTGGACTTCCCACAGGGCAGGGAACCCTGATTGCTCTTAGGGCTGACAAGGGAGGGGCACTTGATTGGGGGAGGGGGAGGGAAATGGGAGGTGGTGGCAAGGAGGAGGCAGAAATTTTTAATAAAGAAAGAAATAAATAAATTTAAAAAAATAAAAAAAGAAATTTTGCCTTCATTCTAATAGATACAGAGAGACAATACAACGAAACTACACATAATAATCTTAAAATTCAGAAAACATTAATCCATATCCCCTTTGTAATTAGGTCACAAAATAATAAGATGCCTCTTACAATCAGTTCAATTGAACACAGTAGGTTAGTCTAGAAACCCCCCAAAATTTAAACATTGTTAAAAACAATAAATGAACCAGTTTTATTCAGAATTGAAATGACTACCATTTTTTCACAATACAGAATTAGGAAAGATAATATCAAATTTCTAAGTGAATTTAACAAGATAACTACTTTCTTATGAATTATATCTTAATTTATTTCTAAGAAGGGAAATAATCACTATTTTTTCTGTACACATAAGAAAATGTAAAAAAAAAAACTCTAAGAAGAATTGTATTTAATGGATTTTATATAAACATTACTTCTAATAAAGAGCTGAATGGCTAATAGCAAGGCAGAAGCAAGGATAAGTGGGGTTGACAGGCAGAGAGAATAAATAGTAAATAAATGAGGAAGAGGAAGGAGAAAGAGAGAATAAAAATAGGACATCAGGGGACAGCCACCCAGGTACTCATTCAGTTACAGTGTGAAAGTATGATATATAGAAATAAGAAAAGGAAAAAGCCTAGAGACAGAAGGTAATCGGGATAATTTACATTAAGAAAGCTTGCAAAAAAAAAAGCAAAGCTGAGGCCAGCCATTCATAACTAAGCATAAGCCTCCAGTGTGATTTATTTAGGAGCTGAGTGCTAGGCCCTGAAAAAAGCCAAAATAGAGAATAAAACATCAGACAACATGCTACAATATTGAAAATTTAGTCTAATTAAATGATTTAAGTCAATACTTAGAATTTTAATAGAATAATTAATTAATACTGTGCATGTCATATAAGCTTTTCACTTAAGGTATATTAAGTCATAGACTCATGTCTAGGTCACTTTGCAAATATTTGAATGGTTACATTGTTACAATGATATATTTGTAATAGTATGTATGTTTCCTCTTATTATATTGCATGTTACTGCATTAGTTTCAATGTACACAAGTTTTATATCATTTTATCATTAGGACCTATATTCCCATGATTAAGTATTACATTATATTTACATATGATGACATAAAACCAAGTATGATACAATATATACTAAAACATAAAAGTGTATTTAAATATTACACTAAATATAAAATATGTGATAATTGAGATATGCATTATTTTGTTATTGATGAGCAACTTATCTATTTTATAGGTTTTTATAAATTTCAAGATTAACACAAATTCTGATATTTTATCTATGAATACAACAATTTTCTTTAATAAAAATAATCAAACTTGAGGTAAAGACACTTTAAAAGGAAAAAATAACTATCTTATCTGATTTATCTGATTTTTCATTTATCCTTTTATACCTGTTGATATTATGTATCAAATAAATTGTCTTCCCTTTAAACAACTAGTGCTCTGAAATATTTTATATTCATATATATATATACTTGTTGATACAATATATTTATATAAGACATACTACACATTAGTAATACTTACTTGAGAAAATTACATATTTATATTATTACATACATTTATGAATAATTTCTGTTGTAAGAGGTTGCTTGTTTGTTCCTGACCACTCAGATCCGAAATAATCACACAGAAATGATATTATTTGCAATACCATTTGTTCAATAGTTTAAGTGTATTTTTGGCTAACTCATATCTTAAATTAACCCATTTCTATTAATCTGTGTATTGTCACAAAGCTGTGGCTTAATGGGTAAATTTCCAGTTTCTATCTCTGGTGGGCTACTTGTCTTCTTCTTACTCCAATGTGGCTGACTATATCCACATAAAACCTGAGAAAACTTAAAAAGTAAATTTAGACACAAAAGAACAGAGTTTAAGCATGGCATCTTGGTAACCAGCATTTTTCTGGCAGCATTTTTTTTTGCCACAGCTCCTTTAAGAAAGGTCTTCCCAATTCAGCAGTAGCAGGAAAAAAATCCTGCAAGGTTTTAAAATGGTAGCTTCCTGGTTTGCCAGCACAAAAGGCTCTGACTCTGTTGGGAGGTTCAGCTCTGAAGCACTTGAATGGGGTTTGTGGGCCTGGGTGCCTGTTTGCCTGCTTGGTATTATTAGAAATGTAGCAGAGACCATGCTTGTGGCTCAGTCCCACCCCACCCCACCCCTGGGCAGGAGGTAGGATCAAGTATGCTGGGAGTGCACAGGCAGGAGAGCATGGCAGATTCCCATCTCCATACAGAGATATTTCCAGGCTACACAGTGTTCTCCATGGCATATTTAGCTATTACTCAGATAAAGGGGTTTATGTGCTGTACACTCCTTCTCAGAGTTAAACTGGTAAGTGCAGCTCTTACCTGGAAGTCTCAGAGCTGGTGGTAATGGTACCTCCACCATTTTGAAAGGCGAAGAGAGGAGGAGCCAACACCCAGAGACATTGTGACCAAGTGGCTTACCATTTAAAAAGCTTTCCAGGACAAAAAAGGATTATAGATACACAATAGAACAGATTCAGACATAAAGGAATTCTAAATGAGTCAAAATGTATTTTAAAAATGTACATAGGCTTGGGAAAGAGAAGATAAAGAGTAAAGAGACAGTACATACAATATAAAAGAGTACAGCAGTCATAGATTAAAGGAGTAAAAATAGTAAAATAAATGTTAAACTTGTAGAATAATAATAGAGTAAGAAAAATGAGCCTTGTAAAGATGGAACATACACTGAGACTTGATTATATATATTATTGTGTTTCTTTAAACTTTTGACTTTTAGAGAGTTACATAACAGAAACATTTCATTATATGGACTGCTTAGTTAGATCAACACAATGGTATCTTGATTTTCAAATTTGGGTCTAAGGATATGTTGCTTTGGAAAAGAGGTTCTTCTTTTGTTTTCACAAAAGATGAGAATCAATGGATTTCTTCCAGGGTAATGTGGTTTTATATACCAAGACCACCTGAAAGGTCTTCATGAACACCACCAAAATTACTTAACCCAATAAACAGAAGTAACTAGTTTGGAGAGAACTATGCCCATATTCTCAAATATTGTTTATAAATGTTTTACTTTTAAAGGGGGATATGCTACAGAGCTTTGCATTGGTATGGGTCTTGCATTTTTGGTACAAATTTAAGATCAATTTTGTTATATGTATATTTTTGCTCTTGATTAAGGTATTGTGCTTGTGCAGCTCATTTAAAAATGTAATGTATAATTAAGAAATATAGGTTAATAGATAATCATCTGTAATAGTCAAGCTTATAGTCATGTTAGGTTTTTTGAGAAATATAGAAATATATTTTAGATAGACAGGTATTCTTCAAATCTTTCAGAGGGCATCAGAATATGGCATTTAAAATGTTTTAAGAAGCTAGCACTTTTCATGACAGTGAGACACTTCTGCTCCTGGCAGCACCAATCTACTTCAAGAGGGTGATGGTCATCGAAAAGGCTCCTTATGGCATTGGTTAGTGATTTGGACATGAAGATGTACTGGCCTGGACTGTTTGATGCTATGCTGGATGAACTGAACATGCAGGACCTCCAGAGAAATGACTGCTGAACTTGCCTAAAGGTGAGAAGATCCTTTGGGGTTCCTGCTTTATGAAAGTCTGCCAGACATTCTGAAAGACACAGAGGAAAGTGACTAACAAACTGCTAATATAGGTGGAACTGTCTCTGAAATTTCCTGCTTCCTGAAATACTATGAACCAGTAGGTTGAAGCTGGGTGCCCATTGATACAGAAGAATTTGGATGACTGTCCAGGCAGCAAGATGTCTCTGTCAATTCTAGAGTTATGAAAGTTGCTTATAATGCATTACTTGTTTACTTAAGTAATATCATATCCTTCTGAATTCTTTGATGGAGTTGAAGAATTATAGCTTTCCTTACTTATGATAAAAGATAAAGTGGATATAAATATTACAACTGTAATTCTTGCTTGATAACTGCTTTGTTATATCCAATTTACTATGTTAAGTTAAAACCTTTTTTATTTAAACAGAAAAGGGGAAATGTTGTGGGAAGTTCTTCTGTATACGTGTTGCTTTTATTGGTTAATAAATAGTCTGTTTTGGTCAGTAGCTTAGCAGAACATACCTAGCTGGGGAAAACTAAACTGAATGCTAGGAGAAAGAGGACAGAGTCAAGGAGAAGACAAGAAGTCACTGCCAGGAACAGATGTGCTGGACCTTGCCAGTAAGCCACAGCCACATAGTCCTACACAGATTAATAGAAATGGGTCAAATTAAGATGTAAGAGTTAGCTAATAAGAAGCTAGAGCTCATAGGCCAAGATGTGATTTAAATAATATAATTTTTGTGTGATTATTTTGGGAGTCTGGAAGGGCAGAAAGCAAGCAAGTGGCCTCTTACTACACATTTCTTTATTAATGCCTTTTTAAAGTGAGGATAGTTCTTTGGTACACATATATTAAAAATATTTTTCACCTGAAATAATGTAACTTGATATACTGAATCATGATGTTAATGTGTGCTGGTATATGATATTTTGTTTCTGTTCTGACAAATAAAGTTTGCCTAGAGATCAGAAGACAGAGCTAGCCACAAGTTAACTACAGGAGCTGGGCAACAGTGGCTCACATCTTTTACTCAGCACTTGGGAGGATCATTCCTTTATTCCCAGCTCTTGGGAGGTGGATACAGGAAGTGATTAGATGTCATGGAGAAAGGATCTCAGCACTTTTTTAATGGAGGAAGGAGATAGATAAGAATATTTAGTTTATAAGTAATAGGTACAGTTATGATTATAAGTTATCATAATGAGGAAAATATTTTGGCATTTAATTTTGGCATTTTCTTTTTCATAATGCAATGTTTATTCTTAAAAATACAACTAATGGATTCTTTTTAAGTTAATTAAATATAAATATTACCCTTTTTAATGAGGGTGTTAAAAAGTTAAATGATATTAAAAATATATATGCTCTTTTTGAATTATAAACAGCATCAACTTAAAATGTATACTCATTAAAATGATACAGGAAATAACTACTATACCTCAATTGTGCAATTATCACAATTATTATGGCTCTTTATCTATTCATGACTAGCACTTTACAAACAAATATTAAAGTTCTATCAGTGTCATGTATGGGCAATTTTTCAGAAATAGGGTTGGCATTTTTAAAGTAATTCTAAATTAATTTCAATAACTGTTATAAAAGTCTAATCTACAGCTCAAAGGTGTCATTATTATATAACATGTACAAGGCTTATGATGATATTTATTTTCTAAAGATATATATCATTGAAGAAAACAATGTGTATGTTACTAATTTTATCAATGTCACATAAATACACTATAAAGAATAATCCAAGCAATTTTTCAATATTGCTTAAAAGCATTAAGTTAATTTTTAACACTGTATCATACATTTAATGAACCTCAAAGATGATAGAATATATGATTTCAATCTTATCAATTGATTTACATTAAATAATAAGCATTGTAATAAAATACTATTTGTGTACATCATCAAAAATTCTTTTTTAAAAATATGTATTTATTTATTATGTATACAATATTCTGTCTGTGTGTAAGCCTGCAGGCCAGAAGAGGGCACCAGACCCCATTACAAATGGTTGTGAGCCAGCATGTGGTTGCTGGGAATTGAACTCAGGACCTTTGGAAGAGCAGGCAATGCTCTTAACCTCTGAGCCATCTCTCCGGCCCCCATCATCAAAAATTCTAAGTTAATACACTTACTGTTTGTTATTATATAATTATTTGATTATTATAATTATTACACTAAAATGTATTCAAGGATTTATATTTCAAATCAGTAATTTTTCTTTTATGACAAGTTACTTTCTTGGTTGTAATATAAACATTGTCTTTTATTTCACTATTGTTATTTTCCCATTATTATTTTTTATACTATATATATTTTAGCAAAGTGTTCCACATGATACAGTATATGTTATAATTTTTTGGCTTTCCTTGTCAGTACCCTGTCCCTTAAAGAGGCAATGGGTTCTTGATCCTATTGCACGTAATGGCTTTGTGGGAGCCCAGGTAGTTTGGATGCTCACCTTAATAGACCTGGATGGAGGTGGGTGGTCCTTGGACCTCCCTCAGGGCAGAGAAACCTGCTTGCTCTTTGGGCTGAGGAGGAAGGAAGACTTGATTGGGGGAGGGGGAGGGAATGGGAGGTGGTGGCGGGGAAGAGGCAGAAATCTTTAATAATTAATTAATAAAAAAATAAAATAAAATAAATTTCTAGACAATTTAAAAAAAAAAAGAGGCAAGATCGGCCCACTCCTAATCACCTCCTTCCTACTTAGACAAGCTGGTTTCAGCTCTCTTTTGTTTTTCTCTCTCTCTCTGCCTTCATTCTGAAGATGTAACTTTCTCTTTCTCTCCCCTTTCTCTTCTTTTATCTCTTCCCCCTCTTTTTCTCTCTGTCCCTCTACTTCTCTCTTTCTTTATCTTCCCCCCCTGTACTACTCCTAACCTCCCAATACCCACTAAATAAACTCTCCATACACAAACTCTCTTTTCATGACTTATTTGTCTGTTCCTTAACTGCATTGGCACCCCACACCAGCAGTGGGTCCTGTCAGGGTCACAAATGCTGTAAATCATGAAAGTTTATCCTAAGAAATTACAGTGTATTTTATACATTATTTTAAAATAAAAATTGTTTGAAAGGTAAAACAGATATGGCCTTATTTTGTTTACAGAGTTTCTAAATAAAATTCTTTTTTTTTCTTTTTTTTTTGCCTGCTCCTTAAATTTACATCTGCAATCTTTTTTTATTATTAATTAATTTAATTATTAAAGATTTCTGCCTCTTCCCCGCCACGACCTCCCATTCCCTCCCCCTCCCCCAATCAAGTCTTCCTTCCTCCTCAGCCCAAAGAGCAAGCAGGTTTCTCTGCCCTGTGGGAGGTCCAAGGACCACCCACCTCCATCCAGGTCTATTAAGGTGAGCATCCAAACTACCTGGGCTCCCAAAAAGCCATTACGTGCAATAGGATCAAGAACCCATTGTCATTGTTCTTCAGTTCTCAGTAGTCCTCATTGTTCATTATGTTCAGCGAGACCGGTTTTGTCCCATGCTTTTTCAGTCCCCGGCCAGCTGGCCTTGGTGAGTTCCCGATAGAACATCCCCATTGCCTCAGTGTGTGGGTGCACCCCTCGCAGTCTTGAGTTCCTTGCTCGTGCTCACTCTCCTTCTGCTCCTCCTTTGGATCGTGAGACTTCAGTCCAGTGCTCCAATGTTGGTCTCTGTCTCTCTCTTCTTTCATCGCCTGATGAAGGTTAATATTCAGGGGGGTGCTTATATGTTTTTCTTTGGGTTCACCTTCTTATTTAGCTTCTCTAGAATCACGAATTATAGCCTCAATGTCCTTTATTTATGGCTAGAAACCAAATATGAGTGAGTACATCCCATGTTCCTCTTTTTGGGTCTGGCTTACCTCACTCAGGATAGTGTTTTCAATTTTCGTCCATTTGTATGCAAAATTCAAGAAGTCATTGTTTTTTACTGCTGAGTAGTACTCTAATATGTATATATTCCGTACTTTCTTCATCCATTCTTCCATTGAAGGACATCTAGGTTGTTTCCAGGTTCTGGCTATTACAAACAATGCTGCTATGAACATAGTTGAGCATATACTTTTGTTGTATGTTTGGGCATCTCTTGGGTATATTCCCAATAGTGGTATTGCTGGGTCGAGAGGTAGGTTGAACCCGACTTTCCTGAGAAACCGCCACACTGCTTTCCAAAGTGGTTGCACAAGTTTGCATTCCCACCAGCAATGGATGAGAGTGCCCCTTTCTCCACAACCTCTCCAGCAGAGGCTATCATTGGTGTTTTTGATTTTAGCCATTCTGACCGGTGTAAGATGGTATCTTAATGTTGTCTTGATTTGCATTTCCCTGATTGCTAAGAAAGTTGAGCACGATCTTAAGTGTCTTTTGGCCATTTGAACTTCTTCTGTTGAAAAGTCTCTGTTCAGCTCAGTGCCCCATTTTATAATTGGATTGATTAACGTTTTACGGTCTAATTTCTTGAGTTCTTTGTATATTTTGGATATCAGACCTTTGTCAGTTGCGGGGTTGGTGAAGATCTTCTCCCAGTCAGTGGGTTGCCTTTCTGTCTTAGTGACAGTGTCCTTTGCTTTACAGAAGCTTCTCAGTCTCAGGAGGTCCCATTTATTCAATGATGTCCTTAGTGTTTGTGCTGCTGGGGTTATACTTAGGAAGTGTTCTCCTGTGCCCATGTGTTGTAGAGTACTTCCCACTTTCTCTTCTATCAGGTTCAGTGTGTTTGGACTGATATTGAGGTCTTTAATCCATTTGGACTTGAGTTTTGTGCATGGTGATAGATATGGATCTATTTTCATTCTTCTACAGATTGACTTCCAGTTTTGCCAGCACAATTTGTTGAAGATGCTCTCTTTTTTCCATTGTATACTTTTAGCTCCTTTATCGAAAATCAGGTGTTCATAGGTTTGTGGGCTAAAGTCAGGGTCTTCTATTCTATTCCATTGGTCGACTTCTCTGTTTTTATGCCAGTACCAAGCCGTTTTCAGTACTGTAGCTCTGTAATAGAGTTTGAAGTCAGGGATGGTAATGCCTCCAGACGATCCTTTATTGTATAAGATTGTTTTGACTACCCTGGGTTTTTTGTTTTTCCATATAAAGTTGATTATTGTCTTCTCCAGATCTGTGAAGAATTTTGATGGGATTTTGATGGGGATTGCGTTGAATCTATAGATTGCTTTTGGTAGAATTGCCATTTTTACTATGTTGATCCTCCCAATCCAAGAGCAAGGGAGGTCCTTCCATTTTCTGGTGTCCTCTTCAATTTCTTTCTTCAAAGACTTAAAGTTCTTGCCAAATAGATCTTTCACTTCCTTGGTCAGAGTTACCCCAAGGTATTTTATGCTATTTGTGTCTATCGTGAAAGGTGATGCTTCTCTGATTTCCCTCTCTGCTTCCTTATCCTTAGTGTATAGGAAGGCAACTGATTTTTTGGAGTTGGTTTTGTATCCTGCCACATTACCAAAGGTGTTTATCAGCTGTAGGAGTTCTTTGTTAGAGTTTTTGGGGTCGCTTATGTATACTATCATATCATCTGCAAATAATGAAAGCTTAACTTCTTCCTTTCCAATATGGATCACCTTGATCCCCTTATGTTGTCTTATTGCTATTGCTAGAACTTCAAGCACTATATTGAAGAGGTATGGAGAGAGTGGACATCCTTGTCGTGTTCCTGATTTTAGTGGGATGGCTTTGAGTTTTTCTCCATTTAATTTAATGTTAGCTGTCGGCTTGCTGTAAATAGCTTTTATTATATTTAGGTATGCCCCTTGTATCCCCAATCTCTCCAAGACCTTTATCATAAAGTAGTGTTGAATTTTGTCGAATGCTTTTTCAGCATCTAATGAAATGATCATATGGTTTTTTTCTTTCAGTTTATTTATATGGTTGATTACATTGATAGATTTGCGTATGTTGAACCAGCCCTGCATCTCTGGAATGAAGCCTACTTGATCATAATGGATAACTTTTCTAATGTGTTCTTGGATTCGGTTTGCCAGTATTTTATTGAGAATTTTTGCGTCGATGTTCATGAGTGAGATAGGCCTGTAATTCTCTTTCTTGGTTGGGTCTTTGTGTGGTTTTGGTATCAGGGTAACTGTAGTTTCATAAAAGGAATTTGGCAATGACTCTTCTGTTTCTATATTGTGAAATACATTAAGAAGTATAGGTATTAGCTCTTCTTGGAAGTTCTGGTAGAATTCTGCATTGAAACCAACTGGCCCTGGGCTTTTTTTGGAAGGGAGATTTTTGATAACTGTTTCTAATTCTTCGCGACTAACAGGTCTATTTAGATCGTTCACCTGGTCTTGGTTTAGGTTTGGTATATGGTACTTATCTAAAAAAGTGTCCATTTCTTTTGCATTTTCCAGTTTTGTGGCATACAGGCTTTTGTAGTAAGATCTAATGATTCTCTGAATTTCCTCTGTGTCTGTGGTTATGTCCCCCTTTTCATTTCTGATCTTATTTATTTGCGTGTTCTCTCTCTGTCGTTTAATTAGTTTGGATAGGGTTTTGTCAATCTTGTTGATTTTCTCCAAGAACCAACTTTTTGTTTCATTGATTCTTTGGACTGTTTTCTGTGTTTCTATTTTGTTGATTTCTGCCCTCAGTTTGATTATTTCCAGTCTTCTACTCCTCCTGGGCGCGTCTGCTTCTTTTTTTTTCTAGAGCTTTCAGGTGTGCTGTTAAGTCCCCAATGTATGCTTTCTCCGTTTTCTTTAAGTGGGCACTTAGTGCTATGAACTTTCCTCTTAGCACTGCTTTCATCGTGTCCCATAGGTTTGAGTATGTTGTCTCTTTGTTTTCATTAAATTCAAGGAAGACTTTAATTTCTTTCTTAATTTCTTCCTTGACCCAGGTGTGGTTCAGTAGTTGACTGTTCAGTTTCCATGAGTTTGTCAGCTTTCTGGGGGTAGCATTGTTGGTGGCTTCTAACTTTAATCCGTGGTGATCTGATAAGACACAGGTGGACACTGATATTTTTTTGTATCTGTGGAGGTTTCCTTTGTTTCCAAGTATGTGGTCAATTTTCGAGAAGGTTCCATGAGCTGCAGAGTAGAAGGTGTAATCTTTCCTATTTGGGTGGAGTGTTCTATAGGTGTCTGTTAAGTCCATTTGATTCATTACCTCCAACAATTCTCTTAATTCTCTATTAGTTTTCTGTCTGATTGACCTGTCCATTGGTGAGAGAGGTGTGTTGAAGTCTCCTACTACTAGTGTGTGTGATTTGATGTCTGCCTTGAGTTTTAGCAATATTTCTTTTACATAAGTGGGTGCTTTTATATTAGGGGCTTAGATATTCAGGATTGAGACTTCATCCTGCTGAATCGTTCCTGTTATGAGTATAAAGTGTCCCTGTCGATCTCTTCTGATTGATTTTAGTTTGAAGTCAGTTTTGTTAGAAATTAGTATGGCCACACCTGCTTTTTTCTTAGGACCATTTGCTTGAAAAACCTTTTCCCAACCCTTTATTCTGAGTAGATGCCTGTCTTTGTGGTTGAGATGAGTTTCTTGCAAACAGCAGACTGTTGGATCCTGTTTTCGTATCCAATCTCTTAGCCTGTGCCTTTTTATTGGTGAATTGAGACCATTAATATTAAGTGATATTAATGACCAGTGGTTGTTAACTCCGGTTATTCTCACTGCTTTTTGTAGAAGAGTTTGTGTGTCTCCCTTCTTTGAGTTGTGCTGTTGAAGGGTCGCTAGATGCCTGGGTTATTGTAGGCAGTGTTGGCAATGTTGGATTCCTTGGGTTGTGATTTTCCTTCTATTACTTTCTGTAGGGCTGGATTTGTGGCAACGTATTGTTTAAATTTGTTCTTATCCTGGAATGTCTTGTTTTCTCCATTGATAGTGAACGATAGCTTGGCTGGGTATAGTAGTTTGGGTTTGCATCCATGGACTCTTAGTTTCTGTAGTACCTCTATCCAGGACCTTCTGGCTTTCATGGTTTCCATAGAGAAGTCAGGTGTAAGTCTGATCGGTTTACCTTTATAAGTTACTTGGCCTTTTTCCTTTGCAGCTCTTAATATTCTTTCTTTAATCTGTATATTTTGTGTTTTGATTATTATATGGCGAGGGGACGTTTTTTTTGATCCAGTCTGTTTGGTGTTCTGTATGCTTCTTGAATATTCAAAGGAATATCTTTCTTTATGTTGGGGAAGTTTTCTTCCATAATTTTGTTAAAAATGTTTTCTGGACCTTTGAGCTGTGCCTCTTCTCCTTCTTCTATCCCTATTATTCTTAGGTTTGGTCTTTTTATTGTGTCCCATATTTCCTGAATGTTTTGTGATGAGAATTTGTTGGTTTTGGTGTTTTCTTTGATCAGTCCGTTTATTTTCTCTATGTTGTCTTCAGAATCTGAGATTCTTTCTTCTATCTCTTGTATTCTATTGATTATGCTTGTTTCTGTAGTCTCTGCTCGTTGACCTATATTTGCCCTATCCAGCTGGTCCTCAGTTTGTGTTTTCTTCCTTGCTTCCATTTCAGTTTTCAATTCTTGGACTGTTTCCATTACCTGTTTGATCGTTTTTTCTTGGCTTCCCAGGGTATCATTTACGTATTTACTCATTTCTTCAAACTTTTTGTTATACTTCTCATCCATTTCTATGAGGGCGTTTTTTACATGTTGTTTAAGGGACTCTATTGCTTTCAAAAAGTCAGTTTTTTCCTCTTCTCCTGTGTTAGGGTGTTCAAGTCCTTGTGTTGTAAGATCGTTGGGTTCTGGTGTTTTCATGTTGTTTTTCAGATTGTTGGGTGAATTCTTGCCTTGGCGTCTGCCCATCTCCTCTTACCGATGCTATCTATTGGGTTTGATTTAATTGTAGCGGGGCAATCTGCTCTCAGTGCAGGCTTCACTGTTTCTTGCCCGCACTATCCTGCATCCAGTGCCTCCGCCGCCCGGGCCTGCCTGCCGGTGCCTCCGCCGCCTGGAACTGTCTGTGCGCCGGTGCTTCCGCCGCCTAGGCCTGCCTGCCGGGCCTGACTGCCGGTGCCTCTGCCACCAGGGCCTGCCTGCACGCCAGTGCCTCTGCCGCCCGGACTTGCATGCATGCTGGTGCCTCCGCCGCCCGGGCCTGCCTGCGCGCCGGTGCTTCCGCCGCCTAGGCCTGCCTGCCGGTGCCTCCGCCACCTCTAAATAAAATTCAAACTAGCATTGGAGCAATAATTACAGAAAACAATTCTGATGCATTCTTTATAAAACCATTAACTTATTTTTAATAAGATCAGCCTAGATAAAAATGTATTTTAGCAGAGAAAGTACATTTTCTTTTTTCATTTTTTCACCTGCTGCTATTGGTAATCAAATAAATTGTTGTATCATTCAAAAATATCTATGACCCTTGAATTTCTCAGCTAAGCCAGGCAACAAACTCTTAATACAGTGCTCATCAGGAGAATTTTCCAAAAACCTGGCTTCACAGCAATCCTGCCATATATTTTATGGTCGACAATAAAATATTAATACTAATGTCAAATTAATACTAAAACAACTTAAATTTCACATTATTTGATTATTGAAATAATCTAATAATATAAACTCTTCTTTTAAAATTATTCTATTTAAAATTTTGATTATTATCAATTTGAGAATTAATAAAATACTATATTTACAGAACTTACATGTACACAATTTCTTCACTAAACCATTTTAAATAAAAAAAATTATTCTGTATAATATTTAATTGAATTTTACTGAAAATACTTTTGTGTAGGAAAAGTTAATTTAATTTTATCAAGATTTTAATCTGTGAGGAAACAAATCATCATGGTTTTGATATTAACAGAAAAAGAGGAAAATAATTATCCTGTTCTGCTCATAATTCTGATTTGACTATTAGTTTATATGTTATATGTACATTTATATACACAGGAACAAAGATATTTTATTTTAGCTCTCCACAATGAACTATTTTTTTCAAAGCCTACTGTGTAGCTTATACTTTACTTAAATGCAGATACTTCCATGATCAAGAAAGCTATTAAACTTTAAATGACGTTAGTAATACATGTGTTCTGTTTGATTTACAAAGAATATCAATTAACAAACATATACCAGTTCTAAAAATATAAGGTTATATCACAGTAACAAGAATATAGGTCCATAGTGCAAATATAGCACAGCAAATATGACCAGGTATATGAAGAACCCTTCCCTATTTACTAAATGTCTACTTGGTTTGGAAAAAATCTATGCAAATGATGTAAAAATATTCTTTTAATACAGCTGTTTTAACCATTCACATCTAGTACTGTACAAACATTAAAGTTCTAACAGTGTTATATAAAGGTAATTATTAAGGAATAGAGAAGGAAAATTTGAAATATTTAAATGTTCAAAATTACTTCCCAAACTATTATCACTAAAATCTGCTACAATATATAAATCAATTCATATACTTATAATCTATAGCTTGTTTTTTTCTGACTAGATAGATATCTTTTTTTATTTTTTATTTATTTATTTTTTTGAAAAAAACTTTCCTCCTCCTCCTCGCCTCCCATTTTCCTCCCCCTCCTCCCGCCCCTCTCCCCCTCCCCCCACTCCTCTTCTCCTCCCTCTCCAGTCCCAAGAGCAGTCAGGGTTCCCTGCCCTGTGGAAAGTCCAAGGTCCTCCCCCCTCCATCCAGGTCTAGGAAGGTGAACATCCAAACTGGCTAGACTCCCACAAAGCCAGAACATGAAGTAGGATCAAAACCCCATGCCATTGTCCTTGGCCTCTCATCAGCTCTCACTGTCCACCATGTTCAGAGAGTCCGGTTTTATCCCATGCTTTTTCAGTCACAGTCCAGCTGGCCTTGGTGAGCTCCCAATAGATCAGCCCCACTGTCTCAATAGCTTGTTAATTAGGAATAATGTATATTATTTTACTATTTGGCTGTTGTTTCTAAATATTGTATCATATTAATGGTTAAAAAATAAAGATGCACATAATATAGTATGTAATAAAATATTAGTCTTATATAAAATTATTACTCCAAATTACATTTTTTTGTAATTTAAATAGATATGAATTCATTCTTATTTAGCAAGTTGTTCTTCATTATAATTTTTCAGCCAAACATTCGTTTCAGATCAGCAACTACATAGACCAATTTTGATGTTTTGCTTATGAATGTTTCATTCATTTAAACACATTGAATCTATGTAGCTTTAATGAAAAAATAATTGTTTGTATTGATGTTTTTATACTTACTGCTACAGCTAATAAAATTAATCACCCTTTTATTTAAAGATATCCTTCCATGTATTTTGCTTCCCTACAATCATGAAGGTTAAATCTATTGCCTTCCACATGCCAATAGAATAGCAAATTTACTATACTTATATTACAGAAATTAAAAGGATCAATAGCTACATGTGCATGTATGCAAGCCCACCAGTACTGACCACACTGAACTATAGGTACAATCAAAATAACTAATGAAGTTTCTACCTAAATTTTTAGTAATACTGTAAGACAAAACCCAGGTCTTGCACATGCCAGTAAAAGACAGTATCAGAAAGTTGCATTAAAGGGCAATAAATAGGAAAATGTACTTAGTAGCTATTTAAATACTACAAATAGACCCTCACCTTTTATTTTGGTAGCACACTACTGTGGCTGGAATCATGAACTTTCTTTTGTGCATTCCTGAAAACCATTCAAACCTTTAATGACATCTGCCTCTATTATGCAGGCAATCAACTTCTGGCCTAATATTTCAAAATTTTCTTATTATTAATGACTTATTTGTTTGATTTGAGATATCATGGAGACTACTGCAGTGTATATTAAATGAGTATAATCACAAAAGAGAAATTAACATCCCAGGGACACTTGTAAAGCCATCTCTTTAACCTCATCTAAAGCCTAAACAAAATAATGGCACACTGCCTCAAATAACAAAATAAAGAGAATTACAGCGAAAGAAATAGACTAAAATTATACAGTGGCAGAAAGAAACCATCTTTAACAAATGGTGCTGGCATAACTGGATATCAACCTGTAGAAGAATGAAAATAGATCCATATTTATCACCATGCACAAAACTCACATCCAAATGGATTAAAGACCTCAATATGAACCCGACCACATTAAACTTGATAAAAGAGAAAATGGGAAGTTGCCTGCAATACATGGGCACAAGAGATCACTTCCTACATATAACCCCAGTAGCACAGACAATAAGAACAACAATGAATAAATAGGACCTCCTGAAACTGAGAAGCTTCTGTAAAGAAAAGGACACAGTCATTAAAACAAAAAGGCAACCTACTGAATGGAAAATCTTCACCAACCCCAAATCAGACAACGGTCTGATCTCCAAAATATATAAAGAACTCAAGAAAATAGACATTAAAATTCTAAATAACTCAATTAAAATAATGGGGTACTGAACTGAACAGAGAATTCTCAACAGAAGAAGTTCAAATGGCCAAAAGATACTTAAGTACATGTTCAACTTCCTTAGCTATCAGGGAAATGCAAATCAAAACAACTTTGAGATACCATCTTATACCTGTCAGAATGGCTAAATTCAAAAACAGCAATGATTACCTATGCTGGAAATGATGTGGATTAAGGAAAACACTCATCTATTGCTGGTGGGAATGCAAACTTATACAACCACTTTGGAAATCAGTGTGGCAGTTTCTCAGAAAATTGGGAATCAACCTACCTCAGGATCCAGCAATTCCACTCTTTGGAATATACCGAAGAGATTCCTAATCATACTACAAAAGCATTTTTTCAAATATGTTCATAGTAGCACTATTTGTAATAGCCAGAACCTGGAACAACCTAGATGCCCCTCAACTGAATAATGGATAAAGAAATTGTGGCACATCTATACATTAGAGTACTGCTCAGGGGTAAAAAGCAATGACATCTTGAATTTTGCATGCAAATGGATGAAAGTAGAAAATATTATTCTGAGTGAGATAACCCAGCCCCCAAAATATGAATATGGTTGTACTCACTCATGAGTGGATTCTAGCCATAAACAAAGGGCATTGGGCCTATAGTTTGCATTCCTAGAGAACCTAAGTAATAAGGTGAACCCAACAAAAAACATATATAGACCCTCCTGGGAATTGGCAGAAGACAAGATCACCAGGCAAAAGTTGGGAGCATGGGGGTGGGGGTGAGGTAGGGGGAAGGGGAGATGGGGAGAGAGATGGGAGAAGGGGAGGGTTGGGGAGAGCTTGGGGGAGTGGGGATGGTTGAGAGGTAGGAAGGATAGATATGGGAGCAGGGAAGAAGATAATTAAGGGAGACACTGTGGGTTTAGCAAGAAGCTTGACTCTAGAGGGGGTCCCAGATGTCCACAGGGATGTCTCCAGATAGAACCTTGGGCAATGGAGGAGAGGATGCATGAACTGGCCTTGTCCCATAGTCAGACTGATGACTAACGTGAATATTACCATAGAACACTATTCTGGCAACAGATGGAGATAGAGTCAGAGACCCACATGAGAGCACTGGACTAAGCTCCCAAGGTCCAGTTGAAGAACAGGAGGGAGATTATGACCAAAGAAGTCATGAGGGGGTTGATCCACCCACTGAGACAGTGTGCCTAAACTAATGGGAGCTCACCAAAGTCAGCTGGACTGGGACTGAACGAGCATGGGATCAAAGTGGACCCTCTGAATGTGGCTGACAATTGGGGCAGACTGAGAAGCCAATGATAATGGCACTGGGATTTGTCTCTACTGTATGTACTGGCTTTTTGTGATCCTAGTGTATTTGGATGCATACCTTCCTAAGCCTGGATGGAGATGGAAGGGCCTTGAAATTCTCACATTGCAGGGCACCCTGCCCTCTCTTAAGACTGGAGGGGGTGGGGGGAGGGTGAGTGGGAGAGCGGTAGGGAAATGGGAGGAGAGGAGGTGAAGGCAAAGGCGTAAGTCACAAACAATCCCATGCTAGCTTGGAATTATAATTAATATAATGGTTATTTATTTAAAGCGGAAAAAACTTACAGATCACCGTCCCAGACAACAACCCTCTGCGCAATCAGGAAGGGAGTCTAGTCGCCAGAAGCGGAGCAGGAAGTAAGAGAGAGCGAGGAGGGAAGTGGCCACTTTTTTAAAGGGAGAGAGACCACGCCCCAATAGGCTGGTATCTCAGCGGCTATTGGCTGGAGGAGCAGAAGGACCTCACGCAATAAGGAGGAAGTGGAAATTTTGATTCTTATTATTTATAAAGTAATAAAAATATTATCAGAGAAAAATGGGGTATATTGGAATCTTTATATCAATCATGAAAAGACATTATGTAATTTCCTAATTTTGTATATTTTAACAAAAATTTTAAAATTACAAATAGCAATCAAATCAGAAAATAATACTTAAAGTTATCACACAATGAGATTAAAAACTGTAAAATAATAAATTATATAAAAGCTTTGTATGAGAGGGCAAACAAGCATGTTTGCTAGCCAAAGAAGAACTATGGTATCAGTAGAAACATCATAACCCAATTAAATGTTTTCTGTAGGGCGCCATGGAAGTATACAGCAAATGGCAATTGATGATTCAGGTATCAACCCACAAGACTCTAATGGAGATAATCCTGTCTAGCAAGGTTTACAAGACCATTGATTCTGAAAACCAGTTGCCTGTATCTGTAATTTTTCTCATGTACTATTTCATTTCTTCCCTGAAGCTTTGTGTATTTTCTCACTGTTTATGTGTTTGTCTCATGAAAATATCAATATCACAGATATTGGGTACACATATATCTGTGGATGGTCAGAAAGAAGGCTTCTTATTAAGCTGTATAATTTTGATATATAGAAAATATACCAGGATATGCTTCATAACTAGATCTATTGTCCCATGAGGACTGTAGATACTTAAAAGTCTGCTTTGTTCCTTTTGCTCAGACTAACTGCATACAATTAGTTCATTTTTAACTCAGAGAAAGTTCAAATTAGACTAAAGGCTTTCTGTAAATCAATCATAAGTTTAAAACTTTATAGCTATGGACAAGATCAGAGTGGCAGGTGTCCAACAAAAGTTGCTACACAAAGCACCCTAAAAAAAGCATGCCAATTCTTTGCTTGCCAAATATAGCTGATAATAGATCTATGGACCTGGTGTCTCTGGGCTCTGATCAGTCTTATTCCTGACATCTTGAAACTATGTGTTGCCATGCTAAATTGCTCAGCTCATTATTGCTTACCCTATGAATGTGCTTTTGGCCAATGAGAAGTAACTCATATAATCTTTTATTGTTTCAAGCATCCTGTAAAAGATGAGTTTTTAGACTAGAGGAGAAGAAGCTAAGAGCAATTAGAATTATGATAGGAGAATTAGAATAGAGGCAGAATAATAAAGAGACATGACCGGAACATCATGTGTGTGAGACTTTTCTTTCTTTCTCTCTCTCCCCCTTCTCCCCTTTTTCCTTCCCCTCCATAACTCATCTAATAAATATCTAACTTTACATGGTGTGTTTATCTGTCTGCTCCTTGCCCATCTGCCACCCACATGGCTAGCCGCCGGGGACGCCCAGGGGACTAGCCACCTTGGGTTGTGGGGACACACAGCAAATTCATAACATTTGGTTCCACATGACTCGGATAGGCCCTCCTGCTTCTCTTCAGAGATTGGGATCCTGAACCAGGTTTTTTTTTCCTAGTCTTACAACCGGTTCTAGGGTTGGATCTGTGATTCTTCCCCTGTTCTGCTATGGTTGCATACCTTAACTAAAATTGTGTTTGGACTAACCCAGGGTTAGTCAGCCTTCTCTAGCATGGGAAACTCTGTGCAGTGCATTCTACTGGGGACCCAGGATCCCTCAGATTCTTCATCTTTTTTTTTCCATTTTTTCTCTTTTCTTTATTTTCTTCACCATGAAAGGCCACTTGGAGTGGCCTCTGGCCTCTCTGGTTTCTGAGTCACCCTGATCCAGCCTGGCTATAGCACCCCACCCAGTATCAGAGGACACAGCCACGGGTCCCTGTGGTGTTCCCACTGATTCACACCCGGCCTACAGTCGAGAGACATTTCTCTGTGTGCCTAGTGGTGTTTAGCAGGTTTTCACAACTTTAGCTGTGGATAGCAACCATCCATATCCATTTCCCAGCTTTGTCAATTCCAGCTGTGGCATGGTGCAGCTTTTTCAGTTTCAGTCTTTTGCTCCCTTCTGAGGCTTGTGGTGTGGCATGACGGCTCAGCAACAGGGCAGATCATGCCTCTATGTCTCTCTTATTAAGTTAAAATCCTTACAGCTTAAAAATTGTGGCTTTTTCATACGACATGTGGCTGCTGCCACTTTGACTGGAGTCAGGTGACTTCACCACCATCTTGGCTGAGAGCCAGGTCAGGTGACCAAGTTCTCCCATCTTTACTAAATATTCCCTGTCTTGTCTCCCAGTTTACTTATTTTTTTTTCACTAAATTTCTCTTGTCGACTCTATTACATGTGTTTTGCACAGTGGCATGCCTTTTGTAGGGTTCACCAAGAGCATCCACATTACCCAATTCCTGTTCACTCTCTCTGTGTGTAATCATATGTGTAACTTAAAAACACCTATGCTTAATGTTATAACTGTTTTACATCCATTTCAGACTACAAAAACAATAAGTCTTATATTTTAAACTGTTATGTACTTTTAATTCTCTCACAAAAATACCTTATATTTAATCCAACCCTCATTTAAAATATATTAAACTGTTCTCTACTATTGTGAGTCCTGCCATTAACCTTATATTTGCAAGCAGTTTTTTCTTCTTTCTGCCTTTTTTACAAGTGTAAATTGGTGCGGGAGAATTGTCTGTATTCTCTCAATCATGTTATAAATATACGCTGATTGTCCAGGCAGGAAATATCGGCGGGAAAAGCAGATAGGAAGTAGAAATGATGTAATGAGAACAGGAGAATTCTGGGAAGGAGGAAGCTGATTCTTCCCACTCCTGTCCAGACCACCGAAGCAGCAGGATGTGATCTGCCCCACTGAAAAAAGATAGGAAGCCACATGGCTAACATAGATCAGAAAAATGGGTTAATCAAGATGTGAGGGTTAACTACTGAGAGGCTAGAGCTAATCAGCCAATCAGCTTATAACTTATAGAGATCTATGTGTGATTTTCTTTGGGGATAAACAGTTGTGGGGAACCAGGAAGGACAGAAACCCAAACAAGCAGCAGGCCCCCCTTCATGTTACAGATTGGCACCCACGTGGATAACTTCATCCACAAAAAGCCTGAGAAAGCTTGGGAAAGACTAGAGTACTAAACAGCTGGGGAACTGCGCAGGACAAAAACCCCAACAATAAGCAGACCTGGCCCTTCCATGTTACAGAATGGCACTCAACGTGGATAACTGCATCCACATAAATCCTGAGAAAGCTTGGTAAAGACTATAGTAAACCATTCCAGTTTTCAGCTGTAACAGGGAAAAAACTGAGCTGTTTTAAAGTGCAGGCTTTCTGAGCCATCCTGCTAGAGAAAACTCTGACTCTTTCAAGCAGGTTCTCCAGACTATGGAGCTATGGACACAATGTTGCAGCTTGCTTCCTAGCAAGGACCTTGAAATGCCATAGGAACTTTTCAGTGTTATTTACACACTGTTGCAGCTTGCTTCCTGGCAAAGACCTTAAAATGCCATAGAGTTGTGGCAAAAAACTTCTCCATATTCCTTAGCAAATTAAAGACCCATGTGGTCAGAAAAAGAGAGATATACAGTAAAGAGAGATTCAAAGAGTAAGAAAACCTATAAATGGTTTACAGTGTGTTAAAAATATATACAGGCTAAAGATTAAAGTTCTCAAAAAAAAAAAAAAGAAAGAACGAGAGTAGCCTGGAAGGCAGAGACAGGCCGATCTCTGTGAGTTCAAAGATAGCCTGGTTTACAGAGGGAATTCCAGGACAAAGATATACAGGGAACCTGTTTCAAAAAGTCAAAAGTTAAAAGTAAAAATAAAAGATTAAATTTATATCAATAAAAATAAAAATAAAAGAAATTAAAATAAAGATGGAAAATATACAGAGAATCTCGATACTGTATGCTATTATACTCTCTTTGAATTGTTTGAATGCTGAGGAAGAAGCAACAGCTGCTAAACGATATTTGCTTGTAAATGCCGCAGATAGGTATTTTGAAAATACCTTGGCTTCAAAATTGAAGTCAAAAGGTATGCTACTTAGGAGAAGAGATTTTGCTTTTGTTTCCACAGAAAATGAGAGGCTGTGGATTTATTCAGAGTTAAGAAAAATCAGCTTTGATCAAGGAAGACCTCCTGAGAAATCTCCGACAGAAATAGATGGCCCAGATGTCTGAGTTCTTCATCCAGAAAAGGTTCAAGACTGCTGCCTGAGATGATCAAGACTCACGGGATACTTCAGTCAGGACTTGATCATATTCTAAATTTTCTTTAGGTTCCCATAAGATTATCAGCACCCCCAACCAGCTGGAAGTAGCCTGGAATACTATGCCTACATTTCCAAAAAATGGACTATGGATATTTTCCTTTTTTTTTTTAAAAAAAAAAAAAGAGGGGAAAGTGGTGCAGGAGAATTGTCTGTATTCTCTCAATCATGTTATAAATAAACGCTGATTGGCCAGGCAGGAAATATAGGCTGGAAAACCAGACAGGAAGTAAAAGTGTTGTAATGAGGACAGGAGAATTCTGGGAAGGAGGGAGTTGATTTCTTCCTGTCCTGCCCAGACCATTGAAGCAGCAAGATGTGATCTACCCCACTGAAAAAAGGTACTGAGTCACATGGCTAACATAGATCAGAAAAATTGGTTAATCGAGATGTGAGAGTTAGTCAGTGAGAGGCTAGAGCTAATGGGCCAATCAGCTTATAATTTATGGAGACCTTTGTGCGATTTTCTTTAGGGCTAAACAGTTGTGGGGAACTGGGAAGGACAGAAACCCAAACTAGCAGCAGCCCCCCTTCATGTTACAGTAAATCTTACCTGTTAAGAGCCAGTACAGTCAAGCTCAGACCCAACCTTCCAGACAGATTCTATACTGCAGTTATATCTAATAAACAGTCCTCAACTGCTCAGAGATCTGGGGAATGTGATATTTAAATATTTAATAATTAAAAAACTTTTCATAACAAAATAGAGATGGGTTGGATCCTAGCAGCAAAACTCTACTTCCTCCAAAGAAGACAGAAGACAAATGGGCACACAACAACGTCCATCTGCACTGGGCAAAACTGCCTTTCATCTAAGCTAAAGATCTCCTGACATGGACAGAATCGCTGGAATCGATAGCCTACTTCTCAGGTCAAGGTAGGTCTGTCTTTCTATGGATTTCTTAGCCCACAGGATCTTCTGGAGCCTGGCAGGCCCTACGCTAAACAGCAAAAGGCAAATGCGACCTTCAGTGACCATGGAGGACCCTAAAGAGTAGCTCTGGGTGCCAACCAAGTAAGTTCTCTGTCATTTTTTTTTTTTTTTTTTTTTGGTTTTTCGAGACAGGGTTTCTCTGTAGCTTTGGTGCCTGTCCTGGAACTCGCTCTTGTAGACCAGGCTGGCCTCGAACTCACAGAGATCCGCCTGCCTCTGCCTCCCGAGTGCTGGGATTAAAGGCGTGCGCCACCACCGCCCGGCTCTCTGTCATTTTTTAATCAATAACTCAAGTAAAATTTTATCCTTCTTGATGATCTCTGATACAGTTTGATAGCTGAGAGGTGTTGTCAGTTTAATAAAACAACCTCACCAAACAAATTTCAAATCAAATTTCTCTCTCATGCTGCCTTCCATAGTCTTAAAAATACTTTTCATTGTACAAAAATATGCCATAGTCATTATACAATGTATGTGTCTAAAACTTCTGTTTTCACAAACCCAAAAAATTCTTGTGAGTTCTAGAGAGCCTAATTAAAGGATCTACCTTAAACAGGTCAGATACATCCCCCTCAATTCCTAGTCTTAATTTTTTTTCTTAATTTAACTTTGTCCTCTGTTTTGCCAATACCTTATCCAGATGTAAGAGACAGCAGACATTTCCATGCCACAAACACGGGACAGGAGCAAAGAGACCAGCTACACCAGGATGTGGCAAACACCCAGCCTTCTCAGGTTCCTTCCCCCAGAGATGACACCCACAAATAAGCTGGAAGCAGTCTTGAGAATCAGCCACCGCAATTCCTTCAACCTATGGTGCCTATTCCCCCATTTTTTATTATAAAAAGGAGCTGGGAGTGTAGTGATTGTTCTGTCCCTTTAAGAGACAAGCCACGCCCACTCCTTTCCTGCCTGCAACCTCAGCTCTTCCTCTTCCTGTCCACTCTCTCAGAGAGGCAGCCTCTATTCCCTTCTCCCTTCTCTCTCTCTCTCCTCCACTGAGGACCCACTGCAAATCCATAACACCTATACCTTGAGGCCTGTAGGACAGAGAAAAGTCTGGCTTGAGTTTGAGGGATAGTCTCAAAGCTACCAAGGATAAAATAACAAAATCCAGGTAGATGCCCCTCCAGCCAGAGGAAGGGCTTGGCTATCTCCCATTGGTTGGAGGTACCCCCACATCACATTATATCACTTAACCTACATAAGCTGAGACTCACAGTAATAAACTGAGTTCCTGTTTTGACTTGACTCTCTATTGTGTCTGATTGTCCTGTGTCACGGGCTTCAGAACAGGCAGATAGCACACTCACCTTTCCCTGGGGAATAAGGATAAGGATGCCCAGCAATTTATGATAACACAGTAGCATTTTGGTCAGTATTATGAGAAAACCAAATTAGAAATCTTGTAGATTTCAAACCATTTAGTATCTGACTGAATCAATTTCCCTTCATTATCGTTGACTTTTCCAAAGACCTATGCAGATCTTGTCTGCTGGACCTGAAATCTGAGGACATGAAAGAATGGGTCTTTTAGACTACAGTCTAAAACTGAAAACAATCTTAATTTAATTTATATACTAGCACACACCAATGAAGCAAAGAAAACAATGATCTAAGAAAGGTTGATTGAGTTCAGAAAAAATATAGATATCAGTAAGCATGTACTAAATTTTTTTTTAAATATTCACTCGGTGAATGCTTTTTTAATTTTTTAAAAATATTTATTTATTTATTTTATTATGTATATAGTATTCTGTCTGTGTGTATGCCTGCAGACCAGAAGAGGGCACCAGACCTCATCACAGATGGTTGTGAGCCACCATGTGGTTGCTGGGAATTGAACTCAGGACCTTTGGAAGAGCAGGCAATGCTCTTAACCGCTGAGCCATCTCTCCAGCCCCGCATGTACTAAATATTAACAGAGCATAATAAATATTAACAGCCTTTACAGAAATTGAAACACAATTACCTGTCACATACAATACATTATATATTTGGAAAATCCTGAAAGCATGGCAGAAGGCAATATCAAGATTCAGGTCACATTGATCAGATTGGGTTCTATGGCTATGTTCTGACATTCAACAAGAATAAATATGTCTTACAAATTGAATGTAAATGTTTAACACAGGAGGTACCAAATCATGCCCAAGAAAAATCCAGGGTACAAAATGCACCTGAGGTAAATGGCCACCTCTGTACCTTTACCTGGAGCCTCTCTCATATTTCTCTCATTCATCAGGCATCATTCTTTTGAAAATGTTCTAACATACATATTTTTCGTTTATTTAGAAATTTAGTCAGTAATGGCACCAGGTAAAGATTATGTCCTAGAGATTAAACAACAAATATTAAAATAGATGTTCTGAATTTTGTAAGAAGATGATATGGCTCAGATAATAAAAGTACTTTCTGGCAAGCCTTATGTGGTGGTTTGAAGGAAAATGGCCCCATAGGGAATGGCACTATTAGGAATTGTTGCCTTTTTGAGGATGTGTGTCACTGTGAGTATGGGATTTGAGATCTTCTGTGTTCAAATTATGCACATTTCCTGTTGCCTTCAGATCAAGATATAGAACTCTAGGCTCCTTCTTCAGCACGATGCCTGCATGACAGTCGTCATGAGAGTAATGGATTAAACCCTGAAACTGAAAGCTAGCTCCAATTAAATGTTTTCCTTTTAAAGAATAGCCTTTATGGCTGGGCAGTGGTGGCACATGCCTTGAATTCCAGTATTCACGAAGCAGAGGCAGGTGGATCTCTGTGAGTTTGAGGCCAGCCTGATCTACAAAGTGAATTCAAGGACAGCAAGAGATATTACATAGAAAAACCGTGTCTTGAAAAGCATAATAAAATATTACAAAAAGAGTTGCGTTGGTTGTGGTGTCACATCATGGCAACAGAAACCTTAACAAAAACACATGGTAACCTAAGGTCTTGTGGCAGAAATTAGGAAGAGTAAATGCATTGCAATAAAATGTCAAATATGAAAGGAATCATGTAGGGAAAAATAACTAAATATAATAGATGTTACTGAATATTGGCATAGAAAGAAGGATTAAATTTTTCACTTGATGTAGGTTTTATATATATATATATATATATGAATATATATATATATATATATGAGTAATCTTAGTAAAAATGATTCCAGGAACTGGAGAGAATACTTAGTAAGAGAGCTAGCTCTGGTAGAATGTGGACCTGAGTTCAAATCCCCTTTACCTACATCAAAGTTGTGTAGTGCTACATGTGTCTGTGCCCCTAGTATTTGAAGACAGGCATATTCTGAAAGATCTCTAGCCTACTATGCCATCTGAAGCATCAAAGTTTGGGTTTAGTGAGAGACCATGTGCCAAAGAATAAGATGTAGAGATATAGAGAAGAATACCTAAGTTATTGTCTTGTGTGCATCCACATCGGTGCCCATAAGTATACACATTCAGATTATAAAGTTTCAGAGTGGTTTCAGTCTCATAGGAGGGTTTTCTAGGGTGACTGAAACTGAAGAATTGTAGTTTAGTTACATAATGAATGAATAATAAATGTCATATCCTGATAAAATATAGATCATGGAGCATAGAACAAAACCTTGTAGATGTCTATGTAATCTCTATCCTTGATGCTTGTAAAGCAATTATTGTTTTTAAAAAATAACAATGTAATGCTTCTCCATTAAGAGATACCTTAGAGATACCTACCAGCAACCCTCCCTATGAAGACTATACAGTGCAATTTCATCTAGTACAAGATCTACCACAAACCTGGGCACTGCTACTCCAGGATGCATTTAAGAAAGTTTTCCACTTTCTTAATGTGAAATTCTAGTCCATCCATGTTCCTTTCTAAAAGGAATCCTCAGCAAATAAACTGAACATTCCTCAGAAGAAAACACAAAAAGGACAGTGGAAAGAAATTCAAAAGAAAGGAACCTACACGGCAACCAAATCCCATGGGCCATCACTAGTGCATCTTTTGCTGATGTAAAGGGCAAGGGGAATCATAAACCAGAGGTTAGGAAAGCTCAGCAAGAGCAGAGAACTGCCAAGAAAGCAAAAACTGCTAAAGAGACATCAAAGTAGATAGCAATGGCTGCTGTTAAGGCATCCACAGAGGCTCACACGAATAAAAAGTTTTGAAGCCTGTGAAGATCTAGCCTCCCTGAGTTCTTGGACCATGCTCATTTTGTACATCTGAGTTTTAAATACAGATCCATCTGTTACTTGGGGGTAGAGAGAGAGAGGCAGTGTAACAACAGATTGGGGGAGAGTGAGGGAAAGGAACAGAAGTAGAAGGGAGATGTTATGCAAGTGATGGGTACATTGGATAAATCAATTAACTCTGTCACTTATCACCAAGACTAACCTTACTGACTAATTTATTTAAGAACATTTTAAATACATATTTTACATAAACCTTAGACTAGGGGACTGAAACTGATCTTTTTGTTTCATTAGTTCCATGAATATAAATTCCTTGTGATATCCATTACTTAGAAATCAACTAAAACCAGAACAATATTCAACAGAATGTATTGACAATGTAACAGGAAAATGCAAATTGCCTGAGATGTTTCTTTACATCCTGTCATAAGTCATCAGAAAACATTCTAGCTGTTTTGAAATATCTTTACTGACAAATGAGGCAAACTATTTTGATAATAGTCAAAAATGAAAAAGAGAATTGTTTAAACACCTTCATGGTAAGTGTTATGGTGAAAAAAATAATATATAGGTCACCTGAAAATAGAGATCACATAGTTTATTTTCATAGTTGTTGGCTATAAGCAAGTTATTTCCTGAGAATCTTTCAGAGAATGAAGAAAGGAATCACGAAATGCTATATGTTAAAAATCTACCTTACATTATTGAAACAGTACAATAGTTAATAAGAGCTGGAAACCAGATATTGTAATATCTGACTTTACGTCCTAGTTCAGCATTTTGGCTAAGCATCTGTTTTTTCTTTGTTTGTTTTTTTTTAAATTTAGACTTTTAATGCATTGAATTTTTATTACTTTGGAAACATAAAAGGAAGGGGAAATGCTCCTGATTGCTGGTCATGATTTCATTAAATATTTAGTGTTACAAATAGATTTACTTACGTATTTAATAATTTATTACAGTATCTTGCTATATAAGCAAAGATGGTCTCAAATCTATGACTCTGCTTTCTTAGTCTCTCAAGTTCTGCAATTTCAGATGTATGCCAGAATGTCTGACATTATGAACAGTTTTTAAAAACCATTCCACCATTACTAAAATTTATTAAGTTCAATCAAGCAATTAGGTCAACATTCTTTGTTTAATTCTATTCGTCACAAGAATGACAATATGAAGATTAAGAACATGAAAATTTTTCCAAAAATAAATACCACCACAACCAATAAAAAAAAAAACATTTCACACCAGATTTCATTTTTAAAAAACAGAAATACACTTGCTTCTATCTTGGAAGCAAAATAGGATCATTCCCTCATGTTAAAGCTCATTACATTAACAGTGTGATTGTGGTTAGGGGAACAAACTCTGGCTCCAGGAAACAAATAATTAAACAAGGACCTAGAAGAAAGTCCATTTATTATTATTGTTGCAGTCTTCTCAAGAGGTTTTTGTTAATCCCTTTAATATTTTTAAAATACAGTCTTAAATCATATGAAGTCTTTATATCATGTGATGACTAGTTCCATAAAAAGGCTGCACATATTATTGGCTATTAAAATGTCTTGCAAATTTCTCTTTCACAAGTTATCAGATTTTCAACCAGTATTGCATGAGAAATCTATTCAAGAAAAGTTTTGCCTTTTGAATGAAAGAGGAATCAATAAATCCTTTTTATAAACTAATAAAATGTAATGTGTTATTTCGGTTGTTCAACTACATGAATTAATATTTGCCTTGACTTAGCCATTTAAGTTATAATTCTCTGAAATACACCTCATTGTTTAATATTTCAGTATAATATTAATCAACAGATAAACATGTCTTTAAAAACATAAAGAGGAATGGAGAATGTGAGGATGTTTAATCCATTTTATCTTACTTTGTTTTAGTGCTTAGGATATTATTACAACTGAGAAAGAATAAACAGTATGTACATATATGCCGGCACTGAATAGGCTGAGGCAAGAGAAACTTAAATTCAAGATCAAAACGATTACACAGTAAGACACTCTCTCCAAAATCCAAGGGTTGATAGAGTAGATGAATCATAGAGAGCTTGACTAGCACAGGTAAGGCTAGGGATTAGATCCATGTGGCAAAAACAACAACAAGAAAGAAAGAAAGAAAGAAAGAAAGAAAGAAAGAAAGAAAGAAAGAAAGAAAGAAAGAAAGAAAGAAAGAAAGAAAGAGAGAGAAAGAAAATCTATACACAGATTTTATAAACCTTGGGAATAATTGTGCTCTAAAATGTATTTAAACTGCCTTCCAAATTTTCTTAATGAATTTGGAAATCAAGAAAAAATCACCTAAATATGATTAAAACACTGGAATACTTATTCTTTATTGATTTTCTACAAGAATACAATACATTTAGATTAGATCCACTCTCCACCTCCCCCCTCTAACTCCTCTCTGGTATATGGTGGGAGAAAAGTGAGGAGGGGGCAAGAATGGTAGAACGAACACAGGATAGGTAAAAGGGAAGTTAACTAACACTACACTAAGCATCTTTGAAAAAGCTACATTAAAACCTACTATTTTAAAAGCTTCATTCTTTTTTTACTCTTTAGGGGGCCTACCACCCTGCTCCAAAATAAATTCCTTGAGGCTTTTTCATTTTATGAATGCTAGGCCTTAGCATGGCTAGTTTCTAGCCAGCATTTCTTAACTTAAATTGCCCTGTCTACCTTTTGCCTCTGGGTTTTTATCTTTCTTTATAATATATTCTTTCTTTCCTTCCTTCCTCCTTCCTTCCTTCTTTGCTTTCTTTCTCTCTCTCTCTCTCTCTCTCTCTCTCTCTCTCTCTCTCTCTCTCTCTCTCTCTTTCTTTCTTTCTTCCTTTCTTACTATGGTGCTGGTTGTATAGCTGGGTGGTTGGCCCCTGATATCCTCAGTCCTTCTTTTTTTGTTCCTCTATCTCCTCCTCCCAGATATCTCCTCCAATTTATTCTCCCTGCCAACCAGCCCTGCCTATCATTTCTCCTGCCTTTCTATTGGCCGTTCAGCTCTTTATTTGACCAATCAGATATTTTTGACAGGTAAAGCAACACAGCTTCACAGACTTAAACATAAAAGAATGTAACATATCTTCAACTAATATTCCACAACAATCCTGGGTGAGGTAACCCGGACCCTAAAAGACAAGCATGGTATGTCCTCATTTATAAGTGATTATCAGATGTAAAGTAAAGGGATTATTGGACAATGTATTCTTTTAACTGCTTCCAGCTGACTTTGGGGCTTCATTGTCAAGGGTTAACAAAGGTGAAATGCTAGTCAAAAAGAGAAATTTTTAGAAACATTTGGTTTGTGGACTTGGTTGAAGAGCCAGGAGTATTTATATGGGCTAGACTGGTCCACATCAGTTTTTTAGCAAGTCCACGGTGCACCATCATTTGGAGCAGCTTTTAGTCAGCAGTTAATGTTTGTTTGTGTCTGCCAACCAAGGGGAAACCTGTTGAGAAATTTAAACTAAGAACAGAAGTTAATACATTTGAAACTTTTAGGCCCATATTAAAATCCATATTATAGAAATAGCAAATAACAGATATTTATAAAACAGGAAAAATAGACTTATACCTTTGAGTTCCAGCAAAAACAGAAAATCCTGAACTTGTAACCCAAACAGTATATAGTCATTGTTTTATTGTTTATTAGTACTACCTTAAATTATTTTTTTAAACCCTTAATGTTTATGAACTTTTATATCCTTAGACCTTTATATATAATGAACTAACAAGCTGGCTATAGCTTTGTGGAAGGATCTGTATATCCTTCTTGCTCTAAACTGATATTATAGCTAGCCTAGCCATTAATACAATCAGAGATCTTAGAAGGATAAATAAATTATATTTAAGTACAGACAAAACAGAAAAATGACTGAGACCAGCTCATATGCAGTCATACCCAGGTCTCCATAGCACTGGAGGCAGAAGTATCAGAACAGCAGGCTTTACCAGACCTATAAGGTGATTGGTTTCTGTGGAAGAGGGACATGGAAAAGACTGACCTTATTTTGTCTAGGCAAAAGTGGTGCAATTAATTCTCCAAAGTCCTACTGTTTGTCTACAGTCTGGACTGAGTCCTGGCAGCAGGTAGTAGCATCGGGGCATTTTGCTCAAGGGTCAGCATCGTTGTTATCCAGGTGGAGACATTGTGGTGTCTCATAGACTTCTTTGGAGACCTTGGATCACTGTTAGGATCTCAGAGTCTCTGTCTAATATAAGCTTTTTAAACATTATTTTAAATGTCCTTTTTTATAGATCTCTGAAGTATTTAGGGCTGTCCAGGTATCTCTGATTAGACAGAATTTACTGTTAAAAATTACTTGTTTTAAGCTTTAAAACATATATAGGGGACTAAATAAGGCTTATCCCTGTACTTATATCAGTACTTTGAGGATGACTGATTATTAATTTGTATTTTTAACAGTCCAGAACTATATACCATATTTTTGTCAGATTGAACCTTTAGTGATTTTAACAAAGACAATGAAGCTAAAATCTAAATATTAAAAATATGAAACATTTTATAAGCATATATGTTACATAACCTACTTTATTATAGTTGACACTTTTGGTGACTATTACCTGGCATTCGTGGTTTTCTTTGTAGCTGTTTTTTTTCCCCTTTGGGAGTCTAATCCCAGCTATTCCCAGTGGTAACTGACATTCTTGTATATCAATAAAGAACAGCATAAAACAGTTTTAACATTATCTATATCAATAAGACATCCAAATTTTTGCGAACCTGAATCTAATGACCAGAGCTCAGAGAAAAATTACAAGTACAAAACTTATAATTACCAAAAACTAATTCTTTAACAAAATAAGCATATATTATTTTTAAAGAAACAACCATGACCCTTTAACAAGACAGACAAAGCTTTTTAAAACCAGAATTGACTGTTAAACATTTAGGTACAGGAAATTATAGCAAACATCTTTTGGCCTTTTATATTTTTAAGTTTGGCTCTCTTTTATTATTTTTATTTTTGGTTTAGTCAGACATTTTTAGATAAACATTTTATTATTATTATTTTCGTCTTTTTGGACAATATAAAAACCTCTATTAAAACCTTTTTAGACAATATGTAAATTTTTATCAAAGTCTTTTTTGTGATTTTACTTAGCAGAACATTGCATAAAACAAAAGCAGAAATGTGTATCTTAATTAAAGGTGATAAGTATTTGTAATCCATATATTTTTTTTTCCTGTGGAAACAAAAGCATTTTTAAACATAATGTATCTTTTGACATTTACTTTAAAATCAACATTTTTTTTTAAAGTTACAGGTTGGTATAATTGAAAACTTCTTATAAGCAGTATCAGGACAGGAAAGGGTTAAGATGGGAAATTGCTGGCCAGCAGAAGAGACCTCCAGTGTTATCATACTGAAGAACTTGGCTCAGAAAAGAAAAGAGGGGGCAGCAGCAGTGGGCACAGAGAGTGTCCTTGGCTGTTAATGCTTTTTAAAAAAGTTTCTTGTTAACTTTTTTACTTGACCATGATCTCAGATTTTTTTTTTTGTTTTACATTTGCGAAGTTTTTTAATTGCAAGTGGTCAATTTCCTGCCACCCATGTGTAGGTCCCTCTCTCCTGCCTAAGGCAAAGACCCTCAAGATACTGAGAGAACAAGGGAGAAGGGGCTGCCTTGTTTTGCTGTAGCTGGCCTCTCTCAGTCACTAGCTCCACAGCCCGCCTTCTGAAGAGGCATTTCTCTGCCCTCAGCCGGGTACATGATGATTTTGCCATCTGCTCCATCTCAGGTGTCCTTGCTCCCTGGCCATGGAGCCCACAGCCCCCACCCAGATCCTCTTCCATATTGCATTTTCCGCAGTCTCAAGGCTTAGCTCTCAGCACCCAGACAGTGTATTCTGTCATCAGACCTGGCTCAGGGCTAGGGATACAGACCCTAGATGGACTGATGTGAAGTCATCTGGATTTTACATTTAAGTTTTGTCTTATTTTCTTTTTAGTCCTCATCAGTCCTGTCTTAAACATAATAAACAAAGAGACAACAGTTTCTGGAACTCCAGGGGATCACCATGCATCCGATGTAGTGACCCCAAAGATGTTACAAGTCACAGGCATGTACTCCCTATCCTCTTGGCGCCCAGTTTCTTTTGGGCGCTCTCCAAGATTTTGCCTCTCTCCTCTCCATCCTCAATGACTGGGGGGGGGGGGGGCTGGGGCTCCATAGGAGCCTTAGGACCCATAAGGATGGAAGTTGAGAGAGAAAGAAAACAAAGCAACAATTACCATAACATAACATAAAAGGACTTTGACAAATCCCTGGAAAAAGACATATTTTCTCCCATGTTGGGAGAAACCCAAACAGCTGTCTCTGAGGTAGCTGCAAATGACCCAGGGCGGGTAGGTAGAAGGCTGGCCCCTGTCTAATGACCCAGGAGCAAAACTCCCTGTCTGAAAAGGACCCGGAGCCAGAAAGACCCATCCCTGTCTGGAAATGACCTGGGGCCAGCCAGGCCCCTGTCTAGAAATGACCCTGGGGTCAGCAAGGACCCTGTCTGGAAATGGAAGACAAGGCGTCCCTTGCTTCTCCAGGGTCTCTGTACAAGCGCATCCACTTCAGAGAACACCTGTCAATACCAAAATCCCAAATCGATCGACCAGTACAAAACCAAAGCAGCCATAGTCAGAGAGACAAGACAAAATGACAGAGACAAAGAGACAAGAGACAAAAGACAAAGAGCGCTCTCTCACCGGTAGATGCTAATAAACCTCTGGACTTCCATCATATTGGTGGAATCTCTGGGGTTCCCGGCCAACGTGCCATTTGTTGTGCCCAGATTACAACCCCAAGAGAGAGACCACCAGAGAGGCCCAGACTGTAATAAGCAAGGTTTAATCAGCATAATACAAACATGATTGGAACTCATCTCCATCCCCATTACAACAAGGTAGAGAGGAGTTCTATCTCCTCTGTGGGGTAAGCTTTTAAAGCATAACTACAAAGAGAATCTTTGGAGATGCTTTGGCACGGGTACAAGGACTTTTGCTCCCTCCCATTCTGTTAAGTTCGGTTTTTTCCTTGTTCTTAGAGCAAGGCTACTGTTCTTGAGTTAGGCCATCTTTATCAGCCTGTACCAGGTGGCTGGCTGGGTGAAGCTAAGTGACCTTGTGCTCAGAATCTCCTGGGTGGGAGAGGAGAAGGCTACTATTTTCCTGGGAAACCATTCTGCTAGGAAATTTCTTCTTGCCCCTTTGAGAATAAGGGGTGAGGGTCCCACAGTTTCATGACAGCAATAGTAACCCTAAGATAACATGTACTTATGTATTGTATCATTTATATTATTTAAGTGATCATTGTTTTAATTATAATAGCAAAATGGAAGTATACTCCCATCTGCAATCTTTATGTATGGCTAGGAAATTTATAAACACTAGAACTTGTGATGTTCTCTTTTCATTTGATTTTTCACATAATTATCTCCAGATAATTTTACACCCTTGTTTTAAGTTCAGTGTCTATATTGGTTCATGTTCAAAGTCTTTCCTTATAACATCCAGGACAAGTTAAGTATCCTTTTGGATACTTCTGAAACATTTGTACTTTTCTAATATAACAGTTGTCAAATGACGATTTTTCCATTGTTTTTTCTTTGACTCTCAAGCTTTGCTCTGTTACAACATTTAAGCCTTTCTTACTCACCATTGTCACCTCTATCAGTAGAAGAATGCCATCATAGCACATAATGGATTTCAATTCTTTTAATTCAAAGAATACTAAAATTAATAGAAAACCTGAATTGCAGTAGTCTCAAGACATACTCTGTCTTTAGAAGAAGTTTGATGTTATGTCATAAACATAATTTTACTTGTTAAATGAAACTAAAAGACTTGGTTTTAGCTTAATGTACAGAAATCTTCATTAGTAAGTTATAAGCACTAATGAAAGCAGAAGTGACAATATGAAATTCAGTTTTATAGAAGTTTTATTATACACTAGAGCATGATTTTAACCAATAACTAGAATGGGAACTATATACAGTGCTGAAAAATAGCATCCCACAAACATATTGCAATTTCACACCTCTATTTTGGTTTCTAAAAAGATTTCTAGGGTGTATTTTTCTTCTTAAGCAGCTTGCAGAATTGAATCCAGTGACATAAGTTATTTTTATATTTGTCATTACTGTAGGATGTAGTATGGATTGTGTTCAGCAATATATCTGGAGCTGATGTCCTGATGTTAATTGCAATGGTGTGAAACACAATTTATTGTTGTCAGAAGCTGACAGAGTAAGAATTTGTTACTTAGCATGATTAACCAAGACATCTCCTAAATTTACTACATCCTAATTTTGCAAATTTATTTTAAGTGATACATTTATATTTTCAAATGCTTTACTATCTTTTAAATCTCAGATTATGACATGTACCATTATATGATTTTGAATGTCAAGCAGTTTAGATTTATGTTTTAAAATGTTCTTATAGTCAATTACTTAATAAGCATAAGAGCATCAGTAATTTTTCCAGGAATGATATTTTAGTGTGAAAATAGAACACCAATTTTAACATGATTATAAGATTTATATAATGAACAAATAAGTTCTATACATTTATGGATACATATTTGACAAGGTATACATTATTTGAATTATAGCACATAAATTATTTTTATTATTTGCAACTCCATAATTAGTGAAACAATTATAGTGTTTTGCCTTGGAATTTTAATTGTTTCAAAAAATACATATTTATGAATTACCTATCATGTATAATAATTCTCTTGTACTTGTATTTGTGAATTTAAATTCACCTTTTCTCTGAAATTTCAATTAATTTCATATGGTCTAGGACATAAGTAAAATGAACACTTAATTATAATTTAAACTTATTTGTTTCTTATTTGAATGTTTGTCATTTCTGTGGCATATTCCATTTGACATCACTTTCATATTCTTATAAAGTCACCATTTACAGAATTACATAGATAAATAATATGTAAAATATTCAGCAATTTGGAAAATATGGTTAATAGATGTACTGAATTGTCTTATTCCATATATGATTTCTTCAATTTTGTTTGTTCTGATATAAATGAATACAGTAATCCCATCTTTAAAAAGATAATACAATACTTTCACCTATTAAGGTGCACAACGTAAATAATGTGGGACTTCAAGATAACATGCACTTTTGTGTTACTGGAATGGAACCAGGTGCCCACATCAGTACACACACAAAAACAAACCCAAGAGTTGGGAAAGCTGCCTGGATGGTAGAAATGCTTGTGTAGTGTGCACAGAGCCATGGTTTTATTCTCAGCACCACATAAACCTGGTGTGGTGGAAAACAGCTATTATCCCTACTCAGGAGGTAAATGCAGGAAGATCAGAATTTCCAGGTCATCCAAGCCAGTCTGAATTACAAGAGATCCTGTCACTCACTCACTCACTCACTCACTCACTCACTCACTCACTCAAATTCGTTATCTAAATAACAGAATGATTCAATTTGTGACTGATAAACTATTATTAGGTAATTGGAAAACATAATTTAATATTGTTTTACTTCAAAAATCAGTTAAAATAATGTTCTTAATTTTATGTATTACATACTAGAAAAACTGTATGATTTAAAAAGAGTCATTTCTCCTGATTGTGGTGATTATAAGATAAAATCTTTTTTCTAAGTCATTCAATAATATCTATTTTAACAGCATATACTTGGATATAGCATTGCCATCAATACAGAGCTACTTTCTGAAATCTCACTGTTCTCTGCTGTCCACTGATAGAGATAATAATCAAAATCTTTGGCCACCATTTGGAACTTAAATTAAACATCTTACTACTGTAAGTCAGCCTGTATCAGTCACATTCCACTCCATACCTGCTGTCTTCATTAGATTAATGGCAATATTTCTACTTCTATGAATAGTTTCCTTGTTGAATTTCCGTGTGATATTTATATTCATTAATATAAATGAGTGAGTGTTTATCATTCTAACAGTTTCATTGCCATAACATGTAAGAGTAGCTGCAGCAGATACTTGAAGTGATCACTATTTCTCATTTTTTATCATTGGTTATCCTGACAGCTATCAATCTAGTCTTTACACATCAATCCATTATTAGTTACATTTCTTCATGTAACTATAAAAATCACATTGATGTTGATTATTACATTGTACTCTTTATAATTTCAAGACTCAAAAATAAGACAAAACAATCCCATTAGATATTACATTAAGAACCTTGGTTTAAATTTCTTTGTCACTATGGGCTTTATTTTGTTTTAGCTTTTATATAAGAAAATAGCTAGCTGGGTGCTGGTGTCACGCACCTTTAATTCAAGCATTCAAGAGGCAGAGACAGGCAGATCTCTGTGAGTTCGAGGCCAGCCTAGTTTACAAGAGTTACTTCCAGTACAGCCAGGGCTGTTACACAGAGAAACCCTGTCTCAAAATATAAAAACAAAAAGCAAGCACGCAAGAGAAAGAAGGAAGGAAGGGCCGGGCGGTGGTGGCGCACGCCTTTAATCCCAGCACTTGGGAGGCAGAGGCAGGCGGATCTCTGTGAGTTCGAGACCAGCCTGGTCTACAAGAGCTAGTTCCAGGACAGGCTCCAAAACCACAAAGAAACCCTGTCTCGAAAAACCAAAAAAAAAAAAAAAAAAGAAGGAAGGAAGGAAGGAAGGAGAAAAGAAAGAAAAAACACAAAGCAAAATGTACTTAAATGTAACGGTGTAAACGAATGCAGACTGATTGTAAAAATATATACAGCTTTAATGGGGAAATAGACTTAAAGAACCACCGTTCCAGCCGAGACCAGGAAAGCAGAAGCAAGCCCTGCAAGCACGAGTATGCTCGCCAGATTTATAGGTAAACATTAGCCCGAGGTGAACACGCCTCCTAAGGGGCGGGACTTATCCCTACACTTAAAGGAGTTGCTTAAATTATATAAGTATGGTAAAGTATGGTTGGGTAAACTTGAGGAATGGAAAAAATAAATTGAAGTTTGTATTTCAATGTATTTTTGTTGTCTGGATATTACCAGAATGCATTTATACTCTTTAAAGCGATGACACAAATACTATCAACATCCAATTCCCAAAACAAAGCCAGATTTTGAAGAAGAAGGGAAGACCACATACAGAATTTCACATTATATTTGTATAATATGCCTAATGTGGAATAATGCTTTTGTACAAGGTAAAGATTTGTCACTCATATTGATTTAATAAGATGTTTATTAGCCAGTAGCCAGGCAAAAAGCATAGGGGGGGAAACCAGACTAGAAGAATTCTGGGAAGAGGAAGATAGAAATGAAGTCACCAGGCAGACAAACTAAGAAAAAGCAAGATGCTTCACTGAGTAGGGTATCAAGCCACGTGCCTAAATATAGACAAGAATTATGGGTTATTTTTTAAGCACTAATTAATAATAAGCCTGAGCTAGTAGACTGAACAATGTTATAATTAACGTAGTTTTGTGTGATTATTCAAGTCTGGGTGGCCAGAAAAACAAAAGTACAGTTTCTGTTTACATATGCCCCTTATTTAGCTTTCCTTGGGCTATTGGATATGGAGAGTAATTTCAAGCCATGATGATATGGACTACACTGGTAATAAGGCAATATTTCCATAAAAACAAAAATAAGCATATATTTGCTTTATGAACTGGGAGAGTAATAAGAAAGAATGTCAAGTGATTAAAGATAAAATGTATTGTCTTAATTATTTCAGTTTTCTGTTTGTATAACATAGACGGACATACACACATATCTATGCTGGGGATTGAACCTCTGGCCTTGCATATGCTATACAAATGATCTTCCAATGAACTAAGCTATATACCAACTTCCACACTTTATTTTGAGACAGTATCTCACTAACTTGGCTTGGCTTGAACTTTCAGGATAGTCCACCAATGATTTCAATTTGCAATCTAGGCTATTTCAAATTTCAGCAGCAATGAACATGGGTGAGCAAGTATCTCTATAATAATATGTAAAGTCTTCCTGGTGTTTTGGTATAGTCAATTCATTCTTTCTTCTAAGTATATGTGTTTTGCATTGATTACTTGGTATTAGATAACCTAACAGGAATCTCATCCCAGAAAAAAAAAAAAACTGATTCTTTTTCTCTCAAAAGGTTGTAACTCTTCGTCTAAGGATGAGGTCTTATAAAATTTCCTTCATCTTTTTTATCTATGTTTACTAAGTGCAGTCATCACACAGACCATATTTGGATAATTATATTGATGAGATTCTATGCAGGAAGGGTTGTTTTCTTTTATTTATTCTAGAACACCAGCCCATGGGTTGATACTTATGTATAAATTTAGAGTGCATTAACTAATCTTCAATTAGCCTAAACTAGCAGCTCTCTAGCAGATATATGCTGGTTGTGATTCATGATGACTCTAAATCCCCTCAAGTTGACCATAAAGATTGTTACAAATATTATCACATCAGATAACAAATATGTAACCACTGGACCCACCACATTTTTTGTAGCACTGAAGAGGAAATCAGGGACTATACACTAAGCAACTGATATACCTCTGAATTACACATCCCACCCTTTTATATCTTAAATAGCAATGCTAGTAATATTTCTGTATTTATATCAGTAAAAGTTTTTTTAGAAGAATGTTAGGAAGAAAATAATAATTTATAGATGTTTAATACGCTTATATTATAATTGAAGAGTTATAATAAAGATAAAAGCAGAAAATAAAAATCAGTGGTTCTCAGCCTTCCTAATGCTTCAATCCTTTAATATAACTCCTCATTTTTGGGGTGACCCCAACCATAAAATAATTTTGTTGCTACTTCATAACTGTAATTTTGATACTGTAATGAATCATAATATAAATGGTGCACAATATGCTTTATATGTAACCCCTGAGGAGGTCATAGCCCACAGGTTTAGAACTGCTTATTGAGAAGATGTTTAAAGTGTAAGTTGTGCTTATATTTCTCCAAATAGCACATTGAACATCATAGCATCAATATTTGAACTATTATTACATAGTTGCATTTTTCAAAATAGCTTTGGAATACAGCAAGTTTACTATAATCTTGTAGAATATAGCCGAAATGAAAACACCTCCAGGCTGACTGTAGTGGCACATGCCTGTAATAATAGCACTCCAGAAGCAATGCAGACAGATGTCTATTTGTTCAAGGCCACCCTAGTCTACATAGTAATGTCCCAGCCAGTCATAAACAGTGAGAATATGTCTCAAAAAAGGCAAAGGAAAACAGCAACAAATAAAACCACCACCAGGAAAATATCATTGCAGGGTATTGCTATTGCTCCTGGTTTCGCACAAGAGTCAGAAGGTAAGTACTTGTAGTGAAGACACCATGCACTTCAGTCACAGTGCCCAGAGGACCTTGACCTGGAACTAACTTGAATACCTCCTTCTCCTCCCTGAGATCTAGCTTTCACAGTGCAAGAATATGCCACTCAGTTTTGATCCCTAGGAACAACACATGCCGCATGTGCCACATGTGATGCAAGAATGACCAGCATGGTATGATAACCCTATAAATGTAGTAGTAGTATATGTATAACTTCGTTGTAACCAACAGTGCTTTAATTGAGTGTACAATTCACAGAACATGAGATAAGTCATTCCTGGTACCTAGCCAAATACTCAAAATTAGTGAGGTTATTGATTGGGAAGGAGAATGTAGAACAACCACTTACTGCCAGGTATCTAATAAGCTCCAGTATATATTCCTACAAGTATATAAGCAACACTGAGACTCAGTGGATATTATTTTAAGTGAGGACATAAAGTTGGATGGGTATACAATAGAGGGAGCATATGGGAGGAGATAGGATGGTGGGAAATGTTCAAAATACAATGTATGAAATTCTTAAAAAAATAAAAAAATATTTCTAAAACATTACATTTAAATTATTTTAAATAATTTATTAATAGTTTGTGTTGTTGAAATAAAATGAAAAATTTTTGTAAGTCAGATAAATGTATTGTGACATATATATATATATATATATATATATATATAATAAAGCCTCACAATTTACATTTATGAGCAGTTTTATTATGTGGTAACAATTTATAGTAGTGATGTGAATTAATGTAATAAAACAGTATTTATATATGTCACATAAATATCAACTGGGTATTCTTATTTTCTTTATTACTTATTTTCATTCAGAAAGCAAATTATTTTGAAGTTGTCACACATAATTATATTATGTCAAAAACTGTCACTTTGGGTTTGAACTCAAATACAGAGAAAATAATAATAGAATTAAAATCTCAGCATTTTTTACTATTTGGTCGAAAATTATATGAAGGTATGTTACATACTAGGGTGTGTTCTGAATCTGATTTAAATAACAATTGCAACTTTAGTCTCCAGTAAATAATATTTTTAAAGCATTTTGTTCCTTATATACATAGACAAAAAAGTACCTGAGCATAGTAAGGATGAGAAAATATAAAATATTTTAATCAACTGATTTTATACAGATACATTTCAAGGGTACACAGAGCAATTATAAATTACTGTTTTGGAATATCCAATTTATTTCAATTATATCTTACTATTTACCATGTTAATAGACACTGATAGAGTGCTAACTAACATATGTCAGAAATAATGTACAATCTTTTCCCTTTAAGAAATGATTTCAAATGAACTGAAATAAATTAAAAATTTAAAATAATCTAAATCTTTCAAATTTACATGCACATAGCAATGAAATATAATTCATAAATCCAATATTCTTAGATATCCAGTGTGCTTACAATTTATTAGCATTTGTGTTTCACATGTCCCCCATCTTTCTTTCAAAGATAATTATAGTAGTTAGTTTTCACTAGAATACTGTTTCATGATGAACATCTCAATATTTCAGTGGCTTAGGGTTATTTGTTTTTGATTTTTTTGATTTTTTTTTTTTTACAGATTTTGGATTGACTCAGCTAGTAATTAGCATTTGTTCAAATTGACCTGACTTCATGTAAATTAAGAAATTTTAAGTTTATTCCACATTTATCAGTCTGAAACCAAACAGAAAAGGCAGTGAATATCCGGGATAGTTTTCATTGCAGAAAGTTCAAGAAATGTTAAGAAACTATGATGTTGCGGGAGGTCCTTCCGCTCCTCCAGCCAATAGCCGCCGAGATACCAGCCCATTGGGGCGTGGTCTCTTTCCCTTTAAAAAAAGCGACTACTTCCCTCCTCTCTCTCTTTACTTCCTGCTCCTGTTCCGGTGACTAGACTTCTTCCTAATTGCCTGCGCAGAGGGCTGTTGTCTGGGACGGTGATCTGTAAGTTTATTCCCCTTTAAATAAATACCACCCTATTAATCACAATTCCAAACTGGTGTGGGATTGTTTATGACTTGCGCCTTCACTATGATGAAAGGATGTAAGCATTTTTATGGATCACCAGCTAATTTTTTTATTGTACAAATCAAACCACATGACCAGGTAAAATAACCCCCTATAAAAAACAATGAGAAAATACAATTCAACTACTCTGCGCCTCGCTAATACAGTAAAAGAATATATCTATAGAATGAAGATAAGAAATGGCATCAATAATTCAGTAACACCATACTATTCGTTCTTGTTGTAGACCTGTCTGTGAATATTTTAAGATCATTATTTTTGCATATGCAATGCCATATATTTCATCGCTGTATTCCTGAGATTATTTGTGTGCCCACAGTTGTTTGTTATTAGAAGCAATGTTACATTTGTCGTATGAAGTCAATAAGTCAATAGTTGTTCATGTTTGATATACATACAGTCAGATCAATTAAGATCTTTAGATACATAGAGTTTGTATTCTGTCTAGCATAGTAATCTTCAACCACTTCAAGGATCTGTGGAACATGACATTTAAATAACTTAGGGTTCTGTTGATATGAGACATAATTGCTTCTGACAGCACCAATCTATTCCCAAAAGAATGTTGAGCACCAAAGACACTCCACTTGGAGCTTGTTTTCTTCTTGGCAAAACTGGCCTTGGGCAAGGAACTGACAATGTCTCAACCACTGACAATGTACATGATATCTGGAAATGGATGAGCAGGACTGTCAAATCTTGCCAAGGCAGGGTAAGATGATTTTGAAAAATTTCCTGCCTCTGAAAATGATCTGTCAGTTATGCTAGGCCTTAGCCAAAGTTGGTTGTTTTGAGGTTGAAAAATGAGACTTTGGGTATTGCTCAGATAGCTGATTGTCTCCATCATATAAAGTTGCTTTGGAAGCTACTTGATTGTACTTCCTGCCTGCTCATGTAATATTATCTCCCTTCTCAGGCCTCAATGGGGTTGAAAATTAGACAGTTGTAGTTACTGTACTCTTATAACCTAGCCAAGCCATTTTCTATACAAGACTTAGACTCCATATGATAGAATGTTTATTAAAACATTTAGCATATGTTCCTTGCTTAATATTGTTAATGCTGGTTGTAATTCTAATTATACTTGATATCTGTTCCTAGTGTATATAGTTTTGAATTGGGTTTGGAACTCTTTTATTTAAACAAAAGGGGGAAGTTCTGTGGGAGCATAGTCTTCTCTTTCAGCCAATAGCCTTTAAGATACCTGCCCACTTATACTGTAAAAAGCAGTGGTAACAGTGTGCTTGCTCCCTTGCTTCTGGCTCCCACTTCCAGCTACTAGACTCTGTTCCTGTTCACTCAGAGGACTGTTGTCTAGGACAGTGATCTTTAATTTTTCCCCTTAAATAAATAACCCTTTTGTTATCCATAATTTTGAACTGGTGTGGGATTGTTTTGTGATTTACATCATCACACCACTGCCCAACTGCCAACCTCATTCCTAAGTTCCTGTAAGAATTTGTTCAATAAGGTATTGTTTGGGTTATTTGTCATACTCATTCTATACCATCTCTCAAAATCAGGCAGCTAATATGAGTTATATTGATGAAATAACATTGTAAGCAATAGAGAAAACTACAGATGAATAGATATTTTCTTCAAATTAATCCAGCAACTAACTTTTAATGATGCATGTTGTGCCATGTGACTCCATTCTACCTTTTTTGACTTTGTTTCTTCTTGATCTACCTATGGTGAATAGTTATACTCGCCCTTACTTTAGCTTAGTCAGGAATCTTGCAACATTTTTCTTTAAATTTATTTCAGCTATTCCAGGCTCATGTTACATATTTTCCCGGGAATTACTCTACTAATAGCATCATCGTAGAGCTCACTTTTCTGTCAGGCTAGAACTGACAATATATACTGCTCTTTCTCAGAAAGTCCACAAATGTGTCATTAAGAACACTGGATAGATGATGAATATAAGCACTTACTGATATGATCATTCATTGAATAATTTGTCCTAAACGGACAGTTGCTCCCTAGAAAGAAATAGCACTACTTAGTGTCTAGCTCTGACTGTGCTTGTCAGTTTCATGTCAACTTGAGATAAGCTATAATATTATGAGAGTAGGGTATCTCAATTGAGAAGACACCTGTGTTTCAACATAGCAATAATAACCCTAATAAAGACTCATTACTACCAAAAATGTTCTTTATGTGGTCTAGGTCACAAATTTTCCCTTTTTCCCTTTGTACTCACAATGAAAAGCAAAGTGAAAACTTAGCTATCAAATTTCATAAGTAGGTCAAAGCAATATAGGATGAAATCACATGGCACATTATGTATCATAAAAAGTTAGCTCAAGATATAGCTGCTTATTAGTATAAAATATACTTCATTCTTATACCACAGATACTTATACATATCATTTTAATCCATATATTATGTGTTATATTCTTTGACCATAAAGTAATAGTCCAATTTATTTCTATCAACACATAAGCAGTGATTATAAGAGGTGCTTCTAAATAAACATTAGACACAAATCACCATTTTCCAGATAATGACTGGCTGCAATAGCTATTGTTTCATAAGTCCATATCTTAGTGGTGTACTCTGCTCTAGGCAGATACAAGAATAATTCACTATTTTTATATTTGTCACAAAACTGATGTGCTTCATATTAAGACTCTTCAGGCATTTTAAACCATTTTTTTTTTACACAGAAACATGTTCTGAATTCTAAGAATTAGAAATAATATGTTAAAAAGAAAGAACAAACATAAACCAATCAATCTAGGGTAACCATAAGCATTTATTTATTTATTTATTTATTTATTTATTTATTTATTTATTTATTAAAGATTTCTGCCTCCTCCCCACCACCACCTCCCATTTCCCTCCCCCTCCCACAATCAAGTCCCCCTCCCTCGTCAGCCCAAAGAGCAATCAGGGTTCCCTGCCCTGTGGGAAGTCCAAGGACCACCCACATCCATCCTGGTCTAGTAAGGTGAGCATCCAAACTGCCTAGGCTCCCACAAAGCCAGTACGTGCAATTGGCTCAAAAGCCCATTGCCATTGTTCTTGAATTCTCAGTAGTCCTCATTGTCCGCTATGTTCAGCAAGTCCGGTTTTATCCCATGCTTTTTCAGACCCAGGCCAGCTGGCCTTGGTGAGTTCCCGATAGAACATCCCCATTGTCTCAGTGTGTGGGTGCACCCCTCGTGGTCCTGAGTTCCTTGCTCGTGCTCTCTCTCCTTCTGCTCCTGATTTGGACCTTGGGATTTCAGTCCAGTGCTCCAATGTGGGTCTCTGTCTCTGTCTCCTTTCATCGTCTGATGAAGTTTAATATTCAGGAGGATGCCTATATATTTTTCTTTGGGTTCACCTTCTTATTTAGAAACCATAAGCATTTGTAAGATGTCTAAATGAAATGAAAACTTAAGGGCTTCATTCTATTTATGGTGAGAAGAAAATTAAGGTGGGATTCAGAAAATGTCTTGTGAAAAAGACATTGATTCTGTAGTTGGGGCTGGGACAAAAGTATACAAATGGATGATATATTTTCCAAACAAATGTGAATGTCCTACTGACTAGTTACCCCATCTAAACTATGTGTGATAAGATGGGAATTGGTGTCCAGGTAGGTGATGCTCATCTTCAACCCAAGAACTCAGGGTCCAGAAGCAAGAGGATCAGTTTGAGGCCAGCCTAGTATATAAAAAGTTCTAGGCCACTCAGGGTAATAGAGTAAGACCTTGACTCAAAAGAATTAAAGAAATAGATATTTTAGAAAGAGAATAATTATTAAGGAAATCAGTTTTGAGAAGGAAGTAAATTATGGCAATAAAAGTAATTCCTCATATACATGCTCTCAGACCAACTTGATAAATGAATATTGAGACTCTTTTCAGGTGATTCTGGAATATGTGAATGTTTTAGTTACAATTCTACAGCTGTAAAAAGACACATGACCAAGGAAACTTATTTTTAAAATCATTTATTTGGGGACAGTTCTACAGTTTCAGAGAGCCAGTCCATGATCATGATGGGCAGAAGCATCACAGACAGGCAAGCATGGCACCTGAACAGTAGCTGAGAGCTTAAGTCTGGATCTGTAGGCAGGAGGTAGAAGAGAGTGAGACCAAGCCTTGTGTGGGCTTTTTTATTTACTATTGACAAACATGCTAAGAAAGAAATCATTTAGGAAACCATAAAGAAAAACTGGTTAAATTTCCAAGTTATATTTTCAGTGGTTTCTTTCGATATATAGACTTTTATTTCAATTATTTATTTACTTATTAGTTTACATATGCATATAGTCATGAGTGGGGGTACACTTGTGCCATAATGCATATGTGGAAATTAGAGGGCAACTTGCGTGAGTAAATTCTCTCCTTTCACTCTGTGATCCTGGGAATCTAGTTCATGTCATCTGGTTTGATTAGTCATCTCACTGGTCACAGTAATAACTTTGAAAACAGATACTAAATTCAACTTTGTCAAACTACTCATAAATTCTTCTCCATTTTATTAAAAAATTCTTATTTAATTTATAACTTTTTTATTTCCTTCTAGTTATGGAAGTTTGAATAGGAATGGTCACCATAGGTTCATATTTGAAAACTTAGGAAGTGGCATTAGGAGATTTTGTCTTGTTGAAGTAGATGGGGACTTTTTGGAAGAAGTATGTCACTGGGGGTGGGTTTTAGGATTTCAAATGCCCACGCCAGGCCTAGTGACTTTTTCTTGCAGCTTCCTATCCAAATGTAGACCGTTCAGCTACCTCTTCAGTACCATTCCTGCTTCCCCGCTGACATGCTCCCTGCCATGATGATAATGAACTAAATCTCTGAACTGTAAGACAGCCCCAATTAAATATTTTCCTTTATAAAAGTTGCCATGGTCATGGTGTCTCTTCACAGAAATATAACTTTAAGATACTTGATGGAGGAAGGTCATTGGTTATGACCTTCCTCCATCAGACACTATCCATTGACAAAAAATAATTATATATTATGTATATTTAAAATTGCATTTTATTCTATTAGGAGGTAAAATTTCAAAAAACTCTTAAATAATTATAAAATTTATACTATTTGATAGTGTATTAATCAATTCTGTCCTATCAGTCTAAAAATATTAAGTCCACATGTTGTGTCAAAATTATCTCAGTGCCTGTACCTTGAGGCCTGTAGGACAGAGAAAAACCTGCCGGGTGTTTGAGGGAACCAAGTGAGGATGAGACAGCAAAAGCTAGGTAGATGCCCCTTCAGCCAGAGAAAGGGCTTGGCTGTCTCTCATTGGCTGGAGGTACTTCCATATCACACGATGTCACTTAACCTATATAAGCTCACACTCACAGTAATAAACTGAGTTCCTGTTTTGAATTGACCCCTTATCTCCTCTGATTGTCTTGCATTGTAGAGCTGCAGAATAGGCAGATAACACACTCACCTTTCCCTGGGGAATAAAGCTAAGGAGGCCTGGCATTCACAGACAGGTTTTTACCCCTTAATGAATTGTTTCTATTGGCATAAAACAAGTGTCAAGATTTCAATTTGAAATACATAAAATTGTGATTCATAAATACAGTGTTGGAAATTATACAAGAATGACTTCTCATATTTAAGGTGATTACATGAACACATAACAAATGTTTAACTGAGTAACCAAGTAAAGTATCAGAGAAAGGCAGATGATCCAAAGGAAAATGCAGATAATACTTCTTTTGTCAGTATAATTTATTTATTATTATTATTTAACTACAATGTAATTACATCATTTCCACTCTTTCCTCCATCTGACCCTTCCCATCCCTCTCTTTTTCTCAAATTCATATCTTCTTTGTCAGTTTTATGAAGCCACACTGAAATACACTAAGTTAAGACAGAGCTATTGAATATCTTACTTGAAAAACTAACTTCTAGGGTGCTTGCAATATTTTAGCAGTGGTTCTCAACCTGTGGGTTGTGATCCTCAGAGAGCATTGGAAAATATATTTAAATTATGATCCATAATAGTGGCAAAATTATAGTTATACAGTAGAAATGAAAATAATTTTATGGTTGGTCGTCACTTCAACATGAGGAACTATATTAAAGTGTCACAGCATTTGGAAGGTTGAGAACCACTGTCTTAGAAAAACCATAGGCCAACAGAAATACAATTTTTAATTTAACACATCTTAACAAAACTTAGACAATAATACATGCAAAGCATAAGTACAATTCTCTAAAGCAACAAATAATGTGAGGATTATACTTTGGAACATTCTATAATATTAAAAAGAAAACCATGCAATTATCTCTTTGATTTATTTCTATTTTTTTAAATTCCAGCAACAGCAATTGGTGATAAATATGCTATGTTCAAGTACAAAATATATTAGCATAATGATCAATAAGTAGAAGGCTAAAATACAGAATTTCTAACTGCAAAGTAATTGTATAAACACTTTTCAGTGGTTAAGTAAAAACCATCATATAATTTCCAATAATAAAAAAAATTAAATTTTAATTGATTTGTCCACTTACTATTTTATAGGACATAAAAATGATGCTATTCATGATGGTTTCCATAATGTTAACAGAAGACTTACAGGAAGATCTTAACAGACCTACTTAATGGTTTATCTTTATGCAGTATGTCCCTTCTGTTTAAATTTCTTCATCAATGTGACCCTATGCATCTTCCTGAAATATCTCAAAGTGTATAATATGCATTTTCACTGTTTTCTAGATATAGAATAAACAAATACTGAAGATAGAACAAATCAAGTAAAGTCTTGAACAAACTGTTGAATTCTATGATCAATACTTCGGAGGCAGAAACATTCAATTGATCCTGTGTTCTGAAAATGTGATGCAAGAAATAATTTAATAGGAACCAAGGCTAGAATATGTTATGTCTTCTTTTTCATTCTCCTCATTACAGGCTACCTTGTCTATTATCTTTCTCAGTGAAATTTTATTTTGGGGATAAATTGACTTTTAATAAAACGCATATGATGCATATTCTTATTCGCATTCTTCCTGATTAATTTCAAAGTTTTATTTCTGGTGTCTGTGTTCCATGCTGTTGCTGTGGGACATTTTAGAGCCCATGGTCATAGTGCAGTTGGGGCTGAGTTGATGTCTGTGGCCTGTCTTACTACCAAAAGACATACAGATGTCTGTAGTCTGTGCTGCTACCTGAAATAATGTTTGTGGCATGTGCTGCTGAAGCCAGAGGTCAAGTGTATATCTGTGGACTGTGCTGCAAGTCATGTGGGGGCCATACTCCTTTTGATGGCAAAAGACAAGGAAGCTTCTTGTGTTGTGGCACTGATGACTATGGATTCATAGATGAGAAAGAGAGATGTAGAAGGATCCTGAAACAACATCCCCATAAAGTTAACAACCTAGACAGGAAGTCATTGAAGGGAGCTCTTAATAATTGTGATAAGGATGTTGAAATGTAGCTCTCCAAAATCAATGGCTACTGGTAGGGATATGGGTAAGGAAGGACGTATTTTCTCTAAGGGATTGACCACTGGAAGTTTGACCATGCTCCAGTTAGCATATATATGGGGAATACAAATTGGACTCATTTTTTAATTTTTCTTTTTTTGGGGGAGAAGCCACAAGCGTGAGGAATGCAGACCTGAGAGGACCATGAAGTAAAAGTGATCATGGTACATTATGTGAAATTCCCAAATAATCAACAAAAATATTATATTAAAATAAATTGTTTATACCAGGTAGTGGTGGAGTACATCGGGACTAGTGAGGTTGAGGCAGGCAGATCTTTTTGAGTTTGAGGCCAATCTGGTCTACAAAGTGAGTTCCAGGACAACCATGGCTGTTACATAGAGAAACAATATCTTAAAATTATTGCAGCAAAACTTCAATGTTTTAAATAAATTTTCTGTTTTCTGTAATGGAATGTATAGCCCTCAGGTTGGAGATGTCTGAAAGATAATATACCCATCTCTTTTGCATAATGAATTGTTAAATACATTGAACTCCAGAGATTAACTACTGAAGAGTTCTGTTAGTCTAGCCTAATTCTGTTTCAAGTATGAAATCTGTGTAAGAAAATAAAAAGCAAAATTCTCTCCTCCAATTTCTGTTCTCTCATTGTTTCTTCTTCTCATCCCTTTTCTCTCCTCTATTTAATTTCTGAAAATTCTATGGGGGCATATTTAGAGTCCAGACATATTGGCCTGGCATATTCTAGATTGTGAAGTTGTTTGCAATAAGTTGTTCTCTAATGGGCTGAATGTAAGGACTACTGAGAAATTCGTCCACATGAGGACTAGCTTTTATGTTCCTTTATTATCTTTACACATGACTCTATCTCTCTTAGACCAACTTCTTGTTAACATGCCTTTCTGTCACTTTCCTACTATTACTCTTGATCCTGTATCAACACAATTGTGGAAAACATACTCAAACACCCTCTTGTTCGGTAGGCTGAAATGCACTTTGCTCTTATTAGGACAATGTTTCTCTATGGATAATTTCCTACCATTAAAAAAAAAAAGACCTTAGACAGTAATTAAATATCAGGACACTGTGTCTCCAAAACTCCAGAAAACACATTTTAAAATCTCCAGTTCCTTTCCTTAAATAAAATCCTTGTCACTAAGCCAGCAATAAAAAGTACCATGCCTCTCTACTCCTACTCTAAGAGGTAAGTATAATTGTGAGATCAGAGTAAGTACCAGAATCCTGCTGCCCACATCTCAAAAAGAAAATAGCTTTATTTAACTTCAATTTTAACCCTGCTTACAGTCTCAGGTGTGGGTTGTGTAATCTCTTCTTCTTCGTATAACTTCTTTATGTGACCTACATTAACAGACAACCACTTCCAAATTTGGGACCTAAGTAGAAACCCAGATAAAAGACTCATTATTAGTGCTTTTATGGATATATATTTTATACTACACTACAATATGGAACTATAGTCATTTAGTTTTAAACACTTAAGTTGCCCTCAGAATTTGTGAAACAAGCATTGATATAATGATATAAATATATAGTTAACCCTTTCTGAGTTTTTTAATTTATTTTTATTTTTTTTTTTTTTTTGGTTTTTGGTTTTTCGAGACAGGGTTTCTCTGTGGTTTCGGAGCCTGTCCTGGAACTAGCTCTTGTAGACCAGGCTGGTCTTGAACTCACAGAGATCCGCCTGCCTCTGCCTCCCAAGTGCTGGGATTAAAGGCGTGCGCCACCACCGCCCGGCGAGTTTTTTAATTTAAATAATGGGGAAAAATCGCAAGAAGATAACGTACAAATAAAAAGGTACATTTTAAGCCGGGCGGTGGTGGTGCACGCCTTTAATCCCAGCACTCGGGAGGCAGAGGCAGGCGGATCTCCGTGAGTTCGAGGCCAGCCTGGTCTACAAGAACTAGTTTCAGGACAGGAACCAAAGGCTACGGAGAAACCCTGTCTTGAAAAATCCAAAAAAAAAAAAAAGGCACATTTTATTCTTTGTATCCCATTTAAGTTTCTTTTCCCATTGTCGAGATAAAAGAAAAGGGGGCGGGGATAAAGCAGGCATGATATTGCATGCCTTTAATCCTAGTACTCAGGAAGCATAGGCAGGTGGCTGTCTGTGAGTCTGAGGCCAGCCTTATGTACAATACACAGGTCCATGTCAAACAGGTTTCTAGTGAGTGAGAGCCTATGTTAAAAAAAGATACCTGTCATAAGCAACTTAAGTGAGAAATACTTCATTCTGGGTCACAATTCATGATACAGTTTACTTTGGTGTGGAAGTCAAATAGCACAAGCCTGATGTAGTTGAACCCACCACATTCACAATTAGGAAGCAGAAGATGATGAAAGAGTGTTGTTCCATAGTTTTATTTCTCTATTGATACAGTCCACGATCAAAGACAGGAAATGGTTCCATTCACAGTGGGTGGATTATCTTATCTCAATTAACCCAATAATAAAAAGTCTTCTTTGGCATGCCCAGAAGCCTTTCTCCCAGGTAATTCTAGACTCTGACAACATACTTAAACATACTTTAATTGCAGTGTAATAGAAGAAAAGGACAGTACTTCCCTTTTACCACCATTAAGGTTTTATAACAATGTTGATAAATACAGACTACACTTAATTGTTTTAAATTATATTTTAATTAATCCAGTATCTTAGTATTATGGCTAATATAAAATTTTCCATAAGCTGGAATACTAATACACCAGCATTTTTTCTTGGATATTTCTAGAATGCATTGATCCAAATTTAATATTATGAGTGGAAATCAATATGTCAGTAAGGTTATCTACTCCCTGGACAGTACTAAGGGAAAAAATCTGCTTTTTGTCTTTTCTAACTTTTGGTAGTTTCAGACGTCAGTCTTTAACGTTAATATTTTGAATTTCCCTATGTGCCATATTCACATTACATACATTATAACTACATAGTGTGTTATCTCAAATTTCCAGTGTCTTCCTCCATTATATTTATGTATATTGTTTGATTTAAGGTCTACCCTCTAAACTTGGATATTCATCCCATTTAAAACCCAGAACAAGCCAGGCGATGGTGGCACACGCCTTTAATCCCAGCACTCGGGAGGCAGAGGCAGGCGAATCTCTGTGAGTTCGAGACCAGCCTGGTCTACAGAGCTAGTTCCAGGACAGGTTCCAAAGCCACAGAGAAACTCTGTCTCGAAAAAACAATAAATAAATAAATAAATAAAACCCAGAACAAACCTGCAAAGGAATTTTCATTTCACACACTATCCATAGATTTCAGGAATTAAGATGTAATATCTTTGGGAGGAATAACTCTTTCAACCTGTTACTGAAAGAAGTTATTTTAAATCGTAACTTAATGTGCAATTTCAGGTATTAATAGGAGTTGTAACTATGTATAACTAAATATCATAATTTATTTGAGGAATAATGAAGCTTCACTTATGTTTATATAATCCATTCTTATACTGCATTATTAAATAAGTAGATAATGTTCATCAATAAGTTTGTCAAATATTTAAAATACTATAGTCTTAATTATAACAGTATAATTTAATTTCTTATGTGAACATGTATTTTGGTCCTCTTGTATGTCTGTTGTGTATGTGTAGCACCCTCGAGGCTAAAAGAAAGCAATAGATCCTCTGAAACTGAAATTGTAGTTATCAATTATGTTTCTACAAAAACAACAAACAAACAAACAAAAAACCCAGAGCCTCTACAAGATCAACAAATCCTCTTAACTGCTAAAACATTTCACTAGGCCTCAGATTTCTGTAATTTTATAAATTAGTACTTAAAAATTCACAGTTGCAATGAATTATCTGAACTCCAAAAAAAGGAATATATATATATATATATATATATTTTTTTTTTTTGGTTTTTCGAGACAGGGTTTCTCTGTGGCTTTGGAGCCTGTCCTGGAACTAGCTCTGTATACCAGGCTGGTCTCGAACTCACAGAGATCCGCCTGCCTCTGCCTCCCAAGTGCTGGGATTAAAGGCGTGCGCCACCACCGCCCAGCAATATTTTAATCCTGACTAAAATCTAGTTATTTTAAATGAATATTCCATAAACTTTCTACAAATGGTTAAAATACAAATGAAGACTTATAGGATCATAAAACATAATTCAAAACATAATGCAAATAGTAAAGTGTATTTCTTGAAACTAATTTGTATATTTCTACACATTTCACAGTATGATTTTACATAATATTATGTATCACATATTTAAGACCATTTCTGTTTTATCATTTAACATCACTGAAAGCATTCAGATAATTTGCAATCCTCAATTCTAATAAAAAATTGGGTTAGATTTCTTCCCACAATTTTATTTTAGTCACATAATGAAGCCACTTTTTTACATTTCATAATATTCACATATATAACAAAATGCTCTAAATTTTTCACTGCCAAATGCAGTAGATTAAATCATTCATTACAATTTTGTTTGCTAGAAACATCTTAATATTATTGGGCATCTTACCAGTATCCTTCAACCATTCATGAATTTTTCATTTCCAGAGGTTTGCTTTAATTGCTGTACAAAAGAAGTGGTTTCCACATAATTGTTCAATATAATCATTTTGGTAAAGGAGAAAATAGTATAATTTTAATTTGGTTTGTTTATAGTTCCAACAGTTTAGAGATCAAAAATCTTGGAGTTAAACAGGTTAATATGCCAGGTATATTAAAATAGACATCACATGTAATATTCTACAAAGAAAAAATATTTACTAGCCTTTATTAGCCAAGGGAAGAAGATACTGATTAAATTTAGTTTGTGTAAGATGGAATGTCATAACCTAACCACAATTCAAAAGTAGACTACAGTAGATAGAATAAGTTACAAGAAAAAAAGAAAAGAAACAAACATGAAACAATCTAAAAGAAGGATAGAAATGAAGATTATCTGATACACAGCTAATGATCCACCTCAGAAGTATAAAATATCTGACTTCAAGATTTGTAAAGTTGGATATAAATTTATATTTCAAGAGACCATTCTTCAGTGAGATACATTCTACACAAGTATATTGATTTTTCTCCTTCCGTAGTCTTGTTTCAGTGGTGTTACAACAAGGCAGAATACATCCATTTACACTTTACCAAGAGAACTGAATTCAATAAATTCTAACTTATTTCTTCATGTCAATTTGATACACAATGTATAATTAGTAATTTGAGAGGAATCTCAGTGGTATGAGTGATTATAACTAGCTTTACCACTTATACTCTTAGATATAATTATACTGTTGCTATTGTTGTTCCTAGGGAATTTTAAAAAGGTCTTTCTTGAGTGCTAAATGTGTTCTTGGCAATTTAAATGCAGCTTTAAATTTTAAATCAAGATGAAGTTGTGGCTAGCAGAAAAATAAGTGAAGTTGTATAAAAATATTATGGAAATATTCACAGAATCAGCAAATATCAGACCTCACTTTATCATCTATGGCTTTCTCCATGAATATGAACCTTTGGCTTTCTCTGTTATACTGTTCTCCATTTAGAAAGTCACCAACGTATTTAAATTACTGGAAATCTATTTGTTCAGAGCCAAATTTTTGATGAGGCCAGAATATTTCTCTAAAAACATCTTGTTTGCTCTTTTGGTGAACATGGAGCCATTTATAACTGTTCTTTTCACATCATAAATAAAGTGTTTAAATTACTGTTTAACGGCAGAAATAATATATAGTTGTATATTATATGTATTTTAATAAATAAATCTTACCCCTCCCAAGGTTGGCTGACTGCAAAACTAAGCAGACTAAGCTTCTCTCTCCTCTCATTTTATAGTCTTTCTAGTGCTGGGATTAATGACATGACTCCCTAGTACTGAGATTAAATGTGTAGGCCACCACAACCTGGATTTGTTTCTGCATTGATCTTGTATAACGCAGGGTAACCTTGAATTTACAGAGTCATCTGACTCTGTCACCCAAATCCGGGGATTAAAGGTTTGTGTCACCATAATCTGAATTCTAGAGGCTTTAGCTTTGCCTCTGGTCTTCATGCGAGATTGATTTATTAAAACACAGATAATATATCACTATATAATTGTAATAAATTTCCATTATTTAAATATTTTTAAAATATTTTTTCAAATTTTGATTTAATATAATTACATCATTTCAATCATTGTCCTTTCCTCACTACAGTCTCCCATATGCTTCTTCTTGCACTTTCAAATAAATGGAATCTTTTCATTCCTTGTTTTATACACACACACACACACACACCAAATCTCATAAAGGTTGTAGAGATCAAGAGATTGCCCATCTTTTTTATTACTTTATAAATAATACCATTCAAAATTTCCACTTCCTCCCCTCCTCCCATTTCCCTCCTGCTCCCCCACTCACCCTCCTCCTGCTCCCTCCAGTCCTAAGAGAGGGTAAGGTACCCTGCCCTGTGGGAAATCCAAGGCCCTCGCCCCTCCGTCTAGGCTTAAGAAGGTGTGCATCCGAACAGACTAGGATCCCAAAAAGCCAGTAATGCAGTAGAAACAAATCCCAGTGCCATTATCAATGGCTTCTCAGTCAGCCCCCATTGTCAGCCAAATTCAGAGAGTCTGGTTTGATCACATGCTCATTCAGACCCAGTCCAGCTGGCTTTGGTATGCTCCCATTAGATCAGACACACTGTCTCAGTGGGTGAACAAACCCCTCGCAGTCCTGACTTCCTTGCTCATCTTCTCCCTCCTTCTGTTCTTCAACTGGACCATGGGAACTCAGTCCAGTGCTCTGATGTGGGTCTCTGTCTCTATCTCTGTCCATCGCCAGATGAAGGTTCTATGATGATATTTGAGATATTCATCAGTGTGGCTATAGGATAGGGCCAGTTCAGGCACCCTCTCCTCTGGTGCCCAAGGACCAAGGTGGGGACATCTCCTTGGACACCTGGGAACCCCTCGAGAGTCAAGTCTTTTGCCAACCTAAAATGGCTCTCTTAATTAAGATATTTTCTTCCCTGCTTCTATATCCGCCCTAACTCCATCTCAACCATCCCACTCCCCCAAGCTCTCCCCAATCCTTCCCTTCTCCCTTCTCTCTCCCTCTCTCCCCTTCCCCCAACCAACCCCCACTCCCACCCCCATGTTCTCAACTTATGCCCAGTAATCTTTTCTGCTTCCAATTTCCATGAGTATCTACATGTTTGGGGGGGGGGTTCACCTTATAATTTGGCTTGTCTAGGATCGTGAACTAGAGGCTCAATGTCCTATGTTTATGGCTAGAGTCTACTAATGAGTTGAGTACATACCATATTCATCTTTTTGGGTCTGGGTTATCTCACTCAGGAGAGTGTTTTTTATTTCCATCAGTTTGCATGCAAAATTCAAGATATCATTTTTTCCCGCTGAGGAGTACTCTTGTGTGTATGTGCTCCACACTTTCTTTATACATTCTTCCATTGAGGGGCATCTAGGTTTTTTCCAGTTCTGGCTATTACAAATAATGCTGCTGTGAACATAGCTGAGCAAATGCTTTTGTAATATGATTGGGAATCTCTTGGGTATATTCCCAAGAGTAAAATTGCTGGATCCTGAGTTAGGTTGACTCCCAATCTCCCGAGGAACTGCCACAGTGATTTCCAAAGTGGTTGAACAAGTTTGAATTCCCACCAGCAATGGTTGAGTGTTCCCCTTACTCCACATCCTCTCCAGCGTAGGTTATCATTGGTGATTTAATTTTAGCCATTCTGACTGGTGTAAGATGGTATCTCAAAGTTGTTTTGATTTGCATTTCCTGGATAGCTGAGTAAGTTGAAAATGACCTTAAGTATCTTTTGGTCATTTGAATTTCTTCTGTTGAGAATTTCAGCACCCCATTTTTTAATTTGGTTATTTAGAATTTTGATGTCTAGTTTCTTGAGTTTTTTTATATATTTTGGATGTCATACCTTTGTCTGATGCAAGGTTGGTGAAGATCTTCTCCCATTCAGTAGGTTGCCTTTTTGTCTTAATGACAGTGTCCTTTACTTTACAGAAGCTTCTCAGTGTCAGGAGATCCCATTTATTCATTGTTGCTCTTATTGTCTGTGCTCCTGGGGTTATACATAGGAAGTGGTCTCCTGTGCCTGTATGTTGCAGTCTACTTCCCACTTTCTCTTCTATCAGGTTCAGTGTGATCAGATTTATATTGAGATTGTTAATCCGTTTGGACTTGAGTTTTGTGCATGGTGATAGATATGGATCTATTTTCATTTTTCTATAGGTTAACATCTAGTTATGCCAGCACCATTTGTTAAAGATGATTTTTTCCATTGTATAATTTTAGCTCCTTCGTCAAAAATCAGATGTTTATAGGTTTGTGGATTAATATCCGGGTCTTTGATTCAATTCCATTGGTTAATGTCTCTGTTTTTATGCTAATACCAAGCTGTTTTCATTACTGTAGCTCTGTAATAGAGTTTGAAGTCAGGGATGGTAATGCCTCCAGAAGTACCTTTATTATGTAGGATTGTTTTGGCTATCCTGGGTTTTCTGTTTTTTACATAAAAGTTGATTATTGTTCTCTCAAGGTCTGTGAAGAATTTTGTTGAGGTTTTGATGGGGATTGCATTGAACCTATAGATTGTTTTTGGTAGAATTGACACTTTTACTGTGTTGATCCTACCAATCCAAGAACATGGGATATCCTTCCATTTTCTGGTGCCCTCTTCAATTTCTTTTTTCAAGGCCTTAAAGTTCTTGTCAAATAGATCTTTCACTTCTTTGGTTAGTGTTACCCCAAGATACTTTATGCTATTTGTAGCTATCGTGAAAGGTAAAGTTTCTCTGATTTCCCTCTCTGCTTCTTTATTCTTTGTGTATAGGAGGGCTACAGATTTTTTTGAGTTGATCTTGTATCCTGCTATATCACTGAAGGTATTTATCAGCTGTAGGAGTTTGCTAATAGAGTTTTTGGGGTGAGTTATTTACATTATCATATTATCTGCAAATAATGAAAGTTTGACTTCTTCCTTTCCAATTCAAATCCCCCTTGATCTCCTTATGTTGTCTTATTGCTATTGCTAGAACTTCAAGCACTATGTTAAAGAGACATGGAGAGAGTGAACAGCCTTGTCTTTAGTGGAATGGCTTTGAGTTTCTCTCCATTTAATTTGATGTTAGCTGTCAGCTTGCTGTATATTGCTTTTATTACATTTAGGTATGATCCTTCAGACCTGTAGAATGTACATTAGGAATAGAATTGTGTTGATACTGATACTTGATATTTTTTATCTAAAAAAAAGTACTTTCACAACAGCTCATTTAGGATCGAACTTAATGTTTTATTCATGAACACATGTACTTAATTGTGCTGAATGTTGTTTTCTTCTTATTACTCATAATGGTGAAGTTCTGCCAAAGTTTCATAGAAATATAAAATCTCCTTTATTTTTAATATTGACTCTTTCTTTTGTACGTAAAATATTTCTTTCAAAAACTTCAGTTTATGGGCAGAATGATGTTACTAAACACTTTTTAAAAGTAGGCTTTGCATTTTATAGATTCAATGGAATCCCTATCAAAATCACAGCACAATTCTTCATAGACCTTAAAAGAACAATAATTTGTAAGATCAGACAGACTATTCTCTTGAAATTTGAATGGTATAAGTAATATGCCACCAATATATTTACCCATTCTGAAGGTCTGATCTATTTTTTGCCTAGCTTTGGAGTGAGATATTGACATAAATTCCTTGAATTTTACATTTTCAGTCAAGAATTCCATGTGCCAATATGGCTGATCCAAACCAGGGTCCTACTCAAGGCATACTACTACATTCATGGTACATTCAACAGAAACATGATATTTAACAAACATACATTGTTAAGAAAGAAGAGTCCTTAATAATGATATATAAAAAATATCAGCCTTCCATGTTTTGTTGGTCTATAGAAGTGTAGAACAGATGTATCAAATTTTTAATGTAAACTTCATTTTGCGAGAGCAGAGGCAGCTCTTCCTTGTGACTTAACAATTCTTCCATAACATTACATAAATCTGCAATTTTTTTGAGTATATTGTGTTCACAGGTTGACTTCTCAAACAGTTTCTCAATCTGGGGCAGTTCTTAAAAACTTTCTAAAATATCTGTAAGTTCTTATGTCATAAGTACTTGGATCTTTACCTTGAACATGGCATATATCTTCCAGATACTTTAACAACACTCTGGGTCTGAGAGACATATTGCCATAGTAAGGTCAAAATAGTTAAATGCCTGTGTTGTTCCTTATAGGGTACATCTGTATGCACTCTAATAGTAGTGAGCCATATGATTGTGAGTCAACAAGTAAGGACATGCCCTGAAGATGTTCAATGCATTTGGTAGAAATTTATTCTAAGCCTATATGTTTCCATTGCTCATCTGATTTCGTGTCATAGACTTTTACACTATGAAGTCTGTTACTCATGTGGATATGTGATCATGTCTCACTAGGCCACATCTTTGTACAAACCTTAGCTTAGAGTACCCTGGACAAGGTAGTTACCTTGACTGAGAATGTTGCTGAGGTTGCAATTTTGAAAAAATCATAAGATAGTAAATTAGTGGGGGTTAAAAGAATGACAGAGGCTAAGAGAGGGTCTAAGGTCATTAGATTTACTGGGATGAAGACACTGATACTTGTCAATCATCGACTACTGAACTGTTGCCAACAAATCTCCTTCTCACTTGCTCTTCTGAGCCTACCTTAATTCTTGAAAGAATCTTGTAATTCACCCAAGATTCTTCCTAAAAAGAATGTGCTTATATAACAGATACAGTTAATGGGACCTGCTTCTCCTAACTTAAAAATCGAAGTCTAGAAAATATTCTTTTGGATTTTGTTTTAGAAGTCTTTTCAATCATCAGAAGTATGGGGCTTAGGCACTTAAGCAAAAGCAATTTAATTAGCAATGTTTTTGCCAAGTCTGCACTTCCTACTGTATGTCAATTAAATGCTGGGCCTAATAAGAAGCAATAATGCATCATTCACAGTCAAAATGCCTTCCCCAGAAGTGTAAAAGTAAGCTTGAGTTTCTCTACAAGATGTGCTATTAAGCTTATCATATTTCTAAATAGTAAGGGGAGATTTTGTTCTAAAAATGAATATGTCAGCTGTACAGCTCCAATCTGTTCAGACTGAAGTTTCACCTTGAAGTACAGTAAATGAAACCTTACCTCAAATATTTTCCTCTGCCTAATTATGAACATTGTTGCTTTCAGGACCTAGGCCGAAAAAGTTAGTGAATATTTGACGAAATTGAGAATTGACCTTTAGTAAATTGTTTCTTTTACTTTTCTTTTAAAATTTGTGGATCTATCGGGCCTTGAATATGCTTTCATCAATTCTGTGGGTCTTAGATTTGTTAAGAAATTACCCTAAATCTGAACTATATTACTAGCCAATAGCTATGGTGAGGAAGATAATAAAAATATCCTCACAACTTACAAAATTTCAGTGCATACTTGTTATGAAGAAAGGTATTAACTTAATAGATCAACTATCACACTTGAAAATTTACTACATTTAAAACAGGATGGCAAGGACTTTACCTTTTTTGCCTAATTTTTATAATAGTCTTGTAATATATGTAAAAATATAAGAATCCCTTTAGAGTCAAGAAATAGACAAAAAATTCAAATAGTCAGGGTTCACATATTTAATAAATTGCAAATTTCTAATTTGTACACATCTTTCTAATTCCACAATTGGTTAACTGTGGAATTGAACTGCTATTGCCTTCTTTTCTTGGCTTTCATTACACTCTACTTCTCATTCCTCCCATCTATATAATTTGTAATCAACATAAAATAATCAAGACAAGATGAAAGTCACACATTTCCTCCTTTAGATCCACATCTGTGTATAGACAACGGAAAAATAGAAGGTTGGATATGGAAACTCTGTTAAATATAATTTTAATAGTGTCTAAGTTGATTTTTGATGTGACAGCAACTTCTGCAGTTTTCTTTTTCAAGAAGTATTTCTCCCAAATATTAACCTTCTTACTTCAAGAAACTGACAATTGACCACATTAAGCCTATTTGAACTTGTTTAGTCTTATTTGTAGGAACAACTTCATTTTCCACATATTTATATATCTGAAATATAATACATATAACATATATAATATGTCCATATGTACTATGTGTATAATATTCATGTATATATAAAAACAGCCTTCTGAGTCCATATAGTGTTGCTTGCATATATATAGGTTTAGGGCTGAGCTAACTACTTGTAATTGGAAAAAGAGATTTCCTAGAAGATTGATTCTTCTTCTCTCATTTCATTACTGTAACTCTTCATCTAGGGCAAGAACCTTATGAGATTGCACCCCTCTACACTGACATGTCCACTGGTGATCTCATTCTTCAAATCTTGTTAAAGGAAACATTTTTAAATACTTCATGGGTGTAGTTTCCAAGCTATAAACAGAAAATACTATTTCACAGTATATATCCTGGCCCTATGGATTTTGCATTCTTTCTGCCTGCTCTTCTGAAATAGCCTCTGGACCTTAGGTATAGGGGTTGTATTGCAGATGGGCATTCCATGATCACTTGTTTTTTACATTTTGACAAATTTCATGGAGGGTTTCGTGACCTCACCAGCTACGGGTGCAGTATTAGGCATGAATTCTCTCCTATTAAGTGAACCTTAATTTCATTCAGACTGCTGATGTTTATCCCCAATATGTAAGTGTTACTACTGTACTCTGAAATACAGCTTGCAATGGTGGTCTCTGTTATTATTCATAGGATTTAAAGTGAAGTAGGACTATTAATTGCTTGTGTCCCTTTTGTGCTGCAATTCTGTTTCTGCTGCCCCCTTAGCCTATCTCCTCGAAGGTAAAGAAGGATACTTTCCAGCATTATTCTCCTCTATATGTATTTACTCAAGGGCAATAGACATTCCTGAGGTGATATGAATGTGTATGAATTGATCTGCAAAATTACTACTTATTATTTTGGAAATGTCACTGTATATTAAAAAAAAACAAAATTCAACATCCCTTTATGATAAAGGTCTTAGAGAGATTAGGAATACAAGGGTCGTTCCTAACTATAATAAAAGCTATTTATAGCAAGCCGTCAGCTAACATCAAATTAAATGGAGAGAAACTCAGAGCTATTCCACTAAAATCAGGAACACGACAAGGTTGTCCACTCTCTCCATACCTCTTTAATATAGTGCTTGAAATTCTAGCAATAGCAATAAGACAACATAAGGGGATCAAAGGGATTCAAATCGGAAAGGAAGAAGTTAAACTTTCATTATTTGCAGACGATATGATAGTGTACATAAGCGACCCCAAAAACTCCAGCAAAGAACTCCTTCAGCTGATAAACACCTTTAGTAGTGTTGCAGGATACAAGATCAATTCCAAAAAATCAGTTGCCCTCCTATACACAAAGGATAAGGAAGCAGAGATGGAAATCAGAGAAGCATCACCCTTCACGATAGCCACAAATAGCATAAAATATCTTGGGGTAACCCTAACCAAGGAAGTAAAGGATCTATTTGACAAGAACTTTAAGTCAATGAAGAAAGAAATTGAGGAGGATACCAGAAAATGGAAGGATCTCCCTTGCTCTTGGATAGGGAGGATCAACATAGTAAAAATGGCAATTCTACCAAGGGCAATTTATAGATTCAATGCAATCCCCATTAAAATCCCATCAAAATTCTTCACAGATCTTGAGAGGACAATAATCAACTTTATATGGAGAAACAAAAAACCCAGGATAGCCAAAACAATCTTATATAATAAAGGATCGTCTGGAGGCATTACCATCCCTGACCTCAAACTCTATTACAGAGCCTCAGTATTGAAAACAGTTTGGTATTGGCATAAAAACAGAGAAGTCGACCAATGGAATCATATAGAAGACCCTGATTTTAACCCACAAACTTATGAACACCTAATTTTTGATAAAGGAGCTAAAAGTATTCAATGGAAAAAAGAGAGCATCTTCAACAAATGGTGCTGGCAGAACTGGTTGTCAACGTGTAGAAGAATGAAAATAGATCCATATCTATCACCATGCACAAAACTCAAGTCCAAATGGATTAAAGACCTCAATATTAGTCTGAACACACTGAACCTGATAGAAGAAAAAGTTGGAAGTACTCTACAACATATGGGTACAGGAGATCACTTCCTACGTTTATCCCCAGCAGCACAGACATTAAGGGCAACATTGAATAAATGGGACCTCCTGAAACTGAGTAGCTTCTGTAAAGCAAAGGACACTGTCACTAAGACAAAAAGGCAACCCACTGACTGGGAGAAGATCTTCACCAACCCTGCAACAGACAAGGGTCTGATCACCAAAATATATGAAGAACTCAAGAAACTAAACTTTAAAATGCTAATGAACCCAATAAAAAAATGGGGCACTGATCTGAACAGAGAATTCTCAACAGAAGAAATTCAAATGGCCAAAAGACACCTAAGGTCATGCTCAACCTCCTTAGCGATAAGGGAAATGCAAATTAAAACAACTTTGAGATACCATCTTACACCTGTCAGAATGGCTAAAATCAAGAACACCAATGATAGCCTTTGCTGGAGAGGTTGTGGAGAAAGAGGCACACTCATTCATTGCTGGTGGGAATGCAAACTTGTGCAACCACTTTGGAAATCAGTGTGGCGATTTCTCAGGAAATTTGGGATCAACCTACCCCAAGATCCAGTAATACCACTATTGGGAATATACCCAAGAGATGCCACATCAAATGACAAAAGTATCTGTTCAACTATGTTCATAGCAGCATTGTTTGTAATAGCCAAAACCTGGAAACAACCTAGATGCCCTTCAATGGAGGAATGGATGAAGAAAGTGTGGAATATATACATATTAGAGTACTACTCAGCAGTAAAAAACAATGACTTCTCGAATTTTGCGTGCAAATGGATGGAAATAGAAAACACTATCCTGAGTGAGGTATCCCAGACTCAAAAAGAGGAACATGGGATGTACTCACTCATAATCGGTTTCTAGCCATAAAATAAAAGACATTAAGCATATAATGTGTGATCCTATAGAAGCTAAATAAGAAAGTGAACCCAAAGAAAATCATATAGTCATCCGCATGGAGAGGGGGAAGTAGACAAGATTCCAGGGCAAAAACTGGGAACTTGCGGGTGAGGTGGCATGGGGCAAAGGAGAAATGGGATGAGAAATATGAGAAGGGGAGGATGGGAGGAGCTCGGAGGATTGGGATGGTTGGGATATAGGAAGGATGGATACGGGAGCAGCGAAGTATATATCCTATCTAAGGGAGCCATCTTAGGGTTGGCAAGAGACTTGACTCTTGAGGGGTTCGCAGGTGTCCAGGAACATGTCCCCAGCTGGTACCTTGGGCAACTAAGGAGAGGGAACCTGAAATGACCCTATCCTATACTGATGAATATCTTGCATATCACCTTAGAACCTTCATCTGGCAATGGATCGAGGTAGAGACAGAGTCTCAATTTGGAGCAACGGTCTGAGCTCTTAAGGTCCAAATGAGGAGCAGAAGGAGGGAGAACATGAGCAAAAAATCAGGACCACGAGGGATGCACCCACCCACTGTGAAAGTGGAACTGATTTATTGGGAGCCCACCAAGGCCAGCTGGTCTGGGACTGAATAAGCATGGGTTGATTCCGGACTCTCTGAGCATGGCAGTCAATGAAGACTGATGAGAAGCCAAGGACAATGGCACTAGGTTTCGATCCTAATACATGAACTGGCTTTGTGGGAGCTTAGCCTGTTTGGACGCTCACCTTTCTGGACGTAGATAGAAGGACCTTGGTCTTCCCGCAGGGCAGGGAATTTGGACTGCTCTTCAGTAACGAGAGGGAGGGGGAATGGAGTGGGGGGAGGAGAAGAGGAGTGGGGATAGGGGGAGGGAAGTGGGGGAGGGCAATATTTGGGAGGAGGGGAGGGAAATGGGAAATGGGGAGCAGGTGGAAATTTTAATTAAAAAAGAATAAAAATAAATAAATAAGTAAAAAAAAAAAAACAGAATCTCCTTCATTTTAATAGAATATGCTAAGTGAGTATCTGGTTTTGTTAAATCAGTAGTGTTTTTCCAATTTCTCTAAAATATTTTTTATGAGAATAAAATGAGGATAGCAAAACCTGTGATAATTTATATTGCAAGTCAATATTCTCCCCTTAGGTTTCAACCTTGATAGTTGAATAATTTGTACATGGTACTATTTTCTTTATTCTTGTTTTGTATGAGTCCTAAATCCAAATTATATATGTACATTATATTTCTCCACATACCTTTTTGTATTCCTCATCCCAGCTTTCTCTATATAAAGAAAAATGTAGGACAATTAGATCGCAAGTAATTCTAGTTATTAATTTCTATGGTAAAGAATTTATCCCCCAAATAGAAACAGTCTTAGAAATTTTTCTCATTTTTCCCAAATACAAGTAAATTAATTTGGAACTATTTCATCTTTGTTCATGATTGATATGGGAGGTGAGGTATGTTGTGAATATGTTTTATTGCCATTGGTTAATAAAGAAGCTGTTTTCTGCCAAAAGTTTAACAGAGTAAAGTCAGGCTGAAAGAGATATATGGAGAAAGAAGGCAGAGTTAGGAGAGAAGCCATGCGGCTGCCATAGGAGAAAGATGCAAGCCCATAGATGGAACCTGCCAGTAGGCCATGAACCTCATGGTAAAATATAAAATAATAGAAATTGGTTAATTTAAAATGTAAGATCTTGTTAGAAATATGCTGGAGTCATTTAGCAAGCAGTGTTTTAATAAACATAGTTTTTGAGTTTTCATATTTTCATAGTTTTCATGTCCTGGTGGCCAGGAAAGAACAAACAGCCTCCAACAATACACGATACTAAATTACAGCAGAAACACTAGTTTTACTGGTAGAGAATCATTGAATTTAAAATCAGCAATATCTTGCTCCTTTTACTTTTTATGAAGTTTTCTTTCTACATGTGCTTTTCTTTCTCTAATTACTTGTTTTACTCAGAAATTGCTTTTGTAGACAAGGGCAATGTACCTATTTCACTCTTTTATCAAGTAAGGACATTCTCTGAAATAATACCATATATGAGCCTGTCACTCATTTGAATCTCCTAAGTTAATGTAGAGGAAGAACCCCTTTACATTTTTATTCAGATGAGTTCATCAAAATTATTTCTGTCCATAGCTAGAACTGAATTTTATGAATAAATATTACTATTCTTGGCAGGTATTATTTTTGCTTTAATTTTAAAGACCACCAAGTAGAGAAATGTAACAATGTCCAAGAAGAATATTTTCTAATATCATTTAACAGGCATCAATGGGAACTTTTAGTGGCTTTGTCTTTTGAGTATCCCTCCCTTTTTAATTTCTTTCTATTTCTTTTAAGTGTCCAAGAAAGAGAATAAGATTTCACAAAGACTTGAGTTGATTCCTTTCATACAAATGTAAGGGTCAATATTCTCATGCCAAACACATCTGACTTTACTATTCCAATTATTATTTCTCCTGTAACCAATTACTAATCTGACTTTTGTGACTGTATCTTATCATTAATGCTTTGTAACTTTTCTCAAAGAAAAGTATAATTCTAATATACAAAGGAATTTTCCATTATTCTAAATTTACATATACATAATTATGCAATTTTTCTTACAGATATTTATTTTGCCCTTGGCAATTTCAGCTTGTATTTTCACTTTCATTTAACAATAAAAATATGAGGCTAAGAATATACCTCTTTTCTGCAATATTTTTGAAGTTGCTCTGGGCACATACTTATGGAATCTCTTGCCGTTTATTAAGAATAAGCAGAAAAGGAAAGCAAAGAAAACTGATAAGATGTATCAATCCCCTAGGGCTCTAATGTTCAACCTCAACTGAAGTTCCAAATGTATTTTAACACCTTAGGTTTCTGACTATGAATCTGTCTCTTGGGTCTTTTCAGTTATTTCAGGGAAGGGTTGGTTGCTCATTGTACAAGAAGCAATTATCCTCTTGAAGAAAATAGTTCAAGAAAAGACGGGAAGAAATCTAGTTAGTGATACAAGGTACTGAAAGTTTACCAAAAATTGAAGTAAAAGAGCACATATAAAAATTGATATAGCATATAATCACTCTTCGTGTTTAAAATAGAAGCATTGGCATATAGCTATATTCATTTATAATAGCATTTGCATCCATATTTATATTCAGTCATATATACAAACATTTCTAGTTTCAAATTTCTGTTTTTATCTGAATGTGTGACTGAAAGGAAGGATATTTGGTGGTAATGGATTCAAACATGAAAAATAGATACGTCAAGTTAAAATCCAAGTCTTACCAGGTATTATTAGTAACACAGCATGGTCAAAATACTTAGTATATTTTGATCTCATTAGCAAGATATTTTAAGTAAAACTGTTTTATTCTTCATTCCCTTGTTATAAGCTTAAAACATGCACAGTGGACCTAGTGAAATCATTTAAACCCATTGGTTTGTTTTAAAATCTTATCTTAAACATAATTCATACCATTTAAAGAATAATACACAAGATAAAAAATATTAAATTTTTTTTGTTGTTGCTCCAAGTGGCTAGATGTTATATGCATACTGATCAAAGCTTTAAGTGCATTTTTGGTGTGAGAAGTCCTTCTGACTATGTGTTGCTTTTATTGGTTAATGAATAAAGAAACTGCCTTGGCCTGTTGATAGGGCAGAATTTAGGCAGGCAGGAAAAACTGGGCTGAATGCTGGGAGAAGGAAGATGAAGAGGGAGATGCCGTGGAGTTGCTGGAGATAGACCTGCCAAAATTTTACTGGTAGGCCATTACCTCATGGTGATACATAGATTAATGGAGATTGGTTAAACTAAGATGTAAGAGTTAGCCAATAAGAAGCTAGAGCTAATGGGCTAAGCAGTCATTTAATTAGTATGGTTTCTATGTGATTGTTTTAGTCATTTAATTAGTATGGTTTCTATGTGATTGTTTCAGGGCTAATTGCAACAATTGGCACACCAACGTAGTGGACTAAATTCATGTAAAAATTAATTCGAGACACAAAAGAATAGAGTTAAACATGGTTTGCTAGCGGCATTTTCTTGGATGGGCTTTGTTTGCTAGAAGCAAGCAGAGGCATGCCTCCTATAAGAGAGGTTTTCCTGATTCAGCCTTAGCAGGGAAAAAAAAGCCAGGCTGTTTTAAAATGCAGCTTCCTGGTCTGTGTTGCCAGTGCAAACTCCAGCTGTGGGCCTGGGTGTTTGTGTGCCCACTCAGGGTCAGGAGGAAAGTAGCTAAGAACAGCTCAGTGCCCCCTGCCTGGGCAGGTGACAGGATCAGGACTGCTAGGCATGCGCAAACAGGAGAGAATAGCAGATTCTTGCCGCCATACACAAAGATATTTCCTGCAATGCCTATTACTCAGGTATAAAGGTTTTATGTGCTGCATATTCATGCTCAGAGTTAAAGTGCTGAGTGCAGATCCAACCTGGTGGCCGCAGATCTGACAGTAATGGTACCTCCTCAATTTTGAAAGTGGAGAGAATCAGAACCAGCATCCAGAGCAGCTGTAATTAAGCTGCTTATCATTTTAAAAGCTCTTCAAAACAGTAAAGAATGATAGATAATGCAATAAGGACAGATTTAGATATAAATGAACTCTAAATGGATCACAGTTTTGGATAAATGTACATACAAAGGCTTGGGAGAGAGAAGAAAAAAGAGTATAGAGAGTTGGCAAAGAAGTAAATGGTTTTTTTAAAAGGGTAAAGTCTTTAAGGAGACAGAGTACAGATAGTCATAGATTAAAAGAGTGAAGATAATAAAATAAATATTGAAAAGTAATAGAGTAAACCCAAGCCATGTAAAGATGAAAAATTCACAGAGAGTCTGGATTGTGTATATTATTGCGTTTTCTTTGAATCTTTTGACTGTGAAGGAGCTAAGTACAGAGAGAAATTCATTGTATGGGCTGCTAAGCTAAACCAGCATGTATATTACAAAGGTATCATGACTTCCAAATTTGGGTCTAAGGATATGTTGCTTTGGAAAATAGGTTCTTTTCTTGTTTTTACAGAAGATGAGAACCTGTGGATTGCTTCCAGACCAATATGGTTTCATGAAACAAGAGCCCCTGAAAGATTGCTATGAACACCCCCACAAAGAAAATACTTTGCCCAATTGCTGACTGAGATGAACCTAGCACACAGGACTAACCATGAAAAACCTAATTAACAGTGCCTCCCTCAAAATAGCAGGAAGCAGTATGGACAGAACTGTGCCCATATTCTCAAATAATGTTTTAATTGTTTGTTTACATTTAAAGGGGGATATGCTATAGAGATGAATAATTTACATTGGTATGGATCTTGGTTTATTGATACAAATTTAAGGTCAATCTTATTATATGTATATTTCTGTTCTTGATTAAGGTATTGTGATTGTGTAGTTCATTTAGAAAACTTAATGTTTAATAAAGAAATATACGTTAATAGATAATCATCTATAATAGTCAAGCTTGTAGTCATGTTAGTTATATTTTCTAAATGTATAGAGATATATTTCTGTTATACAGGTATTCTTCAAATCTTTCAAAGACGTTCAGAATATGGCATTTAAAAGGTTTTAATAACTTAGTACTTTTCATGACAATGAGACCCATCTGTTCCTGCCAGCACAAGCTACTACAATAGGATGATGGGCATTGAAGAGGCTTCTTATGGAGTTAGTTAGCCATTTGGACAAGAAGCTGCTCTTGCCTAGATGCCTAGACTGCTTGCCTGGACATGTAGGACCAACAGAGAATTGACTGCTGAACTTGCCTAAAGTTGAGATGGTCTTTTGGGGTTTCTGCTTCATAAAAGACTACATTCTGCAGGACACAGAAGAAAGTGATTAACAAACTGTTAATATGGAGAGAACTTCCCTTGAAATTTTCTGCTTCATGAAAAGTATGCTGGAAACTATTGGCCTGTAGGCTGAAGATGGATGCCTCAATGGTACAGAAAAACTTTGGGTGACTGTCCAGGCAGTGAGATGTCTCTGTCAATTCTAGAGTTTTGGAAATTACTTATAATATCTTCCTATTTATTTAGGTAATACTATATGCTTATGGAGTCTTTAATGGAGTTCAAGAATTGATATAGTTTTCCTGATATGATAAAAGATAAAATAGATATAAATATTATAACTGCAATTCTTGCTTGATAACTGTTTTGTTATATGTAATTTTATTATGTTAAAGTTAAAGCCTTCCTTTTTATTTAAACAGAAAAGAAGAAATAGTTTTGGAGGTCCTTCTGTCTATGTGTTGCTTTTATTGGTTAATGAATAAAGAAACAGCCTTAGCCTGCTGATAGGGCAGAACTTAGATAAGAGAAAACTGGACTGAATACTGCAAGAAGGAAGGCAGAGAGGGAGACATCATGGAGCCTCAGGAGATAGACCTACCAAAATTCTGCTTGTAGGCCAGGACCTCGTGGTGATATACAGATTAATGGAGATAGGTTAAACTACAATGTAAGAGTTAGCCAATAAGAACCTAGAGCTAATGGGCCAAGCAATGATTTAATTAATATGGTTTCTGTATGATTATTTTGGGTCAAGTGGCCGGGATGAACAAGTGGCCCATACCTTCTGCAACACATTTTTAGAATATTTTTAAATTTTAATTTTTTTTAAATTTCAGCTTACATTCCATCCACCACCTCTTCTCCTGCTCTTCCCCCCATTTCCTCCCCAGCCCACTCTTCATCCACTCCTCATAAATACAGAAGGCCTTCTACAGGAAGTCAACAAATATGGCAATTAAGTTTGGGCAGGACCAAGCTCCTCCCTATTTTATTAAGGCTAAGAATGGCATCCCACCTTAGGGAAAGGGCTCCAATAACACAACTTATGTTCCAGGTGTAGACCCTAGTCCTATTGCCAGGTGCCTCACTAATAGTCTAAGCATCACTACTGTCTCCCACATATGGAGTGCCTACTTTGGTCCCATGGAGGCTCCACAGCTGTCACTTTTGAGTTTCTGAGTTTACATGAGCTTAATTCAGCTGTCTCTGTAGATTTCTCCATCATGATATTGATCATCCTTGCTCATATATTCCACCCTCCCTCTCCATTATAAACTATTGGTACTGAATTTAAAGTGTGAACTTTAAAGACAAAGATGTGTGACATCTAATAATTGGTGTTAAATAAGATAATGCATAATTAAAAAACAACAAAGTCTAAAAAGTATTCCACATTTTAAACTTCAAGATATCTAATTCAGCAATTTTTAGGACTAAAATTCCTATATGATTTATTCAGTCACCAAATACAGTATATAAACTGCTAGCATTGACTCACCTATTTACTTTAATTTCACGTGGCTAAAATAATTGTCAACTTGTACTTATAACATCTTATGTTTGCTTAGACACTTCTTGGCCCACTACTCTCCATGCCTGACTTCACAACAGATTTCATATTTCAATGACCTTGATGATCTTACAGATTTATTAACCAAAATAAGCAACATCTAAAATAACTGAAGAAGATATATGTCAAAAATAATTGTCACTTAGTTTCTGAAATAGCTATGTTCTGTCAACAAGTGTTACATGGTTACTCTGAGTCTCATCTAATATTGATGTAATTGTAAGTTTTGCCTTTATAAACACTGCTCTCTTAAGCTTTAGTACCAAGAGATTCTGGCATTAGCACACTCATGGCCACCAGGCAAAATTAAAGGATTCTTAAAGTTTGAATTAACTTAATCAGTGTAGTGGTCTCTATCTTCTTTTAACCTCAGTTAGTTCAAATACAGTTCAATTTATATTTTTTATTAAATGTATACTTTCATGAATTTTTGTATTTTCATTCTCTTACTTTGGAGATGGTTATTTTTATACCTGACACGGAAGAAGTTACTTTCTCTTCATTATTCTGAGAGCCCTTGACATTGTGAATTCTGTATCTCCAAGGTAGAGCAAAATTTATATAATAAATTATATATTCCCACCCATTTGTTAGGCAGTAACATCATTAATTATGTGTAAAGTAAGAGAATAAGGATCATTTTGAAAATTTAAACTTCTTATCCTTGTTTTCAAATGTATACACAGGGTATGAAATAGTTTTATGAATTAGCATCTTTATGGCTTGATTGCTGAGAAGAATAATGTCAATCATTACTAGAAATATTTTGTTCTTTAAGGCTAAAGTAGTATCTGCAGGCATATCTTCCTAGGTTTAAGAGGAATAAATTTAGGGTGCATCACCTAAAGAGTTTAGATTTGATTTTCTTTCTTTGTCTAAAAAAATACATAATTCATAAGATAATGAACTGTAAACAGCTCCTTAAAAGTAAATAACATATCGCTACTCCCAGGACGAAGATTAACAAACTATATACTGAAATAACTTATTCATATTTATTTTATTTTAAAATATTAAACACAATTCTCTATTTTAAAATGTGTCATTGTATGAATGCAAGAAAATAGACAAAGTAGGAGTTACTAGAGCAAAAATAGAGAAATTCTAGATTGTTTTCTTAGCTTTTGTCTTTCCAGAAAAGGAAAATACAATGTTTAAAAATTAGAATAAACACAACAGTTATTTACTAGATAAAATATAACTACCTCTAGACAATTAGAAGTTTTCTAAAACTTTACCATTTTTGCACGTTCTTTGATTTGAATCCATTTCTCATATGTGTAAGGCAAGCATTCTATGACTGATCCATATTTCCAACCCACTTATAAATTTTTGCTGTTGTTTAATACTTGCCATAAAATTCTTCTGCAATTATTCCAATAATTCTTCTTCTGCTTTATCCTTTATTTATGTACGTGATAAATACAGTGCTTAAATTATGTAACATGGGGTCTGGTGATGAATCAGCAGTTAAATGCACTGGCTGCTCTTCCAGGGGTCCTGAGTTCAATTCCAAGCAACCATATGGTAGCATGCAATCATTTATAATGGGATCTGATGCCCTCTTCTGAAATAAAGGTGGACATGCAAATAGAGCAGGCATATGCATAAATAAATTAATCTTTTTTAAAAGAATATATTATAGAAAAAAAGAGTGAACTTCATCCATCTCCTTCCTTTTCGCTCCTCAATTTCTCTTCATCTCTCTTTGTTCCTATCTTTCTCTTCTTTCCTCCATCTCTTTCTCCTTCTTTACCCTCCTTCATACCTTTTCTCCCTCCTTTTTCTGATTTTTTTTTTCTTTTCCTGACTTCTCTAAGGAATCAAGATACCACAGAGAGGACCAAAGAACTGTTATTAGTATCTATTCAAAACATAGCAAGAAAGTGAGAAGCTAAACTGGACAGATCCCTCAACAACCTGCATATTGACAACAAATTTCTTGACAACAATTGTGCAATAGACTTGAAACAGATCCAAGGTAAAGCTTTCATATGTAATAACAATGCTGACTGACAATGTGATTAGAATCTAGTGGCACTTAAACCAGAGGTCATATGCAAATTATACCCAAATTCCTGTCATACAGGTAGTGTGCACTATCAACTGTATGTAGTTGACACTAAATTTTGGGGTAATTTGCTGGTAGAAATAAGTACCTAATAGAATTTCAAATAAAATTTTACTACAATATACATTTTGTGTATTTATTTTCCTAACTTGTACAAATTTTTCAAATCTCAGTGATGGATGTTATGTTATATAAATTAATCATTTATAATTGCGAAACTTATGTATAGCCCTGGGAGCCATTTTAAATAGCATTTCATTCATATGACATTTTTTTAATTCACAAAGAAGTTGTGAGAATTACATTCAGGTTAATGGACAAGCATTTTTCCTCAACACTATAATATGAAGCTGAGATTTCAGAATTTGCAGTAAGCATTTCAAGTAGTAGACTTTTGTCTCTCAGGAAGTTTATACTATCTAATCCCTTTCAATGAAATAAAAAAAGTGGTTCTCAGACATTATAAAACCCAAAACATACCAAATAGATCATCAACCTTGACAGTGATATTGTTGCCTAATTAGAAGTATAAGAAATTCTTGCTTGGCTTCAGCACACATATTAGCCAAAGAATCTATGTAGAATATTGTGTACTTAAGTAATTTTTTATGCATACTTTCCTGAAAAAAGGGGTTTCATGTGTTCTGTATATTTTAACTAGGCTCATATTCACCAATATGTTGAGTTTCTAGAAAGGAAACCAGATTGTCTTTGTTATAGTGCTTAAAGAATTATTTAAACATGATAACTTTTTTTTGTTTTGTTTTTTTCAAGACAGGATATCTCTGTGTAGCTTTGGTGCCTGTCCCGAAACTTGCTCTGTAGGCCAGGCTGACCTCAAACATAATGGAGATCCACCTACCTCTGTCTCCCAAGTGCTGTGATTAAAAGCATGTACCACTACTGGCCAACTTTAAATATGATAACAATTTGTTGTTTAACATATGTCAATTTTTCAGCTATTTTGATGTTATAATATTTCCCCTGTGTTGGTTTTAATAAGATTGACCCCAAAAGTGTAGTATTTAAATGCTTAGTCACCAGTATTCAGATTAGTTTTCCCCACCTATCTAAGTTCTGCCTTGCTATAGGCCAAGAAAGTTTCTTTATTCATTAGCCAATAAAAGATACATAAATACAGAAGGACCTCTCACACGAAATTACTCTCCCTTTCTTTTCCCACTTCTCTCTGCAGATCAAGATGTAGCTCACAACTACTGTTCCAGTAGCATGCATGCTTGCTACCATGCTCCTTCACATGATGAAAATGGACTATACCTCTGAAAATGTAAGTGAGCCCCAAATTAAATGCTTTCCTTTATAAGAGATACTTGATCATAGTGTCTTTTCATAACAACAGAACAGTGAGTAACTAAGATACTCCCTATCCTTTCACTTTTTTTAAAATTCATAGCCTCTTTTTCTGTAATTGCTGTTGCTGGTGTATATGCATGTATACATTTGTGTGTGTATGGGTGTGTATTCTTAAATATATGAACACAACCTATTCTGCCAATAAAATGTTACTTACATGCATATATTTTCAGGGCAACTCATTTGTTATTAGACAACCACTTGTTATGCTTTTCCCTGGAAAAAACTATTACTTGTATTATCTGCATTCCTTACTTTTCCGTAATTCTTTGTAAGAGCCAGAGGAATAGGAAGTATGCTATGAATTGTTTCTAATATAAGTTTCAGAAAAACTACACTCATATCTTAGTATTTTTATATTTGGTTATGTATGTATCTGTGTGCATAAATTTGCCACATTGCACATGTAGAGGTCAGAAGATAACTTTCAGGAGCTGATTACCTCCTTCCATGATGGGAGTTTTTGCAATAAAACTGGTTGTCAAGCTTGGTGGTAAGTACATTTATCTGCTGAGACACCTTGCCAATCCAAATTAAGTTATGCTACATTATATTCATTCATCAAATTTATTGAGGGCTATGAGAGGCATAAATAGTACAGCATTAAATACATATTTGGTTACAATGAATGTAGACTTTAGTAAAAAGACATCTCCAAGAACTCTGAGATTAGAGAATGTTTGGGAATATACTGTGAGGTGCCTGAGCATTATGTTTTAGGAGGAATATGGAAGAATGTAACTTTGTACTAGAAAAACAGTTTAATTCTGTAAGCAAAGTTTAATGGGGCTTCTATTAGGAGCTTAAAAACAGAAATGATGAGTGTAATGAAGACTGTGGAGATCTGGCTCAAGAGGTTTCAGAGGGAAGCAAAATTAACAACTTGGCTAGAGGACATTCATGTGATATTTTGACAAATGATATGTCTACCATTCAGCTCTTACCTTGTGAATTTAAAAGACACTACATTTAAAAAGCAGTGAGCTAATTGGTTTGGCTGAGGAAATTTCAGAACTGCGTAATTTTGAATCTGTGATATAATTATTATTGTTTAGCTTTATGTAGGCACAAATGAAGGAAAGCAAGTGTACTGTTTGGAGACAAAAATGGCACTAGAAAACTTAGTGTTAAAATCAAGGCTTTTTTGGAAGAGAGGCATAAATGCTCAGGAAATTAGTGCTATTAAGGACAGACTTGTTCTACACTAGACAAAGGGTAGGGCCAACTTATGGCACTACCCTGCCCAGCTAAGCTTCCATCTTTTGAAAGACTACATGAGGCATTTTTTGTTCCTAGTAAGCAACTGAATAAAAAAAAAACTGCTGCTAATGTGATTTAGGAGGCCAACATCCATACCAAGCAGATATACTAACTTGGAAGTGTTGTCCATGTGGTACTGGCATTAGAGGTATGTAGAATGGAAGGGCAACGACACTATGTATTACTTCTCTACAGTTTCAGAGTCATTGAGACCAGGAGGCCTGTGACAGAAAACTGCTTGTGTGAAGTTGCTAAGTGGACAAGAGGCTGTGAGACCATGGGAAAGAAACTATGAAAGTGAAGCCTGGGTTTCGGTGGAGATTCCAAGATGATAGAGAAGTCAGAGCCATATAATTATCTGTCAAGGAAACTGTTCAACGTGAAGAGAATAAGATACTGCAATACTCAGCTCTAAGTAAAGTAATTATATTATACTTCTTCTATGATGTCTCAGATATCATTTTGGAAGAGTGAATATAAAGATTGTAAGAGCCAGAGATAGTGAATGTCTGCAATGTTTGTCAAACACAGCAGAGCCGTTGCACATATGAACTCACAGAGACTGTGATTGCATGCACAAAACCTATACAAGATCAAGGCAGGATATCTATATGTTTTTCCTTGGGTTTACCCTCTTGTTTAGCTTCTTTAGGATCACAAATTATAGACTCATTGGCCCCTATCCATGGCTAGAAACCAATTATGAGTGAGTACATCCCATGTTCTTCTTTTTGGGTCTGGGTTACCTCACTCAGGATCGTATTTTCTATTTCCATCCATTTGCATGCAAAATTCGAGAAGTCATTGTTTTTTACCTCAGAGTAGTACTCTAATGTGTATATATTCCACACTTTCTTCATCCATTCTTCAATTGAAGGGCATCTAGGTTGCTTCCAGGTTCTGGCTATTACAAATAATGCTGCTATGAACATAGTTGGACAAATGCTTTTGTCATATGATAGGGCATCTCTTGGGTATATTCCCAAGAGTGCTATTGCTGGGTCCAGGGGTAGGTTGATCCCAATTTTTCTGAGAAACCGCAACACTGATTTCCAAAGTGGTTGCACAAGTTTGCAGTCCCACCAGCAATGGATGAGGGTACCCCTTTCTCCACAACCTCTCCAGCAAAGGCTATCCTTGGTGTTTTTGATTTTAGCCATTCTGACAGGTGTAAGATGATATCTCAAAGTTGTTTTGATTTGCATTTCTCTGATCGCTAAGGAGGTTGAGCATGACTTTAAGTATCTTTTGGCCATTTGAACTTCTTCTGTTGAGAATTCTCTGTTCAGTTCAGTGCCCCATTTTTTAATTGGGTTAATTATCCTTTTAAAGTCTAGTTTCTTGAGTTCTTTATATATTTTGGAGATCAGACCTTTGTCTGTTGCGGGGTTGGTGAAGATCTTCTCCCAGTCAGTAGGCTGTCATTTTTTTCCTCCCAGCTATGGGAAATAGACATGACTGATGGGCAAAAAATTGGAATCTTGGGGGTGGGGTGGGATGGGGATGAGGGGTGATGGGGAGAGAAAAGTGTGAAGGAGAGGATGAGGGGAACTGGGGGAATCGGGGTGATTGGGGATAAAGGAAGGTTGGATAGGGGAGCAGGGAAACTCATACCTTAGGTAAGGGAGCCACCTAAGGGTTGGCAAGAGACTTGAACTTGGAATGGCTACCAGATGCCCAGGGCAATGTCCCCAGTTAGTTCATTGGGGCACCTGAGGATAGGGAACCTGAAATGAACCTATCCTATAATCATACTGATGAATATCTTGCATATCGCCATAGAACCTTCATCTAGAGATGGATGGAGATAGAGCCAGAGACCCACACTGGAGCACCGGACTGAGCTCCCAAGGTTATAATGAGGAGCAGAAGGAGAGAGAACATGAACAAGGAAGTCAGGACCATGAGGGGTGCACCCAACCACTGAGACAGTGGGGCCGATCTATTGGGAGCTCACCAAGGCCAGCTGGACTGCTACTGAAAAAACATGGGATAAAACCGGACTCTCAGAATGTGGCGGACAATGAGAGCTGACGAGAGGCCAAGGAGAATGGCACAGGAACTTTCATCTGGCGATAGATCGAGAGAGAGACAGAGACCCAAATTGGAGCAACGGTCTGAGCTCTTAAGGTCCAAATGAGGAGCAGAAGGAGGGAGAACATGAGCAAGGAAATCAGGACCACGAGGCGTGCATCCACCCACTGTGACAGTGGAACTGATCTATTGGGAGCTCTCCAAGGCCAGCTGGACTGGGACTGAATAAGCATGGGTTGAAACTGGACTCTCTGAACATGGCGGACAATGAAGGCTGATGAGAAGCCAAGGGCAATGGCACTAGGTTTCGATCCTAATACATGAACTGGCTTTGTGGGAGCTTAGCCTGTTTGGATGCTCACCTTCCTGGGCCTGGATGGAAGTGGGAGGACCTTGGTCTTCCTGTAGGGCAGGGAATTTGGACTGCTCTTCAGTATCGAGAGGGAGGGGGAGTGGACTGGGGGGAGGAGAAGAGGAGTGGGGATGGGGGAGGGGAGTGGGTGGAGGGGGCAATGTGTGGGAGGAGGGGAGGGAAATGGGAAACGGGGAGCAGTTGGAAATTTTAATTAAAAAAGAATAAAAAAAAAAATCAAGGCAGTCCAAATGCCAGCATAGACAGATAGGAGACTCATTAATTTTTACTTTGATCTGAGTAGCTCTTGGCAATTGGTGGCTACCAGGGATGGGATGATAGGTTTTCTTCAGGGATGAAGCCCTTCAGAAGCTACCAATGCTCCAGTGCTCCATGCCCATACTGGCAGTAGTAAGTAGATTTAGTGGATTTTAAGAAATGAACACATGAGTTTATAAAGAAAAAGTGGAAAGGGAAAGAGGAGGAATTGGAGGGCAAAAAATAGGGTATTGGTTTTACCAAAATATGCTATATGCATGTATAAAATTGTCAAGCAGAAACATATACATACATACATATATATATACAAATTTTAAGTGTTTTTAATATATAAATAATGTTGCTTTTAAATTTTATTTATTAATTGTAGATTTAGCAAAGTTATTAGTTACATGTGTTTGAAATATCAACTAAACTAAAATCAAAACACAATCCCAGGAAAATGTAATCATTTGTCCCAAACATGTCCCAAATCACATATCAATAGTTGTTTTATTGAGTTTGGGGGGCGGTATTTCCTTTAATTTAAAAATATATTATGACTTAAACATTATTAACTTCATATATTTTGTAGTCCTTGCCTCGCACCGAGCCCTCGTGACTGCGCTCCGTGCGCTGGCACCCAGTTCATGAGCTTTGGACAAGGGAGCTGGAGGTTAAATACACAAAATCACACAGACAGAGAGACAGCGAAATGGGTCATCCTTCAATTTCCTAAGAATGTCCCCTTTATTGTGTTCAGGGGCGGAGTATATAGAGATAGCCACGCCCCAGCCAAAACCCACCAGAAACCACTCTCCTGCCATCAGGAACTCCTGAAGGTCTCGTGCTCAGAGCAGCTGTAGGCACTCAGATCAGAAAAAAACAATTTGTTTACAAGAAATTCAGGATCTGGGGTCTCACTGCTCCCAGCAAGTCCTTTTATATTATAGCATTTCCCTGGTATGGTTATTTACGATTTTATGTTAAATGAGTTACCCTGGCCCCCAAGATGGCTCAGTGCATAAAAACACTTGCCATCATAGTTGACTCCTTGAATTGCTTACTGGAACGTACACCTTGGAAGGAAAGGAATGATTCCCATAAGTTGTTCTTTGACTTCCACACTTGTAATATGAACAAATTAATTAATCAATCAATCAATCATTTAAGCTAAATAGAGATATGCATTCCAACACAGAAACATGAAAAACTGAAATAATATAAATCAATAAAAAACTTTTTAGCTTTAATAATTTTATTATCTTTTAGATCAATTTAATATGCTCAAATAGTATAGTATAAACTGAAATAATTTGCAACAAGAAAAAATAAAGACACGCTTGAACCTAGTACCTGATGCTGACAGGGTCTGAACTTGTAAATGTATCAGCTGCTAAATTTTCTTATATTTAAGCTTCTCTTCTACAATTGTAATACGATTTCTAACTCATAAAGTCAAAAATAATGTACCCTGTACTTTGTTTGCATGTATATGTGCATATAGTATGCACATGGCTGAATATGTGTGTAGCCTCAAAGTTGACATTTTGTCTTCTTTGATACCTCTTCCCCTTATACATTGTGATAATATCTGTAGGTGAACTCAGAGATTACAATTTAGGTTAGTCTAGATAGGCAACTTCATCCTACAGATTTCTTCTCAACTTCTAACATCATACTGAGATTATAGAGGGAACACGATACTCATTTAACTTTTATAGTTTCAGTTTATAGGCAGAAATTCATTTGCAACTAATGGATTTTTGATTGACCACAGTGAGGCTTCTGTGCCTACCTAATATTATCTCTATTATCAACAGTGATAGTCACTTTCTTCCATTATAAATAACTTTCTCCCTATTTTTCTCCCAATGCTTTTACTGTAAATCCAGTAATGATTCTAAAATAGTGTGAAACATAAAATACAAAACAGCTCAAATGTATGCACTTTAAACATCTTCTATTTAAGATCAGACTTTACCTATTAAGATCAGTCTGTACAGCCATTAGTGCAGTCATACTGTAAATAAGAAAAGAGAACTTTGACATTTTAAACAAATTGTTTAGAATCATAAAACTCGTATTCTAGTAACTTGTTCAGGAATTTATTCTTATATAGGTGATAGCTTTAAGCCTTTTAAAAAATTAATTTGTTTATGCTACATTCTGATCACAATTTCCCCTCCCTTCTCTACTTGCTGCCCCTTCCTCTACTTTACCTCTGCCCCCTCATCTTTTCCTCCTCCATTTCAATTCAGAAAAGGACAGGCCTCCCAGGAATATCAATACATTCGAGTAGCTTTGCCTTGCCTTTCCTTCCCTTGCCTTCCTGTCCTTTCTTTCTTTCCCTCCTCTGTCTCTGTCTTTGTCTCTGTCTCTCTCTGTGTCTCTCTTTTAACTTGAGACAAGATTTCTCCTTGTAGCCCTGACTTTCCAGGGACTCACTGTAGATCAGGCTGATTGCAAACTCAGATTTGCTTTCCTCTGCCTCCCATTTGCTGGGATGAAAGGCATGTGTCACCTCTGTTGGAAAATTTTACTCTTATCAATATATATTACATAAAGCAGTTGGCTAAATTTTTGGCTTTCACAAGTTAATATGCAGAAGTCCAGCTTGGAATTCTCATTCACTGTTATTTTCTTTCTTTTTTCAATTTGTGGAATTTATTATATTTAGAAATATATTTCCAAGAAAGAAAGAAATTGAAGAGGACACCAGAAAATGGAAGGACCTCCCTTGCTCTTGGATTGGGAGGATCAACATAGTAAAAATGGCAATTCTACCAAAAGCAATCTATAGATTCAACGCAATCCCCATCAAAATCCCATCAAAATTCTTCACAGATCTGGAGAAGACAATAATCAACTTTATATGGAAAAACAAAAAACCCAGGGTAGTCAAAACAATCTTATACAATAAAGGATCGTCTGGAGGCATTACCATCCCTGACTTCAAACTCTATTACAGAGCTACAGTACTGAAAACGGCTTGGTACTGGCATAAAAACAGAGAAGTCGACCAATGGAATAGAATAGAAGACCCTGACTTTAGCCCACAAACCTATGAACACCTGATTTTCGATAAAGGAGCTAAAAGTATACAATGGAAAAAAGAGAGCATCTTCAACAAATTGTGCTGGCAAAACTGGAAGTCAATCTGTAGAAGAATGAAAATAGATCCATATCTATCACCATGCACAAAACTCAAGTCCAAATGGATTAAAGACCTCAATATCAGTCCAAACACACTGAACCTGATAGAAGAGAAAGTGGGAAGCACTCTACAACACATGGGCACACGAGAACACTTCTTACGTATAACCCCAGCAGCACAAACACTAAGGACATCATTGAATAAATGGGACCTCCTGAGACTGAGAAGCTTCTGTAAAGCAAAGGACACTGTCACTAAGACAGAAAGGCAACCCACTGACTGGGAGAAGATCTTCACCAACCCCGCAACTGACAAAGGTCTGATATCCAAAATATACAAAGAACTCAAGAAATTAGACCGTAAAAGGTTAATCAATCCAATTATAAAATGGGGCACTGAGCTGAACAGAGACTTTTCAACAGAAGAAGTTCAAATGGCCAAAAGACACTTAAGATCGTGCTCAACTTCCTTAGCAATCAGGGAAATGCAAATCAAGACAACATTAAGATACCATCTTACACCGGTCAGAATGGCTAAAATCAAAAACACCAATGATAGCCTCTGCTGGAGAGGTTGTGGAGAAAGGGGCACTCTCATCCATTGCTGGTGGGAATGCAAACTTGTGCAACCACTTTGGAAAGCAGTGTGGCGGTTTCTCAGGAAAGTCGGGTTCAACCTACCTCTCGACCCAGCAATACCACTATTGGGAATATACCCAAGAGATGCCCAAACATACAACAAAAGTATATGCTCAACTATGTTCATAGCAGCATTGTTTGTAATAGCCAGAACCTGGAAACAACCTAGATGTCCTTCAATGGAAGAATGGATGAAGAAAGTATGGAATATATACATATTAGAGTACTACTCAGCAGTAAAAAACAATGACTTCTTGAATTTTGCATACAAATGGACGGAAATTGAAAACACTATCCTGAGTGAGGTAAGCCAGACCCAAAAAGAGGAACATGGGATGTACTCACTCATATTTGGTTTCTAGCCATAAATAAAGGACATTGAGACTATAATTCGTGATTCTAGAGAAGCTAAATAAGAAGGTGAACCCAAAGAAAAACATATAAGCATCCCCCTGAATATTAACCTTCATCAGGCGATGAAAGAAGACAGAGACAGAGACCAACACTGGAGCACTGGACTGAAGTCTCACGATCCAAAGGAGGAACAGAAGGAGAGTGAGCAAGAGCAAGGAACTCAGGACTGCGAGGGGTGCACCCACACACTGAGGCAATGGGGATGTTCTATCGGGAACTCACCAAGGCCAGCTGGCCGGGGACTGAAAAAGCATGGAACAAAACCGGTCTCGCTGAACATAATGGACAATGAGGACTACTGAGAACTGAAGAACAATGGCAATGGGTTCTTGATCCTATTGCACGTAATGGCTTTGTGGGAGCCCAGGTAGTTTGGATGCTCACCTTAATAGACCTGGATGGAGGTGGGTGGTCCTTGGACCTCCCACAGGGCAGAGAAACCTGCTTGCTCTTTGGGCTGAGGAGGAAGGAAGACTTGATTGGGGGAGGGGGAGGGAATGGGAGGTGGTGGCGGGGAAGAGGCAGAAATCTTTAATAATTAAATAAATTAATTAAAAAAAAAGAAAAAAAAAGAAATATAGTTCCATTAAATTTTGCTTGGCTCAGTTCATGAAGAGATATTCTGTGATGTTATTCTGTGATGTTATTTTTATTTTAATGGATTTTATTTTGTTTTGAGAAAATATCTCACTGACTGTCCGCAAACTCCATATGCACCTGCCTTTACATCTCAAGTACTGGGATGTTTGTCTCCAGTTTTGGATTAGTTTTATATATTATTTCTACAAGTACATACACTATCATTTAATATTATTGAGAAGATTCATCATTTGAATCTAGAATAACAGAGTAGGCATTTTCTGTCTTAGTTCTTTTTGGACTATGCATAGTTTGTATATTCTAGTTTTTGTAAATGAAGGCTTCTCTTATTGTCTGTCTTTCATTTAATGAGGAGAATATAAAAAAGTAGGGGATGTCAGTTGTACAATTTAATCAGAAGAGCTGTGTCTTTAAGCTTTTTAAAACTTCAAACTCTTTTTTTTGGTACTATTGCTGTGATATTAATTAGTGATAAAACACCTTACATGTGAGATGTTCCATTCAACAATTCCCAAAGAACTATAGCTTCAAACTCAGATTCCATGAGAAACTGAATCCTGATATCAACAAAATGAATTTAGGAAGAATATTATTCCTACCTGAGCCTGTGGCATGTTACAAACTGGAGAGATCTCATAGTCAAAGGATTGAGCTTTGATTCCTAATGCACAGCAATTGTAAGACATGTGTTGTTGGTTTAAGCTATTCACTTTCAGGACATTTTTGTACAACAATATGTAACTTATATACTTATTTATGCTTATAAACTGCTGTATTCTAGTAGTATTCTCTGGACAGGTCCCCGTATTATAGTGAAATGTGTATTTAAAGCATGTATCAAATAACCTAGACAAAGGGTTCAAACAACCTTGGCAATCCAGAGGAAAACAGCAGTTGGCTCGATCTTTCTTTACTCAGTCTAGCAATAGCTGAGTAGAGCACTGAAAAAAATAATTTATTGCTTAGGACAAATAAAAACCATGTTATCACAGATTTATAAACTAGTGAAAAACTTACATTCTCACTTCAAATTTTTTTCAAGAATGAGAACATGTCCATGTTAAGATATTTACAGAGTGAAAATTGAGAGTTTCACACAACTCTCAACTCTTAATAAATTTTGTATACTCCGTGGCCCGTTAGAAGATACTTGTGGAGATTTTCTTTTTTCTGTAATGAATGGTTTGAAAATCCTGTACTAGTTTCCTAGTGTTGATATAAGAAAGTATTATAAACTTGATGGATTAGAATAAGAGTAGATAAACTTCTTATGATCCCCAAAGATTGAAGGTCAAAATCAAGATGATGACAAGACCACATTCTTTTGCAAATCTCAGTAAATGATTTTTTCATTTTTCTTTTATTATTATTATTATTTATTTATTTATTTTTATTCTTTTTTAATTAAAATTTCCACCTGTTCCCCGTTTCCCATTTCCCTCCCCCTCCTCCCACATATTGCCCCCTCCCCCCACTCCCCTCCTCCTATCCCCACTCCTCTTCTCCTCCACCTACTCCATTCCCCTCCCTCTTGATACTGAAGAACAGTCCAAATTCCCTGCCCTATGGGAAGACCAAGGTCTTCCCACTTCTATCTAGGTCCAGGAAGGTGAGCATCCAAACAGGCTAAGCTCGCACAAAGCCAGTTCATGTATTAGGATCAAAACCTAGTGCCATTGTCCTTGGCTTCTCATCAGCCTTCATTGTCCGCCATGTTCAGAGAGTCCAGTTTCAACCCATGCTTATTCAGTCCCAGTCCAGCTGGCCTTGGTGGGCTTCCAATAGATCAGTTCCACTGTCACAGTGGGTGGGTGCACCCCTCGTGGTCCTGACTTCCTTGCTCATGTTCTCCCTCCTTCTGCTCCTCATTTGGACCTTAAGAGCTCAGACTGTTGCTCCAAATTGAGTCTCTGTCTCTATCTCTATCTCGATCCATTGCCAGATGAAGTTTCTAAGGTGATATGTAAGATATTCATCAGTATAGGATAGGGTCATTTCAGGTTCCCTCTCCTCAGTTGCCCAAGGTACCAGCTGGAGACATCTCCCTGGACACCTGCGAGCCCCTCTAGAGTCAAGTCTCTTGCCAACCCTAAGATGGCTCCCTTAGTTAGGATATATACTTTGCTGCTCCCGTATCTACCCTTCCTATATCCCAACCATCCCAATCCCCCAAGCTCCTCCCATCCTCCCCTTCTCACATTTCTCACCCCATTTCCCCTTAGCCCCATGCCACCTCACCCTCAAGTTCCCAGTTTTTTCCCGGCAATCTTGTCTACTTCCCCTATCCAGGCAGATGTCTATACGATTTTCTTTGGGTTCACTTTCTTATTTAGCTTCTCTAGGTTCACAAATTATATGCTCAATGTCATTTATTTATGGCTAGAAACCAATTATGAGTGAGTACGTCCCATGTTCGTCTTTTTGGGTCTGGGATACCTCACTCAGGATAGTGTTTTCTATTTCCATCCATTTGCATGCAAAATTCGAGAAGTCATTGTTTTTTTACCGCTGAGTAGTACTCTAATATGTATATATTCCACACTTTCTTCATTCATTCCTCCATTGAAGGGCATCTAGGTTGTTTCCAGGTTCTGGCTACTACAAACAATGCTGCTATGAACATAGTTGAGCATATACTTTTGTTGTATGATAAGGCATCTCTTGGGTATATTACATGGTTTTGAGAATACAAACTATAAAAATGGTATTGTTTTGATTGAATAGAGTTGTATCATTAGTTTTCCATATCCAGACGTATGAAATTATATCATTATTAACTAGCAGATAGAAAAATAAATTCAAAATATAATTAAATGTAATACTTAAATCTAGAAAAATACTCGAAGATGAGGAGATGGTTTCCATGATATTCATATAGGCAATGGATTTTTGGATATGATCTTTAAAAGAATGTCAACAAAAAGAAAAATAGGAAGGATTAAAGTGAGCTTAAAGGCTTCTCTGTAGAGCAAAGAAAACACTAAAGATTCAGTCTGAAAGAAAGAATATTTGGAAACTCTATTCTTAAAAACAAGCTAATATCTTGGGAGTAAGAGCATTTGGAAACTCTATACTTAAAAACCAGTAAATATCGAAAATCTATACATCATTCCATAAGAATAAAACAAGTAATGCAATTAAAAGGCATCCATGTGAATAGAGATATAAAGTTTGATTTTCTACTTCTCCACATCAAAAGGTCTAGCACTGCAAGAAAATTAAAGAGCTTGCTGTGTAATAGACTATAATAATGGTAATATCAGTGGACATGTGAACATGAAAGGAGGGAAATTTTCCAGAGTTCCACCACAAAACAAAGAACTAAAGGCAAATAGAAAACTATTGACATCTGGGAGAAAGTACACTTGCATATATATACATTGTCTTGGGGTTTCTATTGTTGTAAAGAGACTCTATGACCAAAAGGCAAATTGGGGAAGAAATGGTTTATTTGACTTACATTTCAGCATTGCTGTTTATTCAGTGAAGGAAGTTAGAACAGGAACTCAAACAGGGCAGGATCTTGGAAGGTAAGATCCAAGCAGAGGTCTTGGAGGGCAATTGCTTACTAGCTTGGCTCAGCCTATGTTCTTATAGAACTCAGTACTCGCAGCTCAGGGATGGCACCATGAACCATGGGATGGGCCCTCCCCTACTGATCACTAAATGAGAAAAATGCCTTATCTGGATCTCATGGAGGCATTCCCTCAATGAGGCTCCTTGCTCTGATGACTCTAGTTTGTGTCAAGTTGACACACAAAACCAGCCAGTACACACACACACACAGAGAGAAATCAATTGGCTATAAACCTTGGTTCTCTAGTCTCTTATATTATTGGACTATTGCTGTGGGACAATGGTTTTACCTTGTGAACATTTACTTCTTGTACTTGTTTAATAAAATGCTGATTGGCCAGTAGCCAGGCAGGAAGTAGAGGTGGGACAATGAAAACAGGAGAATTCTGGAAAGAGGATTCTGCAGATCCAGACACAGAGCAAGTAAGATGTGATTGCCTTGCCAAAAAAGGTACTGAGCCACATGGCTAACATACACAAGAATAATGGGCTAATATAAGTTATGAGTTAACAAGAAGTCTGAGCTACTAGGCTGATCAGTTTATAAGTAATGCAGACCTCTGTGTGATTTCTTTGGGACTTAACGACTTTGGGAACCAGGCAGGACAGAACTTCAGACAACAACAGTCTGTGTCTGTTTTTATGTTGACACTGTGCTGTTTGGTTACTAAAAGCTTGGAGCAGAGTTTGAAATCAGTAATCGTGATGCCTCTAACTCTAATCTTATTTCTGAACATACCTTTACCTATTCAGCATCTAGTAGTGCCTTTTAAGTATCAAGATACTTTTCTATTTTTATAGAGAATGTCATTCACATTTTGATATTAATATTTTGATTATAATTATATTAAAATGGTAGATCACCTCATCTTTTACAAAATGTTAAAAATTGTTTTAACCAACAATACATCCACCCTTCTTTTTCTTAATTGGATGTTACAGAAATAAGGTTCATAATTTGGTATCCATGATTAATTTTAGGGGGGGTACAAATGTGGAATATCAAATAACCAGAAGGAACCTACAGTTACTTTCTTCCTCTCTTCCTTCCTCTGTCTAAAAAGGATCTGAGAACTCAAGAACAATGGCAATGGGTTTTTGATCCTACTGCACATACTGGCTTTGTGGGAGCCTAGGCAGTTTGGATGCTCACCTTAATAGACCTGGATGGACGTGGGTAGTCCTTGGACTTCCACAGGGCAGGGAACCCTGATTGGTCTTAGGGCTGACGAGGGAGGGGGACTTGATTGGGAGAGGGGGAGGGAAATGGGAGGTGGTGGCGGGGAGGAGGCAGAAATCTTTAATAAAGAAATAAATTAATTAATTAAAAAAACAAAAACAAACAAAAACAACCAAACAAACAAACAAAAACAACCAATGTTATTCTTATGTCAACAGCAAAAGCTTAGCAAATGCATCCTTACATTGAAGACACCTTGCTACAATTTCATAAAGTAGATCTTTTTTTAAAAAAAAATAATAAAATAAAAGGGATCTGAGATCTTGTCTCCATTACCTAAGTAATGGGATTAAAAGCCTGGGCCACCACTGTCCAGCTCCTATGGTTAAATACTGGCTAGTTCACTCTGCCCTCTGATCTTTATATGCAAATAAAGCTTTTCATGATTAATTTCTAAGAATTTAAATGAAGCTTTTGTTGGATTAAAAATGAGTCTTTCCACTCTTAATGTACATAGTACCATAAATCTGGAATATAAGAACTTTTCTCAACCAATTTGAAAAATCCTGTCACATTAATGGAGACTACAATCCTGTAGAAAATATTCACATGAGAGAACATTTTAAAACTCAAAAAACAATTGGAGTTGTCTAGTATATTGCAATTTTCATCCATGCTGTTCCATGAAGAGTCACTGATTGTTCCATGTTCTTTGTGAACACAGATATAATCATATTACTAAAAGTAAGAATCAAGGAAATCACTGTAAGCTACTCTTGGTTTTTTGGATCACAACAAAATGGTGTTATAAAAGAGGAAAACATAAAGACTTGACTTTAATTATAGTTTTGAACATCAACAAAGAGAATTTATGCAACATAATAGAGCTCAAAAAAGTTTCTATGTATACCATGGTTGTATTGACTATTTATGGAATTTATAATAATATCTATAAAAAGATTTTCAGTTGGCATAGGCTGAGGAAATTACAGTTTAAAAATAAATAATAAAAGGTACTAATTTTACTTTTTTTAACTCCCTAGGCAAATGCTGCTAGATTAAAGATATTTATTTATTATAATTTCATCAAAAAGTCCCAATTCTATATGTCCTACATCAAGCTACTATAGTATTAATACTGTGTCATAGACCCCTTAGGTCTGAAGATTTTTACTTGTTAATGAAGTCATCAAAGGACTACTCTAAGTCTTTAGTTAAAACTGTTTTTTCCAAAATGCTCCAGGCTTTTCCAAGACAACTCTTTCATTTCTTTGTTCCTAACTTAAAACTAAAGTTGTTTGTCATGCTTAATTAAAAATCTGAATCAAATTATTTTTTTTATTCTTTTTTAATTAAAATTTCCAACTGCTCCCCGTTTCCCATTTCCCTCCCCTCCTCCCACACATTGCCCCCTCCCCCCACTCCCCTCCCCCATCCCCACTCCTCTTCTCCTCCCCCCAGTCCATTCCCCCTCCCTCTCGATACTGAAGAGCAGTCCAAATTCCCTGCCCTACAGGAAGACCAAGGTCCTCCCACTTCCATCCAGGCCCAGGAAGGTGAGCATCAAAACAGGCTAAGCTCCCACAAAGCCAGTTCATGTATTAGGATCGAAACCTAGTGCCATTGTCCTTGGCTTCTCATCAGCCTTCATTGTCCACCATGTTCAGAGAGTCCAGTTTCAACCCATGCTTATTCAGTCCCAGTCCAGCTGGCCTTGAAGAGCTCCCAATAGATCAGTTCCACTGTCACAGTGGGTGGGTGCACGCCTCGTGGTCCTGATTTCCTTGCTCATGTTCTCCCTCCTTTTGCTCCTCATTTGGACCTTAAGAGCTCAGACCGTTGCTCCAATTTGGGTCTCTGTCTCTCTCTCGATCTATCGCCAGATGAAAGTTCCTGTGCCATTCTCCTTGGCCTCTCGTCAGCTCTCATTTTGGGATCAACCTACCCCTGGACCCAGCAATACCACTCTTGGGAATATACCCAAGAGATGCCCTATCATATGACAAAAGCATTTGTCCAACTATGTTCATAGCAGCATTATTTGTAATAGCCAGAACCTGGAAGCAACCTAGATGCCCTTCAATGGAAGAATGGATGAAGAAAGTGTGGAATATATACACATTAGAGTACTACTCTGCGGTAAAAAACAATGACTTCTCGAATTTTGCATGCAAATGGATGGAAATAGAAAATACGATCCTTAGTGAGGTAACCCAGACCCAAAAAGAAGAACATGGGATGTACTCACTCATAATTGGTTTCTAGCCATGGATAGGGGCCACTGAGTCTATAATTTGTGATCCTAAAGAAGCTAAACAAGAGGGTAAACCCAAGGAAAAACATATAGATATCTTCCCAGCTATGGGAAATAGACATGACTGATGGGCAAAAAATTGGAATCTTGGGGGTGGGGTGGGATGGGGATGAGGGGTGATGGGGAGAGAAAAGTGTGAAGGAGAGGATGAGGGGAACTGGGGGAATTGGGGTGATTGGGGATAAAGGAAGGTTGGATAGGGGAGCAGGGAAACTCATACCTTAGGTAAGGGAGCCACCTAAGGGGTGGCAAGAGACTTGAACTTGGAATGGCTACCAGATGCCCAGGGCAATGTCCCCAGTTAGTTCATTGGGGCACCTGAGGATAGGGAACCTGAAATGAACCTATCCTATAATCATACTGATGAATATCTTGCATATCGCCATAGAACCTTCATCTAGAGATGGATGGAGATAGAGCCAGAGACCCACACTGGAGCACCGGACTGAGCTCCCAAGGTTATAATGAGGAGCAGAAGGAGAGAGAACATGAACAAGGAAGTCAGGACCATGAGGGGTGCACCCAACCACTGAGACAGTGGGGCCGATCTATTGGGAGCTCACCAAGGTCAGCTGGACTGCTACTGAAAAAATTAATTATTTTGTAGTAATTTCAAATTTAGCATTGAGTCTTCACTCAGGGGGCAGATTATTCTTTATAGGAAGTGATTATCTCTTGTATACTTTTAAAAATACAGTGTAGAGAAACCAAAACTGGGCATAAATATTACTCAGACTCACATTCAGAATAAAAGTAAGGAAGCATCTACCATGCTTAGAAAATCTTGGAGTTCTAGTGGGGAGGTGTTGGCGCATGCCTTCAATCCCAGCACTCGGGAGGCAGAAGAAGGCAGATCTCTGAGTATGAGTTCAGCATGGTCTATATGAGCTAGTTCCAAGGACAGGCTCGAAAGCTACAGAGGAACCATGTCTCAAAAAAAAAAAAAAATCTTGGACTTCAAAGAACTCAGTATGTATGTCTGTGTGTGTATGTAAATATGTAAATTTGTATATATATATGATAAAGTAGCAATACATATATTATCCATATTCCTTTGAAATAAAGTTGATTTTTCTGCATTGTGTTGATTACACTGTGGGTTCTATGTAAACTTTAAGCATACTATTTATTGAATTCTTCCTACATATATCCTTACAGAATCAAGAATGACTAATATTGAAGAAAGTTGATGCTTGAAAAATGGCATCCATCTGCTCACTTCTTGTTGGTCTCCTGATAATTTACTTGGGGATCATGTTGGTTATGATAACACTTTTGTATTAGCAAATTCTGAAAACATGGTAACACATTTTAAATGTCCTTTAAAGGAGAAACAATAGTCTAAAGTAAAAAGGACTCTGCAAGTTGATTTTCTAGGGTATCATCACAAACAGGACTTATGCATTATCAAAGGGAAGATATTCAGAACTTCAAATAATAAACTCATAATCTTAAATCAGAGAAGAAAAGTACATAGTGCAAGAGTTAGCTTTTAAAAGTTGTGTAAGTTTTTCTATGTCTTGTTGAGTATTGGCTCATACAATTTTGAAATGTGAGTAATTGTCATTTTGTAGTAAAGACAATGTTTGCAAATGAAATTTTAATTCCTATCTTATTGATAGCTTGTTAAAGGAAATGTATGTAATCTAACCACCTTACATAATTCCCAAGGCAGTTTTATTTTTGCAAAAATAAAACAAAAAAACAAAACAAAACAAAAAACCTGATTTAATAGGCAGAGTCTTGAATTCACCATAATTCCCTTTACTGAAAGACTGAAATATTTCACATGTACATTTAAACTGCTGTTTGTATTTTCGTATATAAGTGCAGCAGAGCAGTCTCTGGGTATAAATTTTTAGTTATAACAAATATTTTTGCTAAAATAAGTAAAATAGACAAATAGTGTCCTCTAAAGAATTAGATGGAAGATGAGCTTCCAATATTCTAAAGGTAACATGATGAACTAGGAATGGTGACACAGGCCTATGATCCCAGAGCTAGGAAGACCAAAGAAGAATTCTGAATTCAAGGCTAATGAAAATCTTGTTTGAAAATAAAAAGAAACAAGCCGGTCATATTTCTCCATGGCTATAAAGCACTTGGCCCAAACCTAATGACTTGAGTTTGATTCTGTAACCCCCAGTGAGACTCACACATGTGCACGTACACAAATAAATGATGTTACAAAGATTAAAAATTAAATAGGAGGAGAAGATAAAATATCATATCAATAAAACAGTTATAAAGAGATACCATATTTCCATGATCCTTCTAAATGAGGTCAAAATTGAGGACTAAATCAGGCAATTGATTATTTGGTAAATTTTTAATAATCCATTTATAAATTTTGTTCCTTAACTTACTCATACAAATTCTAAAACTGGTGATTTGTTCTGTATAAATTGTCTAATAGAAGCTTATGCAGATAGAAAATTAGATAATTCATGTAAGAATAAGATTTTCCACTTGTGAAGATGTGCATATAAGTATAAGAGAAACACAACTCAGTAGATAGATTTTTATGACAGTGTCTTAATCATTCATTTTAATTGGAATATTAAATTTTGAGTCAACATTTCAAATATAGAATGTATTAAAATAAATCTATTCATGAACTGGATAAAAGATACGGTTCAAATACTTAGATAAAATTTAGTTTTTAGAGTAATCAAGGATTAATATTTTTTATATTTTACATATTTTGTTATATATGTTTAGAAATTATACAAAGAATAATAAAGGCAATATTTAAACACAATATGTCAAGAAACCTCATCACATTGTTATTATTTATGGAAAATCTATTTAACATAGTCAATTTTTAAAAAATGAGAATTCTTAATTTTCTAAAACAGACTTGAACTCTAGGCTTTATTTGTGGAACAGATGAAAGATGTGGAGCATGAACACTAAATGCTGATATATAACAGTTAGTAGATTTCTACTTAGGTGTATGTGAAGATATTTTTAAAAGTTTTAGAGATTGCTCATGTAATCAAGAGTAAATACAAAATTAACAAGTTCCTGTCAAGTTATAAGAAATCTGCCATATTTTCAAATAGAATGAATACAAATATTACTAAACCGGAGAGGCCCATTTCTTTTCTTACAGAAGTGTACCTGTTGCAAACAAATTCTTATCTTTTAAATAATGAAGACAATGTTAAATGATGGGAATTTTTTTAACTACCAGGATATCAATTACTATATCTTTTTACAATGAGAAATAAATTTTTAAACACGTATAAACTCTCCAGGAATCTTTGGGAAGAGTATGAGCTTTTTTAAGATAAGATATCCTCAAAGTATGAAGAAAATAGAATTTCTGGCTAGTGCACATATATTGAACAACATTTAAGTTTTATGGGGAAAATACAGATTTATAAATCTCCTTGTATGAAAATAAAAGTTTATCTCCACATGAATGCTTTCACAATGTACCCTAACAATTGCCAACATCATTATAAATTTCTAGCAATCAAATTCAAGTGTGTCATGAAAATATGAAAACAATAATCATGATCTTAGTAATATTAAACTCTTTAATCCATACCTGTTTCCATCAATTTATTTTTAAAAGATTAAATGTTAACAATATCTATTTCCTTAATTTTTTGCATTGCTTTTTAACATTCTGTGATATTGAATCTGCATGTCCATATTATTCCCTTATTCACAATTGTTAAATGAATATGAAATCAGTATTCTTTCCAAAAATGTATTTTAAAATGTGTATGGATAACCAAAGAAAGAAAAGAAAAAACAAAAAAACCTCAAAAGTGATTGGTAAGAAATTGTTATATATGCTTTCAATATTTTAAGACTTTTTAACAATTATTTATTTATTCATTTTTGTGCGTATGTAACATATGCAGCGGTTAAAGAGTAGCTTATAAGAGTCAGTTCTCTCTTTATACCCTGTGGATCCTAGGGATTAAAGTTATGTCTCCAGGCTTGGTGACAAATGCTTTTACTGCCTTAGCCCTCCTGGCAGCCCTATGCTTTACATTTCCACACTCTAGCAAAAAGAGCTTATTTTTCTGAACATCTTTAGAACCTTTAAATTAGTACGATCTCTGTTGTTTATAGTGATAGCTAAGGTGGAACTTTAATTTCTATAAGATATTTCAATAAGTGATACAAACTGAACACTTAAAACGCTGTCCAGAGGCACTGGAATTAAAAGCACTTACTGAACTTGTAGCAATTTGAGTTGAGCTTCAAGTATCCATATGCTGGTCTACGGTTAGGTAGCAAAATGGGCCTCCAAATGCCAGTGCTGGTGACAATGTCCTAAGATGGTACGTCTGGCCAACTCAAGGCTTATTCTTAATGGGTAAATAGAAGAATTCTTAGAGAAAGAAACAGAAATCTAAATTCAGCATTTCCCTGAAACCTTTTAATGTGGGTTTCTTTTTGTCAGGAAAGCCCCCATTTCTTTTATCTGCACCTGACAATCAACTGAAGCGAGCCAAATGCATCTAGTTCTTGATTAACCCAAACAAACTGCATCACTTCAAAGACTTCCATCCTCCTCAGTATTATGTACTATCTGCTTGCTTTCTCACCAAATTACTGTTCTCTATTCCTGTGAAACAGCCTGGCACGTTGTTTCTCAATTGTTTTTAATCTACAACCTTGTTATTCACAACCTTGTTTCAGGTTCAGAGGTCAAGCCACCCTCTTCTGGCTGCTTTGGACACTGCATGCATGTAGTGCACGTCCAGCCATTCACTCAGGCAAAAACAAAATAATTTTTAAATTTGAAAAAAAAAAAGTGTGTGTGTGTGTGTGTATGTTTGTGTGTAATCCTGGAATAGAGTGTTTCACTGAAATTAAAGTTATTTTGTGCATAAATATCATTAAAACATTGATCTCCAAATTCAAAATTATCTTGATATAATGTAAAATGAGAAGCTAATCTTATTTTTTAAATACTTTTATTTTTAAAAACAAACTATCATTTTAATTTTACATACCCATCCCAGTTCCCACTCCCTCCTCTCCTCCTGCTCCCTCCACCTTCCCTCTTACCCCACCACTGCATCCATTCCTCAGAGAGGGTAAAGTACATTCCTTTGAGGAAGGAACAAAGCCCTCCCTACTATATCTAGGCTGAGCAAGGTATTCCTCCGAAGAGAATAGGTTCCCCCAAAACCGGTACATGCAGTAGGATAAATCCTGGTGCCACTGCCAGTGGCCCTGCAGTCTGCCCCAGCCATGCAACTGTCACCCACATTCAGAAGACTAGTTTGGACCTATGCTGATTCCTTCCCTGTCCAGCTGGAGTTGGTGAGCTCCCATTAGCTCAGGTAACTGTTTCAGTGGGTGTCCCCATCTGGTTTCTCTTCAGATTGTATAGATCTTTAGCTTTTTAATGTCTTGTTTTAACATACATCTAGCTATAATTTTCTATATTTCAAACAAAATCTAACAATAAAACTTCAGTGTTAAGCGCACCTGTTTTGAAGTTAAAATATACGAATAATTTTTGTAGGAAATGAAAGGCAGAAACATAGATTTCAAACCCTGACAGTCAATATTGATATTGAAAATTATATTGACATATTGAAAAAACTAGATAAAATGTTAATAAAACTTTGTTAGAGGAAATGGAGTTATACTGCTAGTGCTACATGTGAAATGTTCAGATATGATACTTAAGGGCCATATTAAAGGTCTGCCTTTAATTTTTTGAGGCATCTTCATGCCTTTTCCCCATAACAGCAATCTATTCACTTCTAATAGTGCAAGAGTTTCATTTTCTTTATCCTTGCTAATACTCAGCCCTTGTGTTCTTGGTAATAACTACCCTAAGAGCTATGAGATATCACATTGTGGTTTTGATTTATAATTTAGTGATGATCAGTGAGATTGACATTGCATAGCTCTTAATCACCTGGATATATCTTCTGTAAAATGTCTATTTATGTATTTAGTTAATTTCTAAGAATCTGGCTTTCTAATTTTCTCCTTTTGTTATATTTATGTTTCTCATGTATTTTGAATATTAACCTTATATCAGATACAATGTTTTAAAATATTCTCTCCCAAGCTTGATGATGTCTTTTCCCACTTTTGTTAACTATAGGAAAATATTTCTATTCGATGTAGTCCCATTTTTCAACCTTGTACTTTTTCTAACTGTGACCAAAATCATCATCTTAAACCATGCTTTACATTTTCTTCCAGAGGGGGATTATTCGGGTATTATTTCATTCTTCTCTGCGTTAATATCCAGCTCTTGCCACATAATTGGTCAGATTATCCACTCACCATTCAGAATCTGGGGAACATTTGTTTCATCAATTGTTTGTCTATGTTCAGATTAATTTGTGAGTATTTATTTTATCTATCCCATTGACTTATAGGTCTTTCTTTCTACATCATATTATTGAACACTACAATTGCATGCAAATTTTAAAATCATGTCAAGTGCAATCTCTGATTTTACCTTGCTTTGGTAATTTTGTTTTGGAAAACTCTGTATCTTTATTGTTCTATATCACTTTACAAACTTTTCTTCCAACACAATATTTTTATTACTTTGGAATTTTATACAATGCACCCCAATCACATTTGCTTCCCATCCCTACAGGGTCCACCCTCCCACCCTGCAATATTGATTTAAAAACACCCACTCACTTTCTGTTATCCAATATACTGTTTGAAGCATAATTTTGTAACATAGGCTAGCCTTCAACTAACTGCATATTCCAGCCAGCCTCGAATCTATGATCTTTTTGCCACAGTGAGGAATATAATTTTCTATTACCAAGCAGGTTCTCTCTGTCTTTGTAAATAGCATCAGTAGAAAAAAGAGATTGTGCTGAGTCCATGGATTGCTTTTGGGTCATGTAAAAGTTACTTTTCTGCTGATGTGATGAAATACCATAACCAGAAGCAACATATATTCATCATACACACACACACAGACACATATACATACATACATACACACACACACGTATGGCAGTGTTTCCAGACTTATAGTCCATAATGGACAGTAAACCATGGGAAGCAGGCAACCAGAGCAGGAAGCTGAGATATTGCATCTTCAGCCCCAGACATGAAGTAGAGAGAGAATTGGAAATGGGACTTGGCTATAAAATCTCAAGGTCCACCTCCCAGTGATTATCTTCCTCTAGCAGGGCTGCACTTCTTAAAGGTTCTGTAACATCCCCCAAAGTGTGCCATCAAATTTGGTACCAAGTTTTCAAAACCCCAAATCTATGTGGTATACTTTTCATTTAAACCACAGCAAGTTGTGCAGATATTTAAACAATATTACATTTTAATTTTCATTGAAATTTTATTACATTTGTGTGTGTGTGTGTGCTCCTCTGCATTTGTAGAAGTCAGAGAACACTGCAGGAGTTGAGTGTGTGCCTAAGTCCCTAAATCTCTTGGAATTTCCATATTTATTTTCAGTAACTTCCTTTCTTTCTTTGTTTCTTTCTTGTGTTCTATTAAATAACTTATTTTTTGTTTTGGTGATTCCTTTCCTTGCTTCACACTACTTGTTTTTGGACTCATAGAGAAAATATTTTATTTATTTTCTTCAGCAACAAAATTTATTTTATTGTATTTTGCAAGTTGTATGAATTTTCATTTTTATGTGTATTTCCTTAAGCTCTTTCAACATCCTTATGATGATTTTTTTAATCACTTGTTGAGTGACAATTGTGTCTCAATTTCAGTAGGGTCAGGATTGCTCCTGTGTGTGTGTGTTTATGTGGGTGTTTCTTTTGACAGGGCAAATTCACTTTTTTTTCTGTAGTCCTAGTAACTTTGAATTGTATATTTAAGTTGGGAAAAGATGCCAACTTTCTCAGTACCAGTTGGCTTCATAAGAGAAAACCATTACAATCAGGCTATTTAAGTACTGCATGGTTTATTTTCATCATTCTTTGATGTGTAAATCATTCCTCAAGTTGTATATGATGATTGCTAATTTTTAGCATTTTGTTACCATTTTGTAGGCTTGCAACATTTTGCTCCCTCAGATGCCAGGCAACTGTACCACCACTTCTCAGAAGAAGGATCATGATACTCAGCTGTTTCTTCCTTTCCTTTCTTTTTGCTGCCTGTGAATCTAGGCATCTAGAGAATTCATACCTGCTTTGATGACCTGAATAGGGAAGATAGAATCTCATCGTTTGGGAATACTCTTCTGATAAAGCCCAGAAGTTGGTATCCACCAGTTTCTTTTCTTCTGACAGCATTTCATAAAACAAATTTATACATTTTACTAGATTTTATATAATTTACCTTTAAGATACAGAACAATAATGACATAGTTATAGACATGTTTATTCATTTCTTTTCCCTTTTTTCCAAGACAGGGTTTCTTTGTGTAGCCTTAGCTGTCCTAGAACTCGCAGACCTTGAACTCACAAAGATCTAACTGCCTCTGCCTCCCAAGTGTTGGGATTAAATGTGTGTGCCTTATTCTTTAATAATAGAGAAACTGATGTCAACCATGGTACCATTTTCATATTTTATAATTCTATGGTTGAATATATATGTAGATATACATACAAACTGAAACTGTAGTTGTCTTCTTAGTTAGAACATATAATTGCATGTCGAGCTACATGATTTAGTCTTGACCTGAAAAAAATTATCTTTTAATTTTTATTACAAAAATTTACATTTCCACACCACCCTCAAAATAATCCCCAATTCTAGACATCTCTCCCCATACTCTCTCCCTCTGTTATCTTCCCCAACCACCTGATCCCTCCCACTCCTATCCCTACCATTCTCCAGTTCACCTGCAAAATCTATTCTTTTTCCCCACCCTAGAGAGATCCCCATTACACCTCCTCTTTATCTAATCTCTCTGGGTATATGAATTATAGTATGTTTATCATTTACTTAAAGGTAATATCTAATTATATGTGAGTACATACCATATTTGTCTTTCTGGGTCTGCATTACCTCACTCAGGATGACTTTTTAGTAGTTTCTTCCATTTGCTTGCCAATTTTATTGTGTAAATGTACATTTGCTTTATCCATTATTAAGTTGAGGGACATCTAGGTTGTTTCCAGTTTCTGGCTGTTATGAACATAGTTAAGAAAGTGTTCTTGTGAAAGGATAAAACTTACTTTGGTTATATGCCCAAAAATGGTATATTTGAGTCTTGAGGTAGATTAATTCCCAATTTTCAAAAGAAAATCCATGTTAATTTCCAAACTAGTTGTACAAGTTTGTACTTCTACTAACAAAGGAGGAGTGTTTCCTCTGTTCCACATCCTCTCCAGCATGAGCTATCACTTGTGTTTTTATCTTAGCTATTCTTACAGGTATAAGGTGGAATCTCAAAGACATTTTTATTTGCATTTCCCTGTTGGATAAAGATATTGAACATTTCTTTAACACTTTTGTTGCTATTTGAGATTTCTACATTGAGAATTCTCTCTTTAGATCTGTACCTCATTTTTATTTTGATTATTAATTTTTATATCGGGTTTCTTGAGTTTTCCATAGTGTATTGGTTTCTTTATCAAAAATCAGGTGTCCGTATATATTTGGGTTTATTTCTGGGTCTTCAATGTGATTCCATTGACCAGCATGACTGGTTTTTGAAACACAATGTGGTTTTATTATACCTCTGTAATACAACATGAACAGTGATACCCCCAAGTGTTCTTTTATTGTTCAGGAATGTTTTAGCTATTCTGAGTAATTTAGTCTTCCATATGTAGTTAAAAATTCTTTCATGGATTATAAAAAATTATGTGTAATTTTGGTTGGAATTTTATTAAATGTGTAGATTACTTTTGGTAGGATGGCCATTTTTTACTATGTTAATCTACTGATCTATAAGTATAGAAGGTCTTTACATCTTCTGATACCTTTTACAATTTCTTTCTTCAAATTCTTGAAGTTTTTAATCATATAAGTCTTTCATTTGCTGGGTGGGAGTTACCCCAGTATATTTTATATTATTTGAGGTTATCGCAAAAGTGGTGTTATCTTGAGTTCTCTCCCAGACTGTTTTTTGTGTATATTGAAGAGATACTGACATTTGTTTGTTAATATTGTATCCAGTCACTTGGGTGAAAGTGTTTGTCAATTGTAGATCTCTTGTGGACTTTTTAGTGTCACTTTGACCTTTTTCTTTTCAATTTGAATCTCTTTGATCTTCAGCTTTCTCATTGCTATAACTAAAACTTGAAGTACTTTGAAATAGATATGGAGAGAGTGGATAACCTTGTGTTGGTCCTGGTTTTAATGTAGTTGCTTTGAATTTCTCTCTATTTAATTTGATATTGGTCATAGGCTTGCCTTTAGTATGTTTAGGTATCTCCCGTGTATCCCTCATCTCTCCAGGACTTTTATCATGAAGGGGGTGCTAGATTTTGTGAAAGGTTTTTCTTTTCTTTTTTTTTTTTTTTTTTTTTTTTTTTTTTTTGGTTTTTCAAGACAGGGTTTCTCTGTGGCTTTGGAGCCTGTCCTGGAACTATCTCTGTAGACCAGGCTGGTCTCGAACTCACAGAGATCCGCCTGCCTCTGCCTCCCGAGTGCTGGGATTAAAGGCGTGCGCCACCATCGCCCGGCTTGAAAGATTTTTCTTAATCTAATCAGATGATCATTTTTATAATTCAGTTTGGTGAAGTATGGATTTTTAAAGTATGTCCTTAAGAGTCTCATTTGGAAAAACTGGAAATTTCCTGGGATCTATGAAAGTGTTCCTAAATAAGACTCCTAGTAATGGGGGATATTGAGTCTCAATTAGCCATCTTTTTTAACCAGATAAGACTTCCAGCCATGGGTCTCCATTCATTTAAGGTGTTAGCCAAAGGGGTTCCATGGAAATTGCCAAACAACACACACTGATGCTAAAACATAATGTTTCCCTCTACAATCTGACAACAGAAACCCATTACCAAGGACAACATTCATACAACACATTGAACATGGAGACATTGAGCTGGTGCCTACATGGAGCTTTCACCCCTATGTTCTTGCCTTTTTGGTGTGTAGGGGGTACTCTGCAGGCTACTAAAAGAGAAATGTGAACTCCAACCTAGGCACAAAACCATTGAGCTATAATCTATCCTGTCTTCAAAATATGCTAGGGTGCATACAATTTGTGGGAATAGCCACGCAATATCTGATTTCACTGAAAGCCCACTCCTGAGAGTGGAATGAGAAAGAACCTATACTCTACAATGCTTGCAAAACCAAGTATCAGAGACTATACAAGAACCAGACTAGACAGCTCAAAGTCCTAGTGCAACACCAAACAGGACTGGTCAACCAAACAAATACAACAAAAATCAATAAAATTATTCCTAATGATAATTGATTCATAGATCAATGCCTTATCCAGTCGTCATCAGAGAGACATTCTCCAGCAGCAGATAGGAACAGATGCAGAGACACATAGTCAGACAATATTTAGAGAGAGAGAGAGTATAAATAGAATATCTCCATCAAATTCCTAAAGAGTTCAAGGAATCCAGCAGAAGAAAAGTTGGGAAGATTTGTGGGTAGAGGAAACAGGGAGAATAAGGTCATCTAAATGAACTAAGAAAGGCTTATGTTAACTCATAGAGATTGAAGCAACAGGACCTACATGGGTCTGTACCAAGCCCTCTGCATATATATTATATTATTACCTTAGTATTGTTATGGGCCTCTGGACTGTGAGAATGAGTGGGTCTCTGACCCTTTGCCTGCTCTTAGTACTCCTTTTCTCTTGTTGGGTTGCTGTAGCCAACTTTATTTTTTTTTTATTTTAAATAAAATAGCTATTTATTCAGCCTCTTTTCATGACAAAATGTTTTGTGCATATTCCACTATAATTAGCACACCCTCTGAAACAGGCAAATTGTACATCACTATATTTCTTTTTTTTTTCTTTTTTTTTTTTTTTTCGGTTTTTCGAGACAGGGTTTCTCTGTAGTTTTGGAGCCTGTCCTGGAACTAGCTCTTGTAGACCAGGCTGGTCTCGAACTCACAGAGATCCGCCTGCCTCTGCCTCCCGAGTGCTGGGATTAAAGGCGTGCGCCACCACCGCCCGGCTACATCACTATATTTCATATTAACTGATTATATAAAAGTGTAAAATGAAAATGATTTATCAATTCCTTTCAACATTCTTAATAACTCAGAGATATGAAGTACAAATTTTCAGTAAAACATGACACAGGAAGAACAATAATATAAGTTAACATGTTATAAACTGTTATTAATATACAATGACAACAAACTTCAAAAGCATCCTATTTACTAAGATTCTGTCAATAGTTTTATGGATCAAGATACAGGATACTATGTCTGCCACTCAACTTGGTTTTGGTATCAGCTTCAGTATGACACTGTTAAAAACAAAAACTAAATGTCCTGCTTTTTACATGCTAAATATCTTGTAAGTGTGCCATTAGATAGAGTAATAAGCTTAAGAGAGCAAGAGTAAGGAGTTGAAAGTTGAACATTGCAGCCTAAAACAAATGTCTATAAAACCTAAAGTAGCTATCACTGTCTACATAAAACCTGTTTGACTGTTTAAAACCTGTTTAAAACATGCACTTTGGAATTGTTGGCTATCAGTTCATAAAGTACCAGTGTCTACTAAACAATCCCTCTCCAAAGCCAAAGTGTAGGCAAAATTGAATCAAATGACTTCACACAATCTAACCCTAAAAAATTCAGGTATTACTGAAGTGGAGGTAAATTCCATAGCTGTTGGGGCTTTCTTGTGCTTCAAAGGGCTGGGTATATCTGGCTTATTCAAAGAAGCATACAATAGATTCTATGAATGCCATTAACCTCAGTCAAGGACAAGATTGATGGTGCCCAGCTCTGACCTCCCAGGAAATATGGCTACAGTGTCCACAAAACTAGTGTGAGATTAAAGGTATGCTGTTTGCATACTTAAAGAGATAGCAAACCAGCACCCCCCCCCCCGTCTTTAAAAGCTCCTTCCCTATGTAAATCAAATTATAGTAGGGGAAAAATTAAAATATACTTTCATCTACAGAGTAAGGATTTTGAAATATTAATGTAATACCTACTTTGGAAATATTCCCTAGCATTACCTCATTATTTCTGGTCACATCATGGAGATGAATCCAGACTCAGTTTCTGTTGATTTTTCCTTAAGTACTTCTAGTAAAAAATATTAGCTTTATTCCAAATATCTTTATTTCTAATATCTTAACCACTGTAAGTACTTTCTTATAAAGTCATCAAGCACTAGAAAAGGGAAAGGTGTTCAGGCAGCAGGCAACAATCAAGGCCCTTCACACAGCAGTGTCTGAGTGACTACTGACAAGTCCAGGACAAGTCTAAATACAAGGGAATTCATGCACGTTACTAGCTATGTCATAATCTTCACAGTTAAGATAATCTGTACCCCACCCATTGCAGCCCCATTAGCCAATGAGCAGACAAGGCTACCAACAACAACAACAAATAACAGGAATTAACAATCATCAGTCATTAATATTTCCCAATACCAGTGGTCTCGATTCACAATAAAATGGCTCAGCCTAACAGAATGGATAAAAAAATCAAGAGCTGATTTTCTGCTGCATAGAAGAAATATGTGTAACTTCCAAGATATATATTACCTCAGAGAAAAGGGTTGAAAAAAGATTTCTTGATAAAATGGATCAAGAAGAAAGCTCATGGAACTATCCTAATATCTAACAAAATAGACTTCAAAATAAAACTGATAAGAAGAGATGGAGAAATACATTTTATATTTATCACAAGAAAAACACATCAAGGTGAAAGCTCAATTCTGAACATTATGTCCCAAATACAAGGGCAGCCACATATGTAAGAAACATTACTAAAACTTAAATTGTCCAGCAAATCCCATACACTAATAGTGAGAGACTTCTCCACTCCATACTCACCAATGGACAAGTCTAACAGAAAAAAATTAACACAGAAATAAGAGAACTAAGAGATGTTATGACTCAAATAGGCTTAACAGACATCTATAGAACTTCCACCTAAACACAAAAGAAAATACCTACTTCTCAGCACCTCATGGAATGTTCTCTTATAACTGACCACATGCTCAGTCACAAAGCAAATCTTAACAGATAAGAATAATGGAATAAACCCCAGTATCTTATCAGATGATCATGATTTAAAGTTAGAAGTCAACAACAACACAAATTACAGAAAACCCACAAACTCATGAAAACTGAATAACTAGCTGAATCACCACTAGGTTAAGGAAGAAATAAAGAAGGAAAATAAAGAGTTCTTAGAATTCAATGAAAATCAATGTACAACATACTCAAGTTTATGGAACACTAAGAAAGCAGTGCTGAGAGGAAAGTTCATAGCACTAAATGCCAACATAAAGAATTTGGAGACATCTCATACTAGCAACTTAACAGCACACCTGAAATTTCTAGAACAAAAAGAAGCAAACTCACACAGATGTAGACACCAGGAAATATGTAAATTGAGGACTGAAATAAATAAAATAGAAACAAAGAGAACAATACAAACAATCAATGAAACAAAGAGTTGGTTACCATCAGTAATGTAGTAGGATAAAAGATTAGCTCAAAAAAATTCAGTAGCCCTTCTATATACAAATGCTAAATGGACTGAGAAAGCAATCAAAGAAATATCACCCTTTAGCTGTGATTAATATAAAATATCTTTGGATACCTCTCACCAAACAAGTGAAAGACCTGTATAACAAAAACTTTAAACCTTTGAAGAAAGAAATTGAAGAAGATATCAGAAAATGAAAAAAAAATTTCTTATGCTCTTGAATAGGTACATTTCAACATATTAAAAATGTCAAACTTACCAAAAACAATCTACAAATTCAATGCAATCTCCATCAAAATTAAAATCCAATTCTTTACACACTTTGAAATAATAATACTCAACTTCATATGGAGAAACAAAAAACCAAGTATATCTGAAACAATCCAGTACAATAAAGGAACTTCTGGAGGCATCACCACACCTGACTTTAAGCTCTACTTACAGAGCTATAACAATAATAAAAAAACACCTTGGTATTGGCATGAAAACAGCCAAAAAGACCAATGAAATCAAATTGAAGACCCTAACATTAATCTACACACCAATGAAAACATAATTTTTGACAAAGAAGCCAAAGCTGTACAATGGAAAAAAGAAAACATTGAACAAATGGTGCTGGCATAAGGGAATGTTACTATATAGAAGATTGTAAATAGATCTACATCTATTGACATGCACAAAACTCAAGACCAAACAGATCGACAAACTCAACACAAACTTAATAGAGGAGAAAATGGCAAGTAGCCTTGAATGCATTGGTACATGAAACCACTTCCTAAATATTACACCAGTAGCACAGGCATTGAGAGCCACAAGCAATAAATGGGACTTACTGAAACTGAACAGCTTCTGTAAGATATAGAACACAGTAAATAAGATAAAATGACAGTCTACAGAATGGGACAAGTTCTTCACCAACTTCATATCTGATAGGGGCTGATCTCCAAAACACATTAAAGGATTCAAGAAACTAGGCATCAAAATAATAAAAAATCCAATTGAAAATGGGGTACAGTTCTAAACAGAGCATTATCAACAGAAGAAACTCAAATGGCTGAAAGATATAAGGAATTGCTCAACATCCTTAACATCAGGAAAATGCAAATGAAAATGACTCTGAGATACCATCTTATACCAGTCAAAATGACTAAGTTCAAAAACACTAATGGCAGCCTATGTTGGAGAGGATGTGGAGTCAGGGGAGCCCTCCTTCACTGCTGGTGGGAGAGCAAACTTGTACAGCCATTCTGGAAATCAGTATGTTGACTTCTCAGAAAATTGGAAGATCAATATACCTCAAGAACGAGAAATATCATTCTTGGGCGTATACCTAAAGGATGCTCAATCATACCACAAGGACACTTGCTTAATTATCTTCATAGCAGCATTATTAATAATATCAGAACCTGGAAACATCCGAGATGCCCCTCAATCAAAGAACAGATAAAGAATGTGGTAACATTTTAAACAATGGATTCAAAAAACTTACAACATGAAAATTGCAGAGTGGATGGAACTAGAAAAAAATCATCCTGAATAAGGTAACCCAGACTCAGAAAGAAAAATACAACATGTACTCATCCATAAATTCATACCAGAAGAAAAGCAGAGGATAACCAGACTGACTACAATGTACAGTTCCAGAAAATCTAGGTAACAAAGGGGACTCTAACAGGGAAGCATAGAACGGTCTGGGAAGGGGAAATAGATAAGATCTCTAGGGTATACTAGGTGTGGGGGATAGTAGAGGGGAGGGACTGTGGAATGAGGGCATGAGGTAATGGAATGGTCATGTTGGGGAGGGATGGAGTGGCTGAGTAATGAAAGGTAATGGAATAGTCAAGTTGGAGGAGGGATGGAGTGGGTGAGCAATAATTTGGTAGAGGGCATCATTATGGGATTAAGGAAAAACCTGGTGCTAGGGAAACACCCAGGAATCCACAATGATGACTCCAGCTTGACTCCTAGCAATAGTGGAGAGGGTTCATGAAATGGCCTTCACCGATAATCAGATTTGTGAATACCCTAACTGTCATTATAGAGCCTTCACCAGTAGCTGATGGAAGCAGATACAAAGATCAATAGTCAAGCACCAGGCTGAGCCCTGGGAGTCCAGTTGAAAAGATGGAGGATGGATTATATGAACAAGGGAGGTCAAGATAAGGAAATCTACAGAGACAGCTGAACCAAGCTCATGGGAGCTCACGGACTCTAGAATGACAGCTGTGGAGCCTGCGTGGGACTGAACTAGGCCCTCTGCGTGTTGGTGATAGTTGTACAGCTTGGTCTGTTTGAGGGGCTGCTGGCAGTGGGACTAAAATCTATCCCTGCAGCAGGAGCTGGCTTTTTGAAGCCTACTCCCTTTGGTGGGATGCATTGCTCTCCCTTGATGCAGGGGAGAAGGCATGGTCCTGCTTCAACTTGATGTGCTATGCTTTGTTGACTCCCCATGGGAGACCTTATCCTTTTGGTTGAGTGTATGGGAGATGGGTTGGGTGGTGGTGGGGGAGGACAGGAAGAGGGTTGGGAATGGAAACTGTGGTAGATATGTAAAATATATAAAATTTTTTAAACAATTAGTCCAGAAAAAAATCATGATCATCTGCATTTGTATTATACTTCCCTAGGAAATAGGGTACCCCTGTTACAGAACTCCCCAAATAGACTAAATACAAAGCAGCGAAAGCCTTAAAGATTATATAAGGAAAGCAAAAGAGAGGCAATTTTTATTGTGTAGTGGCAAACTATACAGTAAGATCTTAATCACACAAACAAGAATCATATCAGATAACTAAAGAATATACATTTCCAACATAAGTAAAGAAAATATCCAATATTAATAACAATTGATGGTTGCTGACAGATATTTTTAAAATGTTACAGGAAATAGGTGAGTTCACAAATTATTGAATTATTTGCAAATGCAAAAGAACACTAAGATTCTTTTATTTTTAGTAAATATCATATCACAATGGAATAATATATGTAATAAATGAGATAAAGAACTTAGATTTTGAATCATGTAAATCAAGAGAATATATATATAATTTCTGAAGTGTTTTGAGAAAAATGGCTTATTAAAACTGAAAATTGAGTTTCAAGAGAGATAAAGTGAATAATAATCCACAATCTAAACTTTGGCAACATTCATGAATGTATATCAAGATTGATTTCTGAGCATTGTGATAATGACTACAGAAATTCAAACTAATATCAACTAAACCACATTTTTTGGAACAGCGAATAATATCATAGTCTTATAGTGCAAGAAATTAAAAACCTAGAGATGGGTACAAATCTCAAAACTCAAGGAACAGAGTAAATGAAAGATTTCGTTTAGTGAAGAGACTGTGATTGTTATGATCCAGTTATTAGAACAGCCAAATGATTAGAACAGCCAAATGGAGACTAGGAAAATGGCTGAGTGGATGCGAGTCAGTGCTGGCTGCTCAAGCATGAGGACCTGAGTTTTGATCCCTAGCCCTTATGATAGAAAAAACTGGGTGTGCCATTGCTTTCCTGTAACCTCAACACAGAAGACATTAAGAGACATGAGGACTGCTAGGGATTACTGGCTTCCAGTCTAGCAGAAACAACCCTTGTGCTACAGGCTCAGTGAGTAACCCCATCTCAGGGAATGAGGCAGAGATAGAGCAGCAGAGAACATCCTATGGTCTCTGCATACATGGACAGGTGCACATCCCTGCACAAACAGGTGCATGCACATACATCTTACACATGTATACACCATACACACAGAAAAATAAATAAAATAAATAAAAAGGGAAACTAAATAGTAGGAAGCTGGCTAGCTTTTGAGGGAATGGCATAAATAAAAGTAACCATTTATGTTAGGAATTGTTTATTTTAGTTTATTTTACTTTGTTTTGGTTTTATTTTGTGTGTATGTGCATTTCACCTGCATATATGTGTATATAGCTCATGTGTGCCATTGGGTGTCAGAAAGAATTGGATTATCTGAAACTGGAGTTACAGCTAAGATACCATGTGGGGCCTGGAAACTGAATCTGAGGCTTCTGAGAGAGCAGTAAGTTCTTTACTGCTGGGCCATCTCTCAAAAATCAGTTTAGATTTTTAGGTCACACTACGTTCTCCAGGTTTATATGGACCAAAAGATCCTGGTCAGCATAGAACCCTCATCTGGTGATGGATGGAAATAGAGACAGAGACCCACATTGGAGCACTGGACTGAGCTCCCAAGGTCCAAATGAGGAGCAGAAGGAGGGAGAACATGAGCAAGGAAGTCAGGACCGCAAAGGGTGCGTCCACCCACTGAGACGGTGAGACTGATCTAATGGGAGATCACCAAGGCCAGCTAGACTGGGATTGATGGACCATATGATCAAACCGGACTCTCTGAATGTGGCTGACAATAAGTGCTGACTGAGAAGCCAAGGACAATGACACTGGGTTTTGATTCTACTGCATGGACAGGCTTTGTGAGAGCTAGTCTGTTTGGATGCTCACCTTCCTAGACCTGGATGGAGGGGGGAGGACCTTGGACTTTCCACAGGGCAGGGAACCCTGACTGCTCTTAGGACTGGAGAGGGAGGGGGAGGGAGAGTGGGGGAGGGGAAGGGAAATGGAAGGAGAGGAGGTGGAAATTTTTAATAATAATAAAAATGTAAAAAAATGAATAAAAAAGAAAAGATTCTGGTCAATCTGGATAAATAGAACATATTCCTTGTCCCCAATTTTAATTATGATCTAAGAGAATAATAAAGGAGAGTTTGTTGTTTTTAATCTTAGTCATTGTAATTGGGTAAGAGGAAATCTCTAAGTGGTTTCAATTTACAATTTCTTGATTGCTAAGAATATTTAACAGATTTTGAGATTTCATAGTCATTTGTATTTCTTTTGAAAAATATCTCTGTTTGGATACGTATCTTTTTTTTATTTATTTACTTGTTTTTATTTGGTAGTTTCTTTTGATATGTGTTTTTTTCTGAGGCTTTTGTATTCTGGATGTTAATCCTCTATTATATGGGTAACCAGCAAAGATTCCATGGCATTCTGTAGGCTCCCTCTTCACTGGATTAATTATTTCCATTGCTTACAGAGTCATTTCTTTCCCTTTTGTTGAAAATAATTTTTTCTCATATAATATATCCTGACTATATTTTCCCTTTCCTCTACTCCTGCCAACTTCTTCCTACCTCCCCTCCCATCCAAACAAGCCCCGGAACTTTCGCTAATTAGAAAAAAACAGACTTATATGAAATAATAAACTAAAACAAAAACTAACACATCATAATTGAACAAAACAAACAAAGAAAACAGTCAAAAAAAAGGCACAAGAAACAAAGAGTAATTTGTTCTTATACTCAGGAATTACACAAAACCACTAAACTGGAAGACATAATCTACATGCAGAGGACCTGTAGGGTAAAAAGAAAGAAGAAAAATATATAAGTGAAATAAAATAAAAAAATGATATGATAAAATCTCCTGCTTGGCATGCAGTCTACCCTTAAGAGTAGTTTGTTGTCCTAGTGAGACTCCCTTGGGGGAAACTAATTTTCAATTGCAAGGTGTTATCAATTGGGTATTACTTCTGGGTTAGGAATAAGGACATGTGTCTACTGTTCCTTTGACCTTGAGAACTCCAACTGGTAAAGACCCATGTAGGTCTGTGCATGCTGCTTTTATCTCTATGAGTTGATATGTATAAAGCTCCCTAATCAACATGATCAACATACATAAGTCATTCTAGAGTCTATGAGCTTGGTTCAGCTGTCTCTGTAGATTTCCCTATCAGGTTCTTGACTTCCCTTACTCATATAATTCATCCTCTCTCTTCAAGTTGACTCCCAGGGCTCAGCCTGGTGCTTAACTGTGGATCTCTGAATCTCCTTCCATCAGTTACTTGTCCTCCATTCCTTCTGACTCTTTTACTATTCCTTGAGCCTTGAGGGGGAGGAATTTGATGGAGATAACCTATTTGCAATTAAGTGTCCTAAGAACTCTCAATCTGCATAATTTCTGTGTCTTTGTATTTATTTCTACCTCCTGCAAGAGGAAGGTTCTTGTACAAATGCTTTTTTAATTCAATGAGGCCCCATCGTTCAGTTGTTGGTCTTAATTCCTGAACAAATACAGTTCAATTTAAGAAAGTCCTTTGCAGAATGATTGTTGAGAAAGTATATTTCTTTTAAATGACATATTTTAGGCACATCGTATGAGCATGAGTTAATTCTCATTTTTACCGACCATTTAGCAGTCAAATAATGAGTTGTTCTGAAATTCTGCAAAAAAAATAATGAATGTATAACAATTTTCATAGCAATCATGTCCACACAAAAAGAGTTTAAAAAACAAAAATTTTATGGAGTGTTACAATAAACTAAAAAGAAAAGTTTCTTTTGATTCCTTATTGCTTAAGACAGTAGTATAAGGCCAATAAAACTATTACACATACATGTATATTGCATTACTGAAACAAATGTATGTCAAAAAAAGTTAATACTATATACTATTTCAGAGATCATATCTTTTTTCATTCCATGTGTTTCGGAATAGCTCCTGGGCCTGAAGACCACAATAAGTTTAGAATTTATCATGGAATGCTTATTGTTAACTTTACATACTAAACTCAGCTAGGAGAGGGGAAGGCATTGAACATTGCTTATGTGTATACTTGATACTCACTAGGTGGAAAAGGAATTCTAATTGTAATCTATCACATAATGGTAGATCACTAACCTGACATAAAATTAGAAATTCAATGATAAAGAGTTTTTAATATAGATTGATTCAATGATAGATACAGATACTGATACATCTGTACATATATTTCCTAATAATAACCAATAAGTCATGACACAAAGATTTCCCAGCAATGATCACATTGATAAATCATATAATGGTTTCTAAATGTTATACTTTACTGAAAGCAATAAGAACTACTTAGATGAATGACTGATTGCAGGACCAGGAATAAAAAGGGTGTGATGCACTTAAAACATTATATTGTGACACTGAGTAGATAGATTAGAGAGTCAATATGAACATCTCAGCAAGGTAGAGAAATCAATCTTAAATTGTTCACAGCAACCAAATATTGGATAATTTGAGAATCAAAGTAATGAACCAATGAATTATATTCCTTAGAGGAGAATATACAACCATGTATCTTTAAAATGAATGATTAAATAAATAAATTGACACAGAAAATGTATTTTTATAAATATAGGATGTGATGGAAGCATAATGTCAGTATTTGAAAGCTATTGTAATGAGATAGGAGTTGGCTTTCTACATTAAGGGCAGGACTATGGTAGGTCATGTGCTAATCACATAGAAAGTGATTCAATAGCAGATAGTAAAGGTTGCCTCAGTCAAAGATTATTAGTGAATGTTAAAATTACTTGTAATCTCCATGAGAAAAATTTATTTACATGCCGTCTTTATTAAACTCCAGTGTGTGCAATTATTTGGGAAAGATTAGGAGATGTGAGTTTGTTTGAAGAGGTGTGTCACTGGGGGTTGACTCTGAGGCTTCAAAAGCCTAAACAAGTTGCAGTCTCTCTCTCTCTCTCTCTCTCTCTCTCTCTCTCTCTCTCTCTCTCTCTCTCTCTCTCTTTCTCTCTCTTTTCCCACTGCCTGTGGATCAGCTGTAAGCTCCCTGCTACTGTGCCAAGTTTGCCTGTCTATATGCCAATGTGCTCCTTATGATGGTGGTTACGGAGTTATCTTGTGAAACTGTAATACCCAATAAACTCTTCTAAAAGTTGCCTTGACCATAGTGTTTCTTTACAGCAGTAGAAAAGTAACTAAACATTTTAACAAATAGTTACAGGTTGAGAATAACAATTTTTTTAACAACAATGCCATGATGCAGAGGATTGAAACTATGCATGTTAGTTAAGAAAGTGTTCTCACCCTGAACAACATTTTTGTCCAAGAATTTAAAATGTAGGACATCTGGATAAAAGATTTGAGAAATGTTGCATATTCCTTTGTTCTGAACTTATAATTACATGACATAAAATATTCAGGTTTGAAATTTTCACATCTTTTTTTCTGATCATTCTTTTATATTGGACATTGCTCAACAATTATTCTTTTGCAATCTTTTATTACATGAATGTTATAACATTAAATTATATGGCAATAGATATATACAGGTGATTCTAGAGACATTGTTTTGTTTTCTTGTATCAGGTATCTTTTGTTTATATATTTCCTAACTAATTTCATCTAGTTAGTTTGATGGCTACATTAGTATTATAGGAATTCAAGAGTTCTAAATTTAAATTTATATTTCAAGGTAATGTTTTGCTTCTTTTCCTTAATATTTTTCCATTTTTTTTTACTGGATGACTCTATTTCAATCTCACATTGGTAACTTATAATAAAATCATTTGAAAATATAATATTTCTTTGGAAACCAATTGCTGCTTCTGAGTACCTATATTTTTTATTTTATCAGATACCTGTCAAAGACATTCTATTGTTTCTACCCAATTTTTTTCTACCAAATTATATAGAGAGGATATCTCAATATCTTTAGTGTCAATTCAAACTGATATATGTTCTCACAGTGCATATTTCTTTTTCTTATGGTCATCACCAGTACTGGAGCAGTGTACAAGATATTTGCAGCTTGGTCATCTTATTAATATTATTTTAATTAAAAATAATTAATTGTGTACATAAAGCTCAGTCTTGAGGAAGCTTGGTTTCCATTTGGAAGTACAAATAATTGTGTGTGTATGTGTCCTTTTCTTCAAGTAAGGAAAAAGCATTTGTTTATACTACAAACTAGTATACAGAGTCATCATAGGAAACTTGAAAATTTTGGAGTAAAAAAAGGAAATTACTTTTCCAAACCATTGTCATAACTATGGTACTTAAAACTCCAAGTGTTGTGACTTCAATAACAATTTTGGGGTGAGCAGAGGAACTCAGGAATAATATGCACATCCTGTTCTCAATCTTTAGTATATGCTACTGTATGTGGTCACACACCAACATATATGTTCAAACACACAGAAAAATTCTGATTATTTAAATATGGCATAGATTTTATTTTGAAAACAGGTCTATGTAGTGTGTGTGTACATTTGAGGGTCTTGTTAGTGCATGTGTGTGAAGACCAGTGGACAACCTACAGGGTCAGTCTCACTTTAAGCCCTATTTGAGACAGGATCACTTCGTTATCCACTTCTCCATGTCAGGCTATCTGGTCTGCATGCCTCTGTAATTCTATCTCCACTTTCCATCTTACAACAGATGAACTAATCACAAAGGCTTGCTACTACATCCAACTTTTCTGTAAGTGAGTTCTGGGGATCTAAGCTATAGTCCTCTTGTTTGAACAGTATATACTTTAACTAACACAACACCTCCCAAAATTTCTTTTTTTTTTAAATGTATTTCTTTATTAAAGATTTCTGCCTCTTCCCCGCCACCGCCTCCCATTTCCCTCCCCCTCCCCCATCTAAGTCCCCCTCCCTTGTCAGCCCTAAGAGCAATCAGTGTTCCCTGCCCTGTGGGAAGTCCAAGGACCACTCACCTCAATCCAGGTATAGTAAGGTGAGCATCCAATTATTTTTCTACCTAAATTTCTTCATAAGCAATTTGATAGCTTTGAGAAACTTCCAAATAGTTTCACAATTATTTGCCACTTGGCCTCTGTTTGTCCAGATGTTGTCTTTCATTTCTGTCTTGCTTCTACTTAGTAGCACCATAACATCTTGCCTATATTCTTCTATAGCAATGATGAACAATTTTATGACACTAGATTACCACCATATCTTATAGTTAGCTGAGATGTTACTAGACCTGTACTATGTGTTACTATCATTCAATTCAGCTATTCATTTATCTCTGTATTTACTGAGATTTGAGGGAGAATTGCGTTAACCATTAAATTACGGATAATCACCATAAAAATCATAGTCTATATCACAGATCTTTATTTAAATGACTAAATAAAATATTTGTGTTTTATCCTTTTAACTATAGAATAAGTAAAATGTGTTTGAAATGTTAGAATTTTGTCATTATAAGGTATTAGTTGTAATACTTACATTCTGTCCTCATACACACACATATACACATACACATATAATTACTCATTTCCAAAGTCATAATTTGTGTGTGTGTGTGTGTGTGTGTGTGTGTGTGTGTGTGTGTAAACATATGTGGGTGCATGAGCACAATTGTGTAGAGGCTAGAGAGCACTTTGACTGTAATCTTCAGGGAGGTTGTCTACCTCTCTGATAGTGTTTCTCATTGGCCTGGAGTTGACCATTTTGGTTTGACTGATGAGTTAGTAAGCCCCAAGGACCCTTCTGTCTCTGCTTTCACAGAAGTGGTATTACTAGATAGTGCCCCCAAAAGTAATATTTTGACATAACTTCTGGTAATTGAGATCAGGTCTTTATGCTTTCCAGGTGAACATTTTATTGGTTGAGTTATATTTTCAGCCCCAATAGACTCATAATTGAAACTTATTTATTGAAAATCATCTTTATGAATGGCCTTATCATAGGAGAACATAGTTTCCATACTATACTATACCAAAAGATTACATTGTGCAAAAATGTACTTTTACTCAGCTTTCATTAATTAACATTAATTTGACATTCTATTTGTTTCTACAGAAAAATCAAATTAATTAAATAATTGATAAAATAACTAATGGTGTTTTAAAACTCTCCACTTTCTCTTATATGCCAGGCGTGGTAATAGGCCAGGATTGTGTTTAAACTGATCTGTGTTTCTCATGTTTATTTTGTAGAAAGATTACTTACATTTTAAAGCAAAGGTTAAGTTTATCACAATGCTTTTTTATGGCTATAATGGATTTTGAATATATATTATTGAGAGTACCATAGGCCATGTTATTTTACTTTGTTATATTTTTTGGAAAATATCTTGGAGGACCTATCATGTTTTTCTTTTCCATATAAGAACTTGGAAATGAAAAGTAAACTGCTTTTAATTTTACTTTTATTTAATAAATGGATATTGAGATTACTTTTAGATGCTGTGCCACTTTTCTTTTAGTAACTGTTCAGCTGTGATACAATACCATGATAAAATGTGACTTTTGAAAGAAAGATTTCAATTTGGTTCATAGTTTTAGAGGCATAAATTACCATCATGACAGGAAGGCATGACAGCATGTGGTAAGCAGAGTGGCAAGAACAGAAAGGTAAGAGATCATATCTTCAACAGTAAACATGAAGAGAGAGAAACAAGAGAGAGAGAGAGATGGTCAGAGATACAGAGGGAGACAGAGAAAAAGACAGAGACAGACAGAGATGATAGATCACAAGAGAGAACTGAATGTAGGGAAGATCTATAAACATTTCTAATCCCATCTATAATGACATATTTCCTCCAGCAAAGATGCATCTTCCTAGAAACCCCACAAATGGCATCAACAACTGGGAACAAAGTGTTTAAATACATAAACACAAATATAATTATATCATTTAAACCATTTCCCTTTTCTCACTTTAGTCTCCCATATGCTGCTTCTTACTCTTTCAAACTAACTGAGTCTTTTTTCATTCACTGTTTTACACATACACACACAACAAATCTCACAAAGATTGTAGAGATCAACATATTGTTCATATTTTTATTAATTATCTTATTTGTACTTTATATACTTATACTTCTTATTATTCATATGCCATTTAAATATTTCTCTACACTCTCACTGGGCAAAAACATAGCAAGGGATGTAAATATTGTTTTTTCCCCCTATACTCTCTATTTGTATTAAGGATTAAAAGATTAAATAGCAATAATATCCATGATATAATTTTAAATATGAAATTATAAATATGTATTTTTTCTTTTCTTTCTTTTCTTTTTTTTTTTCGTTGATTTTTATTGTGCTCTACATTTTTCTCTACTCCACTCCCTGCCTCTCCCCTCCCCACTTCAACCCTTTCCTAAGGTCCCCATGCACCCAAATTACTCAGAAAATATTGTCTTTTTCTACTTCCCATGTAGATTAGAACTATGTAAGTCTCTCTTAGTGTCCTCATTTTTGTCTAAATTCTCTGGGATTGTGGTTTGTTTATTCTTCTTTTAATTTATTTATTTTTTATTGAAAATTTCCACCTCCTCCCCTCCTCCCACTTCTCTCTTGTCCCCTCCTGCCCCTCCCTCTCCAGTCCAAGGAGCAGTCAGGTCCAGATGAAGAGCAGAAGGAGGAAGAGCATGAGCAAGGAAGTCAGGACCGCGAGGGGTGCGTCCACTCACTGAGACAGCGGGACTGATCTAATGGGATTCTCTGAATGTGGCTGAAGTTGGAGGATGACGGAGAAGCCAAGGACAATGGCGCTGGATTTTGATTCTACTGCATGTACTGGCTTTGTGGGAGCCTAGTCTGTTTGGATGCTCACCTTCCTGGACCTGGGGGGAGTAGGAAGGACCTTGGACTTTGCATAGGGTAGGGAACCCTAAATATGTATTTTTTCAAAACAAAGTATGTATACATGTTTCAACAAATTTTTTCTTGCTGTGAAGAGACAACATGACAAAGCATGTTATTGAAGTAAGAGTTTATTGGGGGCTTCTTTTACTTTCAGGGGGCTATTGCAGCACCATCATGATGGGGGCATGGCAGCACATAGGCAGACATAGGATTGGAACAGTAGCTGAAAATTTATATCCTGATCTGTAGGGAGGAGGTAGACAGAGTGAGACTGGTTCTATGGGCTTTGAAACATCAAAGTCCACTCACAGTAACACACCATCTAATTATTCCCAAATAGTTCCACCAACCGGGGATCGAACATTTAAATATTTGAGCATATGGAGGTCATTCTCATTCAAACTAAAGTATAGATTTGTATAATGAATAACTTTTTCCATGATGATTTAGAGAAAAGGAAAAGATGACATGTTTTTCTAACAAACTACTTTTTTACATTAAATCACAATGCCCATAATTCCTTTCCAATGTTTAATTTAACTAAATAGTGTGAGAGGTGTGAACATCCAGATTCTCTGCTGTGTTGGATCCTCTGCAAATGTCAATCCCACAAGATCATGCCCACAGGATAATTGATTTCATATTGTTGGAATTGTTGTTTATTTATTAAGAGTATATACTCTTTATTAGTCAGGGTTCTCTGGAGTAACAGAATTTATTGAATGAATATCTCTATATATACACAGAAAGGAGATTTATTAGAATGACTTACAGACTGCAGTCTAGCTAATACAACAATGGCTGCTATGAATGTAAGCCCAACAATCCAGTAGTTGTTCAGCCCACAAGGCTGATGTCTCTAATGTTCCTCAAAAGATGAAAGGAATGGTCTACTAGCAAGGCAAGGGCAAGCAAGCAGGCAAAGGGAAAATCTTCTTTTTTCCATGCCTTTATATAGGCTTCCAGAAGAAGGTGTGGTCCAGATTAAAGGTGTGCCTTCCTATATCAAAATCTGGATTAAAGACATGTGTGGATCTACCCACTTTAAATTAAGCAAAAGTCCCTCAAAGGTATGCCCTCTAATTTTGGATTTTAGGTAATTCCAGATGCGGATGACAATCAAGAAGAGACATCACAATGTGCTCCAAGCAGCAGAAAGGCTGAAATGGGTTAGTGTTAAACAAGCCGTTAGCAACCAATATAATTTTATTAGTTGACTGCAAGATATAGAACTCTTAGCTACTACTCCAGAAGTATGTCTGCCTACACACAGTCATGCTCCCTGTCATAATGATAATGGACAGAATCTCTGAAACTCTAAGCAAACCATTCTAATTAAAATTTTCTTTATAAGAACTGCTGTAATCATGGTGTCTCTTCACAGCAATAGAAACTCTAAGACAGAGAATGTACTTCCATATAACAAAAATTTATGTTAGGATTGGAGATGGTTCGCCCAGCTAAAGCCTCTTCAACAGCCAGATATAGTAACTGGGGAGACACGAGTTACTGTGCCAACAAAGGGCTTCTCTGACCCAGAGAGCCAGAGGGTGTAACAGGGAAGAGACAGTTATATAACAGGCCATGGGTAGGGCTGAACAAATGAATCAAGCCCAAGATTATCAGGGATAGAGAAATATAGGTAGGCTCCATGGATGAGCTCCAAGATATGGAAATGTAATGGCTCAGAGGGAATGACTGATGGTTATAGGGAGATAATTAAATTAGGCCCTCCCATCCATGCTTTGTACCTAACCTTGATCAGTTATACAGATGTCATAATGCTAACCTCTGAGTGTTTTTCAGGTTTGGAAAGCAGCCATTGGAGAGAAAAATAGATGCAATGGTACTTCCATGTACTAAAAATCTTACTAGAGCCGAGTGAATTCAAAGAAAAAATGGTTTGTTAAAACAGTTGCTGAAGTGTTTAAATCAAAATGTACCCTATATATGTTGAAAAGTGATATGGAATTCCCCTCTCTGTGCTTCGAATACCACTGGTTAATAAAGAAACTGCTTTGGCCTATAGCAAGGCAGAACTTATCTAGGTGGGGAAAATTAAACTGAATGCTGGGAGAAAGAAGGCAGAGTCAGTGAGAAACCATGTGGCCCCACCGGAGACAGACACTGCAACTTTACCCAGTAATCCAGAGCCTCATAGGTGGTGATAAACAGATTAATGGAGACTAGTTGATTTAAGATATGAGTTAACCAGAAATACAATTAAGCTATTGGCCAAACATTTTTGAAAATAATATGGTTTATGTGTGACTATTTCGGGGATGAGCAACCATGAATAAACAAGTGGTCTCCTACTATAGAAAAGAATACCCCAGAGGACATAAGGTTATTGAATGAAAATACCAGCACCAAGGATTAGATACTGCCCAAAGAGTAGTTGACCAGGAAAGCTCCTGAGACCATAAAAACAGTTATTGATACTGTTGTTGGTTGCATGTCAGAACTAGACTATATGACCCTATTGCTGAAGATCATGCTTTATCTGTAGGACATGGAGAAACTAAGCTGGGATTTAATTTGAAAACACTCATCTGATGGATGGTCACAATAGTAACATAGTGGTATGCAGGCTTCTGGTAGAGAACTGTCACTAACATTTCTGCTCAGCTTGCATGCTTAAACACTGGCATGCCAGGCCAGGTGTGTAAGTATTGGGAAGTGGTAACTGAGCAGTCATGGGTAAGACCAACAGCCTTCTGATTGAATTTAATGTTTGCTCCACAAAATGTAGTTCACATTTATGTGGGGAGAGCTCAGTACACTGTGAGTGGGACACTTCCTGGGCTGGTGGTCTTGGCTTGTATTAGAAAATCAATTAGAATGACATAAGCAAGCCACTAAGCTACTACACAGCTCTATTTCCTCTGCATTAGTTCCTGTCACAAGATTCCTGCCCTGTTTGAGGTTCTGCCCTGATTTCCTTTAAGGATGCACTGAGTTGTGTAAAAGTGCACTAAATAAATACTTTTCTCACCAACTTGCTCTTGGTCTTGATATTTCATTATAGCAATATAACCCTAAAACAGCAAGTGACTGTTGTGTCATGGTGGACTAATTCTTAGCCATAATTGAACATCTAGAGTCACCTCTCCCATGGTTCAGAGATCATTTTATTTTTATTTATTTTTTTAAATTTATTTATTAAAGATTTCTGCCTCCTCCCCGCCACCGCCTCCCATTTCCCTCCCCCTCCCCCAATCAAGTCCCCCTCCATCGTCAGCCTGAAGAGCAATCAGGGTTCCCTGCCCTGTGAGAAGTTCAAGGGCCACCCACCTCCATCCAGGTCTAGTAAGGTGAACATCCGAACTGCCCAGGCTCCCACAAAGCCAGTACATGCAATAGGATCAAAAACCCATTGCCATTGTTCTTGAGTTCTCAGTAGTCCTCATTGTCCGCTATGTTCAGCAAGTCCGGTTTTATCCCATGCTTTTTCAGACCCAGGCCAGCTGGCCTTGGTGAGTTCCCGATAGAACATCCCCATTGCCTCAGTGTGTGGGTGCACCCCTCACGGTCCTGAATTCCTTGCTCGTGCTCTCTCTCCTTCTGCTCCTGATTTGGACCTTGAGATTTCAGTCCAGTGCTCCAATGTGGGTCTCTGTCTCTGTCTCCTTTCATCGCCTGATGAAGGTTAATATTCAGGAGGATGCCTATATGTTTTTCTTTGGGTTCACCTTCTTATTTAGCTTCTCTAGGATCACGAATTATAGTCTCAATGTCCTTTATCTATGGCTAAAACCCAAATATGAGTGAGTACATCCCATGTTCCTCTTTTTGGGTCTGGCTTAGATGCCCTTCAATGGAAGAATGGATGGAGAAAGTATGGAATATATACATATTAGAGTACTACTCAGCAGTAAAAAACAATGACTTCTTGAATTTTGCATGCAAATGGACAAAAATAGAAAACACTATCCTGAGTGAGGTAAGCCAGAGATCATTTTAGAAGAGGGGAAAGGAAAATGTAAGAGTCACAGGAAATGGTAGAGTATTATGCAGCATTTTCCTCTGAAATTGAAATATTCCTTCTAGCAAGAAAGGACATTAAAACAGTAGGTAAAGAATTCTAAATAGCATCAGGAAGTCCTTGAAACTGATCAGATTCACTAAGCCTCTCTTTCCTAAAATTAAACAATAAAAGGCTACTACAAAACATTCTCAGACAAGACAAACATCAAAGAAGACTCAGATACAAGGTCTGCTACCTGGAAGAAGCAAAAACCAGTCGAGTTACCTGGAAGAGGCTTGAATCAACTGAGTTGCATGAATAGAACACTCTCCACATAGTTGCAATGAATGGTGACTGTGCAAGGTGCTCTAGGTTTTCAGATTTTGTTAGCTGCCACCTCTGCTAGGGTGACCTTTGGTGATACAGTAGTCTTTGGGTCATTTCGCTCCTGTAAGACTTCACCCATATTACTGTATGCAACCCAAATAAAATTCATTGGTTCACCAAGTTGGACTTCAGTGGTAGCTGTACTTTGGTCTGCCATGGGTTCCCTATTTGAGGTGACTAGACATGTGTATTGCATTTCCCAACAAAAAGTTTTGTAACATAACAGCATTATGCTATAGCTATAGGTCTGTGGGGGTAAGAAGTGGAATACAGTGGTTTAAATGAAAAGTATCCCACCATTGGTCCAAGTATTTGAACTGACACATGGTTGGTGGTACTGTTTGGGAAGATTATGGAATCTTTACATGGTAAAGCCTTGCTATAGGAAGCACGTCTGAGGGTTGGCTTAGAGACTTTATAAATTCTCCTTACTTCCGATGTGCACTCTCTCCCTTCCCTTTCCCTGACTGTAGTGAAAGCTGTGATCATCAGCTTTCTGCTCTGTCCATCTGCTGCCATGCTTTCCCCACCATTTATGGGCTCTTCCTTCAGGACCCAGAAGATGAAAAGAACAATTTCTTCTACTAGTTGATTTTTAAAATATATTTATTTTTATTTTATATGTATGGGCATTTTATTTGTATGTATGTCTGCATACCACATGCATGAAATGGCAACGGAAGCCGGAAGAAGACAACATGTTTAATGGAACTGTACTTATACATGTTCCTTAACTGCCACGTGGATGCTAGTAATCAAATCCAGTTTTATGGAAGATCAACCAGTGATTCAAATTCTCAGCCTCTATCTGGCCTTTATAAATTGAATTGTAGTCATTTTTTTATGACCGCAAAATGTTACCCATATATTTTTTATTTTGTTATATGGAGCTCACAGTTAAGAGAATATATATGATCCTCAGAAGAGACTCTGTCATTTTACTTTTGAGCAATGTTGAAACTATTAAAGACTATGGATTATTTTATAGCTAGTCTTAATATATTTTGTTAAGGTTTATTTGTGGCTTTCACATCATGTGTCTTGATTCCATTCATTTCCCCATTCTTTTGCATCTACCCTCTGTCCTTGAAACTTCCTCTCTTGAATAAAATTTAAGAGATAATAAAGAGGGGGAGAGAGAGAGAGAATAAAAATCTCACAATGGATGTTGTAGTATAACACAAAAGTCACAAAGTATACCCTTTAGTCTCTATATCTTTACTTGCAAGTGATTATTGCAAAGAGTCATTGGTCTGGTTCATGGCCTCTGGTTTCAGCTACACCATAGATACTGAGACCTTACTGAGACTTTTCTTGGATATCCTGTTATTGCTCTGTGTCATGGAGACCCTGCAGCTTTGGATCTTCAGGAATGGTATCTTCATGTGCTCCAGCAGATCATAGGTAGAATGGATGATGGGGTAGGCCAAACTCATAGTCCTGGTTGTGGGTCTGGGTGGTTGCACTGTTAGTTGGTCTCCCTGTGTTGTCCTAGTTTGTTTGCCCTACACAGCAATGAGCAAGGGATGGGTTCTGTTCTTCTCTCAGACCGTCAAGGCCATCTTACTCAAACCTACACCACTAGGGCTAGGCCATCTTACTCATACCTACACCACTAGGGCCATATCTATTAAGTTGCCCAGGTGAGTTTCAGGGGCCACTCTCAGGAGTGCTGCATCTAGAGTGGGGAGGACCAACTATCTCACTCTCTCATGATCTCAGGGTCAGCTTTCCCAAGTGTCACAGGTGGTGAGGGATAGGGGGATCTGTCTTACATCCACAGTACAATATGGCAGATGAGGGGTGGCACTAGTTTTCCCTCACTCAAGTTCTTGGGGTGGGCCGTTCATCTGCATCCTCTTCAACAAGGTTACCTCCACTGTGCTTCCTTAACAAGGTCAAGGACCGGTTTTCCTGAGCGCTGTAGCTGAGAAGGGGGAGAGACAGCTCCTTTGCATGCAACAGATGAGTCACAAAGGGACATCTTTCCCTTACCGATGCTGCCATGTGCCAGACAAACAAGTCATTGGGATAGCTCTTCCACACTCAGGTCCTTGGTGCCAGCTCACCTTCATCCCTACTGTGCTCCCCAGGCAAGTTACAGGGTATGCTCCCCCAAGTGCTGCAGCTAGTAAGGGGGCAGAGCAAGTACTTAGTAGTCTTGTAGACAGTGAGAGGCAAGGCTAACTATGCACTGCCCTACACTCTAGGCCTTCAGTGGTATCAGGAGCCACAGATATCAACACAGATCACAGCTACAGGATGGACACAGAAACAGGTATGGGTCTTGGCATCATCCCAGGCCCAGAAATCAACTTGGTCCCAGGTAGCAAGCAATCCACCCACCTCAGCACATTCCTCACAGACTTCACCTCTTCAGATATGCCTCTCTCTGCACAGTACATGAACCAATCTCTCTCTCTCTCTCTCTCTCTCTCTCTCTCTCTCTCTCTCTCTCCCTCCCTCCCTCCCTCCCTCCCTCCCTCCCTCCCTCCCTCCCTCTCTCTCTCTCTCTCTCTCTCTCTCTCTCTCTCTCTCTCTCCTCTCTCCCATACCACACGATATATTTGCTTACCATAATAATGCCCAAATGTTTGACTCATGTTTTCTCCTTGGTGTTCAGAGAAGGCTGTCCTGGGTTGCCTTTTTTTGCTCAGTCTTAATGGGGATGTTCAGAGGACATGTTTCCTCCTCTGTACTGGGGCAGGCTTCCCGAGGCATGCATGTATGTTGGATTGAATACATTTTGCAATATGTAATGGCCATGAGACTTTTGGGATGAGATGTGAAATGTTAGGACTTAAAAGATATATAATTGTTTGTTATATAGCAAAAAGGCCAATTAGTGATAGTTAATAACAAAATCTATACTTAGGACACAAAATTTTTGGCATATTTATGAGGCAGTTAAAGACTGGAATAATTGAGATTGAAAGACAACTTGGATGTGTGTGACACTGTACAATGGGCTGACGTCCTACAATAAATTAAAAGAGAAATTGAAGTATCAGGATGCATCTAGTGGTTTGTAGATTGTGATTACAAGGTGACATACTGCTTCCAACTCTTCTCACCATTGAATTGTCTACTCCTATACCTTTCCCACTAGGATGGAATGTATTCCCTCACGCGGAAGACAAAATTAAAATTTCCCCTGTTAAGTTGTTTTTATTAATTACTTTGTTTCAGCAACTAGAGAGAAATATTTATATCCTAATATGTACCTACCACTCTGGGGAAAAGGACAAAGCTTCATTAATGAATGAAGAAATAACTTTAACAATCTGGATATTAGATGCATCCTGTTGTAATACCTGGAGGATCTGTAGAATGCACATTAGCAATAGAATTGTGTTGATACTGATACTTGACATTTCTTATCTAAAAAGAAGAACATTCACAACAGCTCATTTAGGATCGAACTTAACATTTTATTCATGAACATATGCAGTTAATTGTGCTGAATGTTGTTTCTCATATTATTCATAAAGTTGAAGTTCAGCCAAGGCTTCACAGAAATGTAAAATCTCAGTTTGTTTTTAATATTGACTATTTCTTACATACATAAAAATGTTTCTTTCATAAAACTTCAATTTATAGACAGAATGCCATTACTAAACTCTTTTTAAAAATAAGCTTTACAATAAAATTTTGTAATTGTTCGTAACATAAAGACCTGAGTGAAAATTGTATTAGTTTATCAAACTGTTTCCCCTCCCAAACCATGCTGCCAAAATAAGATGTTCTTGATAAGAAGTTATCACTCAATGGTAAATTTTCTTAATATAAAATTGAGGCCTATTATATATCCTATTAGCTACACATTTTACTATATTCAAAAGTCCATAAGAGAAAGATTTTTTTAATTATATTTTTCAGCTTGTGATAGTTATCAAAACTTATTTGAATCAAAAGTTTAGGGCCTCATCTTATTTTATGAACCTAGATTAGGTCTTTTTGGGGGAGGTTCTTCTTTTTCCTCTTCATCATCCTGATGATCATCACTGTCATCGTCATCTTCATCATCTGAGTAGTCCACTAAAGAAATCCTCTTGCTACAGTGTAGTGGACTACTCATTCCTCTATCAGAAGCCTCAGATTGAGATGAACAGTCAAATTCAAATGAATTTTCTTCTGACTGTTCTACTTCATCTTCACTTGTCTCTTTTATTTGCATAAACGTGTCACAAGAACTTTGCAAGTCCCCTCCCAATGGCACAACAGCTCCAGTATTTACTCTAGGACACATTTCTTCCTTGACATCTACCTCCATAACTTTCATATGCTTGAAGTGTAATTTCTCGTATATTATGTCATGTAAATTTCCTCTTACTTTATTTTCTTGTTCCTTCTGCTCTTCATATTTAAATCTCAATCCTTTAAATGTCTGGACATACTCAATTGAATCAAAAGCCATATAAAATTTTTCCACAATGTTTGTAATAAGAGACTTGATGTTTTCCACTCTTATAAATTCAAATAGTTCAATAATAGCTGAGTTTAGCATATTATATCGTCTTCCATTACGAAGTAAAGAACTTATAACAGGTTTAAAAAGATTTTTCCTCACTATGTAAAGATTATAAATTTCATCTTTAAGGCCAATCATCTGTCTCATCAGCCTGAGAGCAGACAAAGCCAGAAGAGTGTGCTTTGAATGCATCAACACCAGGACTCTGCTGAGCAAGTTATTTCTTAAAATATATTTTTTAATATAAGTTGTGTGGTGCTTTACACAAAAGCTGAGCATTTCTAAAACTACTCCAAGCAATTGTACATTTTGGTCAATATCAGAATAGATGTTGACTGTGTTATCATCACCATCATTTTGTCCTGTGATAGACAAAATTGGTCCTGCTAAGTTATCCATGCAATGTGTATAGAAAAAATTAATAAATTTACTTCTTTTAGATGCATTAGCTGTTATACACATGTTTTCTGGATCAAGAAGAATACGGAGAACTCCTGTCAAACTTAAAACACGAGAGGATTCAGGATCAGGATCACAGATGATTTGTTTGATCATTATATTGATGAGAAGGTCATCCTTATTTTCACTGTTTTGAGCTTCCTCCAATATATACACTCGGACTATTTGTGGATTATATTCTATTATATAAGTAAATATATCTACAGCAGCTACTTTTATTTGATGGTCTTGCATACATACTGAAACTTTCAGAGCCCTCATGATTCCAAGCTTTATCACTGTTTTCAATAAGGCCTCTTTCTCTAGAACTTTTAAGGTCATGGCAAATTCACAGAATTCCTTAAGGAAAAATAACAATTCACACCGTCTTTCATCACTTACAATGTTATCTTCTAACTGGGTAAAAATTTCATGCAAAAACATTTCATCTTCCTGCAGCATGGTAACTATTTCTATTTTGTTGGAAAAAATGGAAGCTGTAAGATCAGAAAGACGATTCTCTTGAAATTTGGATGGTATAGGTAATAGAATGTCACGGATATATTGCATTTTGTAGGTCTGGTGTATTTTTTGCCTAAGTTTGGAGTGTGTTATTGGCAGAACTTCCTTAAATTTTGCATTTTCAGCCAAGAATTTCCTGTGCCGATATGGCTGATCCAAACTAGGGTCGTACTCAAGGCATCCTATTACATCCATGATACATTCATCAGAAAACATGGTATTAAACAAATGTGCATCATTGAAAAAGAAGAGTCCCTTAATAATAATATATAAAAAATGTAAGCTTTCCATGTTCTTTTGATCTTCGCAAGTGTGGAACACCCGAAGCAATTTTTTAATGTAATCTAATTTTCCTAAAAGCAGTGCCAGGTATTTCTTGTGGTTTGGAGATTCTTTCACAATAATAAGCAAATCTGCAATGGTTTCAAGCATATTGCATTCAGAGGTGGGTTCCTCGAACAGATACTGGAATTGGGGCAGTTCACGAAAACTGGTTAAGTTAACTGCAAGGTCTTGTGATGTTTGTACACTTGGATCTTTATGTTGAACTTGGCAGATATCTTCCCAGATATTTTGACAACACTCTGGGTCTGGGAAATACATTGCCATAGTGCTGTTATTAGCTTCAGGCCAACTAATTAAATGCTTGTGTTGTTTCTTATAGGGCACATCTGGATGTATTGTGTACTCTAATAGCAGAGAGCCATCTGACTCTGAGTGAATGAGCAGGCACACACCCTGAAGCCTTTCGATGTATTTGGTGGAAATTTGTCCTCTGCCTATTTGTTTCCATTGCTCATCTGCCTTCATGACATAGACCTTAACAATAAGAAGTCTGTGGCTCATGCGGAGTTTTGACCTTGTCTTGCTAGACCACATTTTTGTGCAGACCTCAGCTTAGATACTCTGGTCCAAGAACGTTGCCAAGGTCGCAATTCTGAAAAATAATAATACAGAAGATTAGAGGGGCTTTAAAGAATGATAGTGGCTAAGAGAGGATATAAGGTCATTAAAATTACCGGGGAAGAAGGCGATGATACTTGTCAATCCTCCGTTACAGAACTATCCCCGACAAATCTCTGTCCTTTGCACTTGTGTCTCCGAGCCTGTCTTAGTTCTGGAAAGAATCTTGTGATTCACCCAAGATTCTTCCTAAAAAGAATGGGCTTATGTAACAGATCTGTTAAAGGGATTTGTTTCCCCTACCTTAAAAATGGAAGTCTAGAAAATACACTTTTGGGTTTTGTTTCTTAAAAGATTTTCACTCATCAGAAGTGTGGGGTTAAGGCACTTAAGCAAAAGCAAATTTAATTAGCAATGTTTTGGTCAAGTCTACAATTCATACTATGTGTCAATTAAAGGCTGGCTCTACTAAGAAGCAAGAATGTATCATCTATAGACAAAATGCTTTCCCAGAAGCATAAAAATAAGATGTAATTTTTCTACAAGATGTGCTCTTAAGTCTATCATATTTCTACATAGTAAGGGAAGATCTTGTTCTAAAAACGAATATATCAGCTGTATATCTCCAATCTGTTCAGCCTGAAGTTTCACCTTAATAAAGTGGATGCAACATTTCCTCAAATGTTTTTCTTTGACTAATCATGTACATGGTTGTTTTCAAGACCTGGGTCAAAGGATAAGTTAGTTAAAATGTGCCAAGATTGAGAATTAATACTTCTAATTATTTCATTTTCTTTTCTTTTTTTTCTAATTTTGTGTATCTATTGGGTCTTGAACATGCTATGGCCATTTCTGAGGGTCTTGGACTTGCTAAGGAATGACTTTAAATCTAAACTATATCATTATTTATATTTGGTAATTATGATGAAGATAATAAGAATAACTTCACAGCTGCTAACATTTCTGTGAGTACTTGTTATAAAGGAAGGCATTAACATAATAGATCAACTATCATACTTGAAAGTTTGCTACATTTAAAACAGCATGACAAGGACTTTACCTTTTTTGTCTAATTTTCAGAATAATTTAGCAATATAGGTGTATTAATATACAAATCCCTTTAGGGTCAGGAAACACGAAAAATTCAAATAAATTGTCAGATTTCACACATTTAATAAATTGAGGAGTCCTAATTTATACATGTCTTTATAACTCCACAATTGGTTAACTGTGGAACTGAACTGCTATTGCCTTCTTTTCTTGGATTTCATTACACTCTACTTCACATTCCTCCAATCCATATAATTTGTAATCAACGTAAAATAATCAAGACAAGATGAAAGCCACACATTTCCTCCTTTAGATCCACATCTGTGTATAGACAACAGAAAAATAGAAGGTTGGATATGGCAACTCTGTTAAATATAATTTTAATAGTGTCTAAGTTGATTTTTGATGTGATAGCAACTTCTGCAGTTTTCTTTTTCAAGAAATATTTCGCTCAAATATTAACTCTCTTATTTCAAGAGAAAAACTGCCAGTTGACTACATTAATCCTCTTTGAACTTGAAGTCTTATTTGTAGTAATCACTTCATTTTTCATGTAACTTGCAATGTGTGACACTTAAGTAGCTAACAAAAATATTACTATATGCATTTCTTGAAACATGATATTCAATAGACTATATACTAGAATATTCATCAGGAATGTACTGTACAGCTTGGGTACTATGGACATTGAGTGTAATTGATAACCATTTATAAAAAATTCAATTACTTATAGAATACTATTAAGTTTAGAGAGAAAAATTATGAATTGTATAAATATACCAAGTAGTGACTACGATAAGAACTGTAACATGTAGTTTAAATATTTAATTTTAATGAGAAATAATTAGAAATATAAAAACTACATTTATGATATTCACAAAATTTTGTCTCTGCTGTATTTATATTAAGTCTCCTTCACAATCATTATAATACCCTCAATTCTCTGAATATGCCCTCAGGCACCATACTGTGGAAAACATCCAGCACAAATCTATGTATTCTATTTTATCCCTTGGAATTTCTTTCAGGGAAATAAAGTTCCCTTTATTTTGATTAGGTTAACAAGAGTTGCCTTAAAATGTAAAAGAGACTTTAGGTCTCAGTTGTTATTGCTACAGCAGTTTAGTGTTTTTCTTGTTTGAGGAAATAATATTCATTTTTTGCTTTAATAATTATACCTACCAAAGACTATTTTGTTGCTATTTTGGTACCGGTTGTTTCCTAGGGAATAAAGAAATATATGTAAGCAACTATATGTTCTATGAAATCAAAGAGATTTATAGTTAATTTTATTTTTTTTAAATTAATCAGCACACAGTTATGGTCAGAAGAGGATATTACTGTCAAAGTCCAGAGAAAAAGCTTCACAAATCTAAAATTTCATCAAGCATTTGGTGCAAATTCTTACAAAAAATAATGGTATCAAGACTTGAAGAATCCCAGCTTTTTTTACTTTCAATTTTTCTCATTTGTCTTTCCAATATGAAATGTTACTTCATAGACAAAATGTTTTTAGACATCACTAATAATAATAAACATAGTTTTTCTATTTTTTATTTAGTTTGTTTTGGATATGGTTTCTTTGTAGCTTTGAAGCCAATCCTAGAACTAGCTCTTGTAGACCAGGCTGGCCTCGAACTCACAGAGATCCACCTGCCTCTGCCTCCTGAGTGCTGGGATTAAAAGTGCGCACCACCACCATCTGAATAAAAAGTCATTGTTTTAATTAAGGTCATTAGAGCACAATCATCCCCTCGTCCCCTTAACAGATCTAAATTCTATACCTAATATTGTCTTTCTCATTTATCCTGCTGCAACTAGGAGCAACTAGGTGTGCTTAAAATATATTAGATATACTCACATCTCAGGGCCTTTATATCTGTTTGTATATCTGTTGTCACTTTGTACCCATTTTCACCAGTAATTTACTGTTTCTCAGAAAGGACTTATCTCAAACTTGACATTCATTACTCATTCTCTTCACACATTTTTCAAATTCTCCTTTTGTTTTTCAGATACTCTATCCATTTCTTTGATGATATAAGGACTACCAATGATTTTCTTTTATGGGTCTTTTCTCCATAGCAGTTTGTATTATCTGACTATTCACATTTCATTAATTTTGTCTTTAGAAACCAGTCTGTCAGTTGACTATGCTTATGTAACTGCATTATATCCTTTGAAGATTTGGCTTATTCCTAATGATGTGCATATATGTTTGCATATGCATGTGTGTGTGTTTATCAATGCTAATTGACAAGATCTGTATCATCATATTTTAAAGCAGGATATGACATAGCAGTAAAGAAAGTACTTAAAAGTTTTCAGTATGTTTTTATTTATTAATTTACTGTATTGTGATAAATGTAAGAAATAATATGCCATTGTGTATATATGGAGGTCAGAGTCAATTTGTGGAGGTCAGTTTGTTCCTTCCACTATATTGATTCCAATAATGGAACTCAGGTTATTTACCTAGCCAAAATGTGTCTCCACCATCTGGGTCATCATACCAATCAGGAAATTTAATTTTGATTTCTACAATAAAAATAATTCATAAAATACTCCTCTTTTGTTTACACAGTTATATCAAAATATGTTAAAATCCCTTAAGACCTTTACCAAATTCTAGTTAGACTACAGTGTTTAACAAAGATAAAATATCTTGTTACTTCTTAAATGTAATGACTGTTTAGTTTATATATACCTTAGACACCTCATAAGTGTTATATTGACAGATCCTATAAAGTAAATATTAACAAAATATCATTCTTATAAAATAACTTTAAGTACAAGCTTTATTTGATGGATTACTTGGTTGGATTATTATCAAGAACACTGAAATACAGGAGATATATTTAATGACTAGAAACTACTAAAGCCACATTACCCTGTTGTAAAAAAACAATAATCCAAATATCCACAGGTGTGGTAGGCAAAGTTACTTCAGGTTGAGAATGACTACTGGCAATCAAGAAGATTTAAAAATCAGGACAAATTCTCTACTGCTCTTTTCATTTCTGATACCATACATGAAGAAACTTGAAATTCTGTCACTTCAAATTTCATTTAACTAGAATTTCTGCAGTATTTATTATAAAACAGCAACTGGCATTCATTATCAGGTCTTTTGCCTAAAAAAAAAAAATTAAGAAAATTTGCTACTTTTAGCTACTCCATTTTATTTCTCCTGCTGGACTTCGATTGCAGCACCCAGAAATCTTCATAATACTTTACACATTTTTATCTTTCCAAGTTTCACCTCTTTATGCTGCTTTCCAACTATCCTCTTTCCATGTTGTCCCAGCTCACTGGTCTTGTTGCATTGTACTGGTTCATCTGACCTTCTTGTCTGCTGCTCACCTTTACCAGAACTCCCTGACACTATATATTTCAAATAATATGGTATTTTACTGTTCACCTGAAATGTCAGTCCTTCACAACTACTTCTCATACAATGTGAGATATTATCCATATCCCCCTTTTCTCTTTAATACAACTCCATATAACTTTGTCTATAGAGAATGATTCATTTATAATGTTCCTGCAAGTAATTACAAACACACACACACACAATCTCTCTCTCTCTCTCTCTCTCTCTCTCTCTCTCTCTCTCGCACACACACAAGGAAACACAAACACATCATTGAGAATTAGATCTCACATAGACTTAAGTTGCTTCTTTCGTATAAAGGTAGGGGCCAATCTCATGCTAAACACATATGACCTGTTACAATTATTATTTCTCTTGTAACTGATAATTGATCTGACTTTTGTGACTATATGAAAAATATAATTCTAATAAATAAAGGAATCCTCCATTATTCTAAAATTACACATAAGTAATTATGCAACATTTTTGTTATAGGTATGTTGTCCTTGGCAATTTCAGCTTTTATTTTCACTTTAACAGTGAAAATACAAGGCTAAGAATATGCCCTTATTTTACAATAGTTTTGAAGTTTCTCTGAGTACATACCTATGGAATTGTCTATGATTTATTAAGGATAAGCACAAAGAAAAGCAAAGAAAATTGATAAGGCATATCCATTCATTAGGGCTTTAATGTTCAACCTCAATTGAAGTCCCAAGTGTATTTTAACACCTAAGACTTTTGATTTTAAATATGTCCCTTGAGTTTTTTCAGTTATTTCAAGGAAGTGTTTGTTGATCATGGTACAAGAAACAATTATCATCATGCAGAAAATTGTTTTAAAAAGACAGCAAGGAAGAAACATTGTTAATGATACAAAATACTGAAAGAAGAGAGTTTACAAAGAAATTGAAATGAAAGAGCACATTTTCAAAATTGACATAGCATATGATAATTCTTTATTTCATATTTGAAATAGAGGTAGTGGCATATAGCTATATTCATTTATATCAATATTTGCATCCATATTTATATTCAGTCGTACATACATACATTTCTACTTTCACATTTCTACATTTATCTGAATGATGAACTGAATGTTTCCATGTCATAATGCTGTTCCTGTAGAAAAACTCAAGGTAACTCAGTGCTGAAGGGAAATTTCAGTGCATAGTACTGAAGAAGTACAACTAAAATATTGAACCTCATTCTACCATTTTGATATTCTAGTCTTATTGCGGTATTGTTTGCTTTCCATTTTCAGGTTTGTCTTTATGTAATTACTGACAAAACATTAGTATATAAACAAATAAAATTTGACTATGAATAACAAATTTGAAAATTATCTCCCTTCTTATTTTCTACTACCCACAGATTTATTCCTGGGGATAAATCAGAAATATCTCATATGAAACTCGTGTTCTTTCCTTATCATTTAAAAGTAAATTCCTATAAATAATAGTAACCAAAAGATGGGTAGAATGGAAAAGATATATTTTTTTTGTTTCAATTTGATTTGTCTGTCTTTTGTTTGTCTATCTGTCCATCCATCCATCCATCCATCCATCCATCCATCCATCCACCATCTATCTTATCCATCCATCTATGTATCATATATCTATCTAGCTCTATGCCTGTCTATATACAATGATTTTAAACACTTGTAAAACATAGTAGGGTTTTTCTCATGCTATGTGACATAATGAATGAAAAGATCTTCTTATTTCCAACACTCAGAAAACAAGATTTATGAAATTAACTTCTAGACTTATGACAGACTGTAAGGAACGGTTATTAAAACCATTTATTACCTCTAAATTCTACAACATTAAAGGCTTATTTCATGTTTTCGTTGGACAAAAAAAAATTACATAGTTTTACTAAACATAGTGAATGTCAGTAAAATATAATTCTGACAGGTAATTCCAAGTATTAATATATTTATCAGAACACATTAATGATATCTATACCACTTATACTAACACTTCTCAGGAATTAAATTCCTCCTCAATTTTAAGGACATTTGACTTATATAAAATGCATTTGCATGATTTATATAAAATGTATTGCATTTAAGGAATATACCTTTTCACTTTTTTAAAAGAATAGCTTCAGAATTTGACAAATACCTGGGCAGGAAACTTGGTCTTGGTTATGATTTTAAACTATTTAGGCTTGGATGTGTCAGAATGTGACTGGAAATAGAAGAGGAGCTGAATTACAGTAGAAGCAAATTGGGAAGGGAAATACAGATTTAGAGGTAGTCATTGCAAGAGAAGGGTGCTTTTGCCTTGGCTTCTAGTCCAAAATATCTTTGTGCTGCTCTTTATCAACTTGAGCTAATAGATACATCAAGTTAAAGCTAAATTCATCAAGAAAGTGTCTTTTACGCCATCTTCTTTCTATCCATCTGGCATATACTTCCTAGAATATACCATTTAACACTTGGATATTGAATGCTACATGCACTGGGTTCATCTGTTTTCACTATATCTCCTGTCAGCAGTAAACACAGCTCCACACTGTCAAGATCAGCACCCTGAGAAGTTCTCTTAGTCTCTGGGGCACTTGAAAGAAGGAAAACAAAGATTCAGGACACAGAGAAAGAGAACTTCAGACCTTTTGAGTTTGATGCAGAGTTGGAGATTTCATTTAAAATAGTTTAGTCTTAGAGCACTGAGGCTGAGAGGAAGAGGAGAATCAAGAAGATACGGCATACTAAGATTTGGGAAGAGAGTTACAGAAAGTGAGAAATTTCCATGGTCCTCAAATTACAGTCATAACTAACTGTCTTAGCATTTTCTATATATAAAACTTTGGCAGTTTTCAAGTTATATCTCAAAATATAAGTAAAGTTGGAGAGGTTCCTCAGTGGTTAAGAACATTTGCATCCCTGGAAGAGAACCTGAATTTAGTTCCCACATCAGACAACTTACTATTGTCTGTAACTTCAGTTCCAGGGAAATCTTATGTCCTCTTCTAGAACCTGTGTGCACATGGTACACATATAGGCAAGCCAGTGAAAACGCATATGCCTACAATAAAAAAAATCCGAGTCTGGAGAGATGGCTCAGAGGTTAAAGTAAGATCACTTGCTGCTCTTACAGAAGATTTAGTTTCAGCTCAAAGCATTCATACAGTAAGTAGCTCACCACAATCTGTAACTCAAGTTCTAAAGATTCTGATGCCTTCTTACTTCCACGAGCACTGAATGAATGTAGTACATATACATACATGTATGCATAACACTTATACATAAAATAAACTAAATCCTAGACATAAAGATATTTTATTTTTCCTTTCTATCTCTTTTGATGAATTTATATAAGTAAGGCAGATCATCATAAGCCTTTTGTATTGTGGAAGGAGTTTAATGCATGCATTTTTACCTGTAAATGGGGTTTTTCATGAGGTTTTTAGATAATTTTAAATGTATTCCTAGGAAGTGAAAAAGGTCTTAAGCCATTGTTAATTGTGTTATAATTATTGCTTAGCTATTGGAGAGGGATTTCAGATAGATTTCTGGTTGAGGGCTCCTCTTTTATCTCCTGTCCCTATAATTTCCATGTCTTTCTATCCTGGCTCAGTTAAATCATTAAATGTTTTCCAAAGACAATACATATTGTGTTCATGTAATGACCTGATGGATTGTATCTTTGCACAACTACACAGCTAGTGAAATTAGTCATAGGAAAGTGCAGAGAATTATATAATACATGGCTAGTGTAAAGATTAAACAGATTTTCTTTTATCCTTCTTAACAGAATTTGGAAGCTGTCTTGCCAGGAGACACATGAGAGGCTTTAGCTAGACTGAAGACTCTATCCTCCCTTGAAGCCTGTATCTCTCACCTGTAGTGACTTCTGTGTTCTACATTTTAACATGCTGTGTTAGTTGCCTTAGGCTATCAGAAAGGATAAATGTGGTAATTTATCAGCACCCCTTTGCTTATAGTCACTTTAATTTTACTCCTTAACATCTCTCTTTCTGGATAGACGATTAATCAAGTGTAGTACCTAGGTCAATCAGTGTTCCTACTTTTCCTAATTGCTATTGCACTCATCTGTGAGATACTGGAACTGCCAGTGACACTAACTATACACCTCTCTTCTATGCTAATTCCCAGTTGTTCCTGACTTTTTCCTGATGACTTCTTTTCTACTTCAGGTATCAAGTATTCTGGGTTGAAAGCATATTATTTTTAAAAACATATTTTCAACTGTTTATAAACTATCAATTTAACAAACATTTTTTAAATATCAATTTTTTCACGTACAATGCAATTACTGGGGATTTAAAAGTGGATTATATGTGGTTTCCTTATAATGCTTTCATTATAGCTTTTGAGTTCTAATTCAAAGGACCTAAAGCAGCCACGAAACTATCCTTACAGGCTTGAAAATAGTCTATAGGAATATTCATGTCTCTTCCTTTGCTTATCAGACAACTGAAACAAGGCATCTCAGTGAATTGAAATATATCCCAGGAATCTGATAATGGCAAAAGAAACAGAATCAAGCATGGTATCAATCAGAGCATTGTTTGTCATCTGGAAAGAGATTTCATACATTTCTGACAACTTGTTAAACCACCTTGCAGGAGCCTAAGCAATAGTAGACTGGACTACTTCTTGACAGGCACTGCTAAGTTGTGAATATCTTTGGCTCTCTACTCAAACCTAAGTCTTGTGTCAGGATCTTGAAAGATGAACCAGAGGATGGGATGTTAGCCATCAAACTTATCTGTTTTTATTCCCAATGTAGACACAATTTAATAAATCTGTTTTCTGCTTTATGGTATTTCTTATTTCTTTAAATGGTTTATTAGGGCTGGGTGGACAAACATAGCTTATTAGCATGTCATGGTAAAGGTCTTTTCTTTCTTAAGTACAGCAATGGCCATGTGCATTTCCTAAGACTACACCCCATTAAATTTACTAAAACTAGGACTTCTATTCTCATGTTGAATGCTATGACTATAACACAAAAGTAGTTTAACCTATTATAAATCTATTTTTTTCAATGTGGCAAACATTTAAAAGATTTATGTGTGATTTTAAGTACTTAATTGTTTCTAATTGAAAGGTAGCTATAATCATCACTGTGTCAACATCACTGTTTGTATTGAATTAGAAATGCTTGGTTTTCAAGTAAAAGTTAAATAAAACTCCAATGAAATATTGTGCTGAAGTGGAAGAGGAGAGTGGTAACCTTATGGGAAATGCCAAATAGCAGAGGTTCTGTTACAGCTAAGTGGATTCCTGTGCCAATGTTAGATTCAAGAAAGCAATAGTCTCATATGGCATACATTCCCCTTTTGTGAAGCAAATGTTAAACTTGTGCTCAGTTTGTAATAGGATTATTCATAAAAACTGGATAGAATTGGATAAAGCTGTTTAGATCCTGACCACAATTATAATGGAGTATCTGGTTCAGAGAAGAGGCTAAGAATATTGAACAATGGAGAAAGTTAGAGGTAGGAAAATCTCCCTAGATCAAATTCTTGGAGAAGGAGATGATGTTACTATAGAAAAGCAAGCTGTATATGATGATCACATCCTGGATTTACACTGTGCAACAGCTTTGATGCTTGGGACAGAATTTGAAAACTAGGAAAGAAAATTGAGTCATTACTAAAGTCATAAAGGGCCAAAAGAAAGACTTTATAGATTTTTTTAAAAGACTGAATTTAGCAGCAAATAGATTGATACCAAATTCAGAAGCTAGACAAATAATAGTTAAATCTCTGGCATTTTAAAATGCCAATTATCTATGCAGAAGGATAATTAGGCCATTAAAGGCAAGGCCAACACCTTTGGAGGAATGGATTTTAGATACAATTAATATTGAATCTCATGGTCATGGTGATGCATAGATAGGAGAGGTGTTTTCCAGAGGTTTGATGAAAAACTGAAATGTCAAATGTTATAATTATGGCAAACAAAGTCACCTTTAAAGAGAATGCAGACAGGGTATTTCTAGAAACAATGTTTTTCTAAGAATAATCCATTCAGAACGTCCCTCACTTCTGGATTATGCTGAAGGTGTGGCAAAGGCAGGCAGTAAACTAATGAATGTAGGTCAATGAGGAATATTCAAGGTAATCTTTTACCACTGGGAAACTCCTGTGAAAGGCCCCCATGGCAAATCTGGTTCAATAGTTTCCTGCCATTGTAAAGGAAATTTATTCCCAGAGCAAATAAAGAACCTAATGCCTATTGTAAGAAACCATACTGCTCTGGATAATAGAATACAGAAGTGATAGATAATAGCTATAGAAGGGAGAACAAAAATTTCTGGAAAAAGCATAAAGCAAATATTTTTACAAACTTCTATAAATGAACATAGGCCAAAATTAAAAATACAAATAAATGACATTGTCATTGAAGGTCTGGTAGACACAGGTGTGGATGTAACAATAATTTTATCAGAATCCAAATTGGTGTCTTCAGGATATAAATGTTCAGCTTTTAGGGATTAGGACTTTATCTCAGATAAAGCACTTTGCAAGATGAGTTGAATATATAGGTCAACTGAAGAGAAAGGAATATTAAAACCATGTGTCTAAGAAAGCAATGAATTTGTGGGGATGTGATTTGTTAAGGAAATGGAATACTCAGATTAATATTCCCCCAATCTTAAAAAGATCATAAATTAATGTATGCTTTAGGGAAAACTATTAGAAGGTTTTATAAAGAACAGTCACCAATCATTCAGGGTGTACAAGAACATGACACAACAGCTGCTGATATCCAAAGCTATAAACTGGCCTACCTTAAATCTAAATTTGTGGGGTACTCTAGAACAACAACTGTGCATCACTTTGTCTGGATTTGGGCAGAAACTGGCAGGTGTCTTTGCCTTTCCCAAGTGTAGATATCAGAGTTGGGTTGACCTCAAAAGAAGGTGACTTTAATTTAAAGCTACACCCTGTAGCTGGGATAAAACTAGAAAGAGTTGAACAGGTATTATCCAGTCTACTTGACCTTCCAAAGTAAGATATTGGACCTTCTAAGCAAGCAGTGTCACACTGCTCTACTTGGAACATATGCTATATATACTTCAGCACAATATAGATGTCTTTCCAATAGTTTCAGTTTATTAGAGTTTATGATCCTCATAAGTAAATTGAAGAGACTTTAGAGGGATTATATGAGCAATGGGGATGGGGGCCAGTCAAGATCAGGATAGGAAAACTCACCTAGACAGCTGATCCGAGCTTGTAGGAGCTTAGGGACTCTAGACTAACAGCTAGCTACTCTTCATGGTACTGACCTAGACCTTCTGCGTGTGAGTGGCAGGTGTGTGGCTTTGCCCATTTGTGCAGTCCCTAGCAGTGACTTTTGAGAAGTAAAGTCTGGCCGTTTATCTTTCTCTTTTTTCTGTTTTTTTTTTAATTTTCATTTTTTCTATTTTTCCTGAAAAATAAATTCTTTTCTCATACAACACATTCAAACCACAGTTTTCCCTCCCTTCACTCCTCTAAGCTCCTCCTCATTACCCTTCTCTCCTAGATGCACTCTCCTCCTATTTCTGTTCAGAAAAGTGCAGACCTCCAAGAGACAACAACCAAACATAACAAAGCAAGATACAATAAGGAAAGGCAAAAACCCTCATATCACAGCTTGACAAGGGAACCCAGCAGGAGGAAAAAACGCCCAAGAGCATGCAGAAGCATCAGAGACACACCAGCTCCCACTGTTAACAGTCATAACATATATACAGGTTGACAGTCAAAACACATAAATGGAAGACCTCATGCAGACCCATGCAGGCCCCATACTTGCAGCTTCTGTATCTAAGCCTACGTGAGTCTTACTTAGTTGATTCTGTGGACCATATTCTTCATCCTCTCTGACTCCTACAGTCTTTTCATCCCCTCTTCTGCTGGGTTCCCTGAGCTCCAAGGGAAAGGACCCAAAGGAGATCTCTAATTTAGACGTTCTCTCTGTATAATTATTTTTTGGGTCTCTGCATCTGTTTCCATCAGCTGCCAGAGGAAGTCTCTCTGATGATGACTGGACAAGACATCAGTCTGTGAGTACAGATTAACAGGATATCATTAAGAATCATTTCACTGATTTTTTTTTGGCCAGTTATATTTGGTTCTATCCTAAGTCTCTCTATCCAGTCTCCACTTCCTGGCAGTATAGGGCATAGACTCCCTCTTGTGGTATGGGCCTCATATTAAACCAGCCAATGACTAACTACTTGCACAAATTCTGAACCATCATTGCTCACCCCGACCTGATCTTGTCTTCTTCGCCTCCACCCAGCACATCTTGAAGGCAGGGCAGATTGAAGCTCAAGTGTTTTGTGCCATGGCTGGTGTACTGGTTTCTTTTTTGTAGCCTGCAAAGTACCTTCCCATTCAAAAGAGACTAGAACATATGGGTTTTAGTAGAAGGCTACATGTAGGCATCAGTTCCACCTAAGTTCAATGAGCTGTGTGGGCCCCTACTCCTTGCTGTAGCCTGGGTTGTTTAGGGATCTTCACAGATCAGCCAACAACTCAACTGAATGCAACCCTGTCCTACCACTGGAAGTCTTGCCTGGCTACATAAGGATGGTCAGTTCAGGCTCCATATCCTCCATTATAAGAATCCTCCACTAGGGTCACCCTCATAGATAGCAGAAAGTTTCAATTGCAGTAGGTATCCAACCCCACCTCCCACCTCCAATTTCAGCTGTCTCTCCCTAAATTCCCTGTCTTTGTCCCTTCCTACTCAATCTTTCCCACTCCTGTCCCTATCGACTCCCAGTCTACCCAAAATGTCTCTTCTATTTCTCCTTCCCAAAGAGATCAATATGTAACTTCTTAGGGCCCTCCTCTTTACCTACGTGCTCTTGGACTGTGGATTGTAGCTTGACTGTCACTACTTGACAGCTCAAATACAATTATGAATGAATTAAGGGAGACATTTAACATAATTTCATATTAGACTCTATGGATGTTCAATAATGTGCTGTTTAGTTTCTTTATGCTCTTGTATTTCTGATTTTATAACATTTAAATTTTTCTAGGTCCATTTTATTGTTGTCAGAAAAGACATGTAGAATAATTTTGTTTTTTAATATGTATTAAGATTTAATTGTGACCTAACTAGTGATATGTAGTGGAGAATATTTATGGTGCATTTTTAGGAAGTTTTGGATATGTGAAGTTGATGCATCTTGGGTATGTGAAGTTGATAATATGGAATATTATTTTAGTCAACTGTTTTTTCTTTTAATTGATTTTTCTACCTGGCTGTTGTGTTTTATTATGTTATGAGAGTCATATTTAAATTCTACACTATAATCATATTTCTAAAAATCCCTGTCATCAGATATGCATATATTTACTTATATACTTAAATGTTCTGATATGTGAAGTATATAATTATAATTGTTCTATGTTTTTGTTGAATTGAATTTTTTATCTTTGTATTATAACCTTTATCATCTCTGTAGATAGTTTTTGAGTTCAAGACTATTTTGTCTGATTTAAGAATGGCTACTCCTGAATATATCTTTCTTTATAGCAGAAAACTTTCTTTGAAACTAAGATTTATATCAAAACCAGGAGCAGAAAGCATCAAGAAGTAATCTTCTTGATGTTTCTCAGAGATAAATTTTCTTCCATAAAATTCTTTCCTTTAAGAAGTCAAGCTTCAATGTCTTTAAAAACTCTGATCTACCTCTGCCATGAATTTTTTAGAGTTACTAAGTCTCAAACCATGATCTGAATTAAAGTCTTGTGTTTAAATAAATATTTTTTAAAAAACTGAATAACATAAATTAGTAAACTATCATTTTAGAGTACTTGTAATATATGACTTTTTTCTAATAGCACTGTATCTCAGATTTGACTCGTGCTAACAAGGTAGTTCAGTTGGTGAACAAACTCCTTCAAGGTGTCCTGTGACCTCCACACCTTGTCCATGACACATAACTGTCCATAATGCATGCAGATATTCACAAAATAAATATCAAACAACTTTCAAAAACATTAAACCCAGTTATGACAGCTAGAAAGGAGGTTTTATATTGAAATGTTTTCATGTCAGTTTAATATAGTTAAGAAGTATAAAGTTCGTACCTAGTTACTAATTTTTCAATCACCAGTGTTTAAGCATTTGGAACTTAAATACATGGATATTTAAATTTAACATCTTCTCTCAGTAATGTTGTTGTCAGAACATTAATTTAACTCATTATATATGAATTAAATGCCAATTATTAATCACTGTGCTATAAATTCATATGGGGCCATGCTTATAGCTCAGTTAATACAATGTTTGCCTAGCTTGCAAGAAGCTATAGTTTAGATTGGTAGCCCCACATAAAATACACGCGGTGGTACAGGTCTGCAATTTTAAGCATAGGAATAATTGTTCAAGTCAGGTGAATGAAAAACCATGCTTAAAATAAAAGTAAGCTTTTCCAAACCTATGTGAAATACAACTTGTATGACTTAAAATATGAACAGATGTTGACACATGTGTAAAGAAAATGCAAGATGGTACTTTAAAAATGACAAAACTTGCTACTATACTTGTTTACTATCTCACAATATGAATTATCTTTGGTAAATTATTTAGAGTCTCAAAGCCTCACATATATGAAATATGTAAGGTAATTATCATTATCATATCAGTCATTAGGATTAAAGTATAATGTATTTTATGTTATTGCAAAGATTCAACTGCTATATGGCACTGGTAATTTTCTTACAGTTTGTTCTAAAATAGATATGCCACTTTGTATTCAGACTATTAAATAACAGAATCACTGTCATTTCTTTCAGAAGTCTGTATTTTCATAAAGTCCCTTCTCACTACACCTTCACAGACTTGTTAATGGAAACATAAAAACTATTTATTTCTTTCCTTATCTATAATTTATTTAGATTCTCCTATTCGTCCTTCTAGATAATGGTTCCGAAATATTCAATGAAGCATATACTTGGAGAGAAAAGAAGGTGAGGAGAGTAAACATACATTTTTATGACTTAAAACCAGAAAGAAGATTCAACCTAGAATATTACAAAACAAAATGTGTGAAGTGCAAACTAATTCAGCAGGGTGGAAGGAAGGGTGTATACTGGTTATTTGTGAACATATTTATTCAAGTTTTACTTCCATATATGTTATTGTGATTGAAAACACTTCTATCATACATCAAATCTAGCATACATATGTTTTGTGTTAACTCTAAAACTTAAGGGAATCCTCTGAATCTATCAAAATAAGACAAAATGAATATTCCATATAGAAAAATATAAGTGTATGCCTGCAATTGTCCATTTGTGGCAGTTCTCCACAGGTGGAGGTCCATAGATAATTTATGTATTTTCTCTGTTACCTATATATATATTGCATATTTCTTGTCTACTGTCTTTACAAATCAAATATAAACAGTCTCAGGAGTCATATGGCATAAAAGCAAGCTTCCTTTCTCTTCTTATACTCTGATATTTATTTTATTTCCCCCTTACCTTTATATTTATGGGGTAAATTGAATTACACTAATTCTAAATAGCTAATAGCCAATAAAAATTAGTTTAAAATATCTTTTTCCAGAGTATTTGATTCCCTAATAAACAGAAATATCACATCTCTATTTGATCTGGTTTGATGCAAGTCATTTTTTTTCCAAAATGCAGTTTTAAATGGATCAATCGCCTACTTTCCTTCTGAAGAAAGCCTCTCCTAAACGCTATTTTCCTTTAGGAGAATTAATTTGTTGTTTTTCAATCTTTCCATATGATCATCCTAGATCAGTCCTAGCTTATTCAGTACATTTGAACAAACGGAAGATATTAAACATTGTATCTTGAAAGGTTCTGAAGAAAAAGAGCAGATAAACCACCATATCTTCCATGGTAGGCCATCTCCCTTCAAAACAACTAGAATAGTAACTTTTCTTTTGATATCTTGTGGTTAGCTCCAAACCCATGCTCATACACCAAGTGAGCTACAAAACAAAACAAAGACACAAATGGGGAAAAGACTTAAAAGTTAAAAAGACATAGGAATGAAAAATGTACATCCAGGAACTGTCAAAGAACAAATTTAATAATGTTTTATTTATAAAAGGAAACCCACCAGCCAGTGGTGGTGCACACTTTTAATTCCAGCACCGAGGAAACAGAGGCAGGTGTATTTCTGTGAGTTGAGGCCAGCCTGGTCCACAGAGTGGGTTCCAGGAAAGGTTCCAAAGCTACACAGGAAAATCCCATCTCGAAAAACAAAACAAAACAAAGCAAAAGAAAACATATCTACTTATTAAGAAAACAGGTGCAAGCATCTTAAAGATAAAGAGAGTGACTTCCAATGACTCTGGATAATCTAGTAAACATCTGAGTACAGGAATCTTGGATCCACTAAATCAGTCTACCTATGAGCTAAGTATATGGACTGATCATGAAGATGCCCTATAGAGAAGTTTGGTTTTCATACACAGGGTGCACAGCTGGTAAGATTGTAGATTCATTTTGTTCCCTGGAAGTCCTTAAATACCTCAAATACTTTTTTTTTGTAGTATAAGAGATAGACAAACTATTAGAAGCTTCTCACTTATTTTCTGCTTGTTTTTTTGGTGTCTGCAACCACAGCATGAGGAGTCATTAACAATACAGACTAATCATGTAGTTAAAGTGTGTAACCAAAAGCAATAATAATATTGTTTGAGGGGATCTCAAGAGCCTCCGTGAGTAACAGTTTTGTATTGCTTTTCTATTATTGTGACAAAATACTGTGACAAAGGCAACTTACAGAAGAAATAACCATTGTGGTTCCAGAGGGATAAGTACACATTATGGTGGGGAGACATGGGAACAAGCGACAGGCATAGTGGCTGTAGAAGAATGCTCCAAATTCACATCCTTTACTATAACCTTAAAGCAGAGTGAACTCGAAATAATAAAAGCCTTTAAATTTTCAAAGCCTGCCTCCAGTGGCATACTTCAAGGCCACATTTCCTAACCTACCCAGATAAACCAGATGGGAATCATGTTTTCAAATATCTGAACCTATGGGGGACATTAGCATCCAATGCACCCAAAATTCCTAATATCTCACCAGTAGGAGTTTTATTTAATAACATATAAGTTTGCTAATTTTTAACTAGCCATGAAACATAACATTTCCTGAGTACTCAAATAATTGTGGCTGTAACTACTGGGGATAGTAGAGGGTTTAATTATTATATTGGGAGAAAACTGTAAGTATCTCTGTACAGACATAGACTTCTAGAATTTGGGGATATCATAGTTAAGTCATTGGGGCACACTATGAAATATCAAAATGTTCAATAAGCAATTTCTACTTTATGGCAGTTTAGGCAAATTTTTCCTGGATTTCTGAGCTACTGTTTAAAAAGTATGGTCACAACAAACTACACAGTATATGTCAAGCTAATTTTTTTCTTGCCATAATAGATTTAATCCTGTTCTTAACAAAAAAGCTAATTATCTTGTGCTATATCTTTACATATATTTTTCCTTATAAAAGTAAGACTGTTGGGTCTGGAAAAATGGCTCAGTGATTAAGAGCACTTGTGGGTCTTACAGAGATCCCCAGTTCAATTCCTAGGACTCAACTCAGGCAGTTAACCTGCAGGGAATCCAACACCTTCTTCTGAACTCTATCAATACCTGCACAGAAGTGCATTTACTCACACATGAACACACATGCATATTCTTAATTTTTAAATAATTAATTATTTTTAAAAAGCTATAGTAGTGCAGTCCAAATTCCCTGCTCTACATGAAGACCAAGGTCCTCCCACTTCTATCTAGGTCCAGGAAGGTGAGCATCCAAACAGGCTACGCTCCCACAAAGCCAGTTCATGTATTAGGATCGAGAGGGAGGGGGAGTGGACTAGGGGGAGGAGAAGTGGAGTGGGGATAGGGGGAGGGGAGCGGGGGGAGGGGGCAATATGTGGGAGGAGGGGGAGGGAAATGGGAAACGGGGAGCAGTTGGAAATTTTAAGTAAAAAAGAATAAAAAAATAAAAAAAAAGCTATAGTAGTATGATAGAGTTCGTTAAATGCATGTAAGAATGAAAGTGTCAATATATTATATTCCTTTGTAATTGTATAAAATACCAGGATTCTTAGCCCAACTACATTGGCCTTTATGCAGTGACAGTCATTTGATGCTTGCTTACTTAGAGTTCTTACTTTGACTCTATTTTATTGAAATATGTGAAAGTCCTAAAACAAACTAAATAAGGAGAGCTTAGTCACTGCAGCTATTTCTCTAATCAATGAAAAGGAGTCAGTTCTCCTAGAATGAGCTTCCATTGGGATTAATCTTCACATTGTTAATACACTAGAATTAGCCACTATTTCTTGTGTTCCAATTATGTACAGCAAAGAAATAAAAAGTTTTGGTTCCTATGGAGTCAATTATGTGGATAAAATATCCTAAGTTATATCAGTCAGTATAGCCACAAACATATATTCACCATCAGATGATACTAACGTAAGACTATTTTAACATTTGTTCTTAAAACAGGAATTGATATTTATACTCATTTCCCTTCTTTTAAAATATCTGAAAATAAGAGAACAGATTTATAAGTAGCCACACATATGTACACAAAACAAGGACTATTTATTGTGAATTTCTCAGTGTTTCAGTCAACTTTATTATGAGGATTTCGAACTACCAGAAATATTTTGAGGAGGATAGAAGCATCCTGACTAACAGATACACAGCCATTCTTTCAGAATCAGGGCCACCATCTTAAGCCAACATAGAATAGCAAGACATTGATATAGAAAAATTTCGGTTTACTTGTTTGTGGAAAAACGGGTGTCTTTTATGTGTGGGAAAGTATGTACAGGGTCCAGGGATTAGTTACCCAGAAACATTGATTAAAGGCAGTTAAACTGAATCATTGATGCAAGAAGACAGAACATGGTTGAAAATCAGTTAATCTATAGACTTTAGTGAATCAAAGTATTTATATTTTAAGTAACTCTTGAACTTGAAAACCATACTAGCAAATAGGTACATTGATCTAAGGAACATGCATTGAGACAGATGCTATGTTTCAGAAGTCAGAGATGGCTGGAGGGTTCCTTATCAGAGAGAGTTCTTTGATGCTTGTGATAGTTGAGATAATATTCTAAAAACTGTGCTTGTTAAATTTATGTGTACCTTAAAAGGCAAGTATGTTGGTATAAAGAAGTATGTAGGTTATGAAAAAAATATATAATAACCCACAAATTTCATCATGTTAAATATCAACAATCCAAAATCAGTACGGACATCTAGATGAAGCAAAATGTCCATGGCCTACCTCTAAGGCCCTTTACTTGCCTGGTTTTTCTCATTGTATAAAACTTGTAACAACCTACCTCTTGACCCAGCAATACCACTATTGGGAATATACCCAAGAGATGCCCAAACATACAACAAAAGTATATGCTCAACTATGTTCATAGCAGCATTGTTTGTAATTGCCAGAACCTGGAAACAACCTAGATGTCCTTCAGTGGAAGAATGGATGAAGAAAGTATGGAATATATACATATTAGAGTACTACTCAGCAGTAAAAAACAATGACTTCTTGAATTTTGCATACAAATGGACGGAAATTGAAAACACTATCCTGAGTGAGGTAAGCCAGACCCAAAAAGAGGAACATGGGATGTACTCACTCATATTTGGTTTCTAGCCATAAATAAAGGACATTGAGACTATAATTCCTGACTCTAGAGAAGCTAAATAAGAAGGTGAACCCAAAGAAAAACATATAAGCATCCCCCTGAATATTAACCTTCATCAGGCGATGAAAGAAGACAGAGACAGAGACCAACATTGGAGCACTGGACTGAAGTCTCACGATCCAAAGGAGGAGCAGAAGGAGAGTGAGCACGAGCAAGGAACTCAGGACGGCGAGGGGTGCACCCACACACTGAGGCAATGGGGATGATCTATCGGGAACTCACCAAGGCCAGCTGGCCGGGGACTGAAAAAGCATGGGACAAAACCGGTCTCGCTGAACATAATGGACAATGAGGACTACTGAGAACTGAAGAACAATGGCAATGGGTTCTTGATCCTATTGCATGTAATGGCTTTGTGGGAGCCCAGGTAGTTTGGATGCTCACCTTAATAGACCTGGATGGAGGTGGGTGGTCCTTGGACCTCCCACAGGGCAGAGAAACCTGCTTGCTCTTTGGGCTGAGGAGGAAGGAAGACTTGATTGGGGGAGGGGGAGGGAACGGGAGGTGGTGGCGGGGAAGAGGCAGAAATCTTTAATAATTAAATTAATTAATTAATAAAAAAAAAAGAAAGAAAAAAAAAAAAACTTGTAACTGAAGCCTATTTTTTTAGTTGGCTAATTCTTTTTAGTGTAATATGTAGTATTTTTGTTTGTTTGTTTCACATTTTTCTTCTGTCTGCTACTGGTGGTATGGTAGAAATGAAAGTGATTTGGACAATATGTGACACAGATTCAGTGGACTATATTTCTGTGGTTTTTATTCACCTCCAAGTAAAGACATAACTAGCTATTCCAATTTAGGAATGTCTTCCATAAAAAGAAAACAAAATCTGTAGTTGTGTTCAGACTGACAGTGTTGAAAATGGAGCATGAAAGACAAAAGTCTTCCTATGTTCTAAAAGGCTCTAAGGATTTTATCATTGAAGGACTGTAAATGGATACAGAGGAAAACCATTCTAAGTGTATGAATCCAGGAGATCATTTTATGATGAACATTTCTTTAAGTGAAAAAACCTTTTATTTATTATAATTTTAAAAGATTTTCTAATTGTCTGTGAACAGAAATAATTATGTATATGTCAGAAAAAAATATTAAAAATTTGAATTTCTAATCATCTAATTCTTAATATTCAAAGAATTCCAATCTCATAAAAGTTTATGAACTTTAAAAATAAATAATTATCCCCCATCACCTCGATTTCCCCAGTTCCCCTCATCCTCTCATTCACACTTTTCTCTCCCCATCTCCCCTCACCCCCATCACACCCCACCCCCAAGATTCCAATTTTTTGCCCGGCAATCTTGTCTATTTCCCATAACTGGGAGGATAACTATATGTTTTTTCCTTGGGTTTATCCTCTTGTTTAGCTTCTTTAGGATCACAAATTATAGACTCAGTGGCCCCTATCCATGGCTAGAAACCAATTATGAGTGAGTACATCCCATGATCTTCTTTTTGGGTCTGGGTTACCTCACTCAGGATCGTATTTTCTATTTCCATCCATTTGCATGCAAAATTCGAGAAGTCATTGTTTTTTACCGCAGAGTAGTACTCTAATGTGTATATATTCCACACTTTCTTCATCCATTCTTCCATTGAAGGACATCTAGGTTGCTTTCAGGTTCTGGCTATAACGAATAATGCTGCTATGAACATAGTTGAACAAATGCTTTTGTCATATGATAGGGCATCTCTTGGGTATATTCCCAAGAGTGGTATTGCTGGGTCCAGGGGTAGGTTGATCCCAATTTTTCTGAGAAACCGCCACACTGATTTCCAAAGTGGTTGCACAAGTTTGCAGTCCCACCAGCAATGGATGAGGGTACCCCTTTCTCCACAACCTCTCCAGCAAAGGCTATCCTGGTGTTTTTGATTTTAGCCATTCTGACAGGTGTAAGATGATATCTCAAAGTTGTTTTGATTTGCATTTCTCTGATCGCTAAGGAGGTTGAGCATGACCTTAAGTATCTTTTGGCCATTGGAACTTCTTCTGTTGAGAATTCTCTGTTCAGTTCAGTGCCCCATTTTTTAATTGGGTTAATTATCCTTTTAAAGTCTAGTTTCTTGAGTTCTTTATATATTTTGGAGATCAGACCTTTGTCTGTTGTGGGGTAGGTGAAGATCTTCTCCCAGTCAGTATGCTGCCTTTTTGTCTTAATGACAGTGTCCTTTACTTTACAGAAGCTTCTCAGTTTCAGGAGGTCCCATTTATTCAATGTTGCCCTTAGTGTCTGTGCTGCTGGGGTTATACATAGGAAGCGATATCCTGTGCCCTTATGTTGTAGGGTACTTCCCATTTTCTCTTCTATCAGGTACAATGTGTTCAGATTGATATTGAGGTCTTTGATCCATTTGGACTTGAGTTTTGTGCATGGTGATAGATATGGGTCTATTTTCATTCTTCTAGAGGTTGACATCCAATTGGATAGGGGAGCAGGGAAACTCATATCTTAGTTAAGGGAGCCACCTAAGGGTTGGCAAGAGACTTGAACTTGGAATGGCTACCAGGTGCCCAGGGCAATGTCCCCAGTTAGTTCCTTGGGGCACCTGAGAATAGGGAACCTGAAATGAACCTATCCTGTAGCCATACTGATGAATATCCTGCATATCACCATAGAACCTTCATCTAGCGACGGATGGAAATAGAGACAGAGACCCACACTGGAGCACCGGACTGAGCTCCCAAGGTTCTAATGAGGAGCAGAAGGAGGGAGAACATGAACAAGGAAGTCAGGACCATGAGGGGTGCACCCACCCACTGAGACAGTGGGGCCGATCTATTGGGAGCTCACCAAAGCCAGCATGGGATAAAACCGGACTCTCTGAACATGGCGGACAATGAGAGGCCAAGGACAATGGTACAGGGTTTTGATCCTACTTCATGTTCTGGCTTTGTGAGAGCCTAGACAGTTTGGATGTTCACTGTCCTAGACCTGGATGGAGGGGGGTGGACCTTGGACTTTCCACAGGGCAGGGAACCCTGACTGCTCTTGGGACTAGAGAGGGAGGAGAAGAAGAATGGGGAGAGGGGGAGAGGGGCGAGAGGAGGGGGAGGGAAATGGGAGGCGGGGAGGAGGTGGAAATTTTTTTTTCAATTAAAAAAATAAATAAAAATAAACAAATAAATAAATAAATAATTAACTAAAAGTCACTAGCAGAATTCCACTTTCATACCCTACATGTCCAGCAACGTTATATCTATATTTTATTAAAAAGAAATTAAATTATGTATGAAAATTGTCTTAAATTTCATGTTATGGTACTTTACAAAAATAATGATTGTCAGTATTTCTTTTGCATAGGAGTAAAAAGCTTAATGCTTGCTTTATAAAATATTTTTTCAAATTATTTGGTATATTGGAAATTGTCATAAGATTTTATGACAGATTATAATATTGCTGCTATTTCTGGTATTATTGTGTTATAGTATTTTTCTTGGGAGTTGTTTTTTTTTTAATTCTCAAGTGCTTTCATACTATTTTCATGTTGGCTTTTACAATAGTGAATCATACTTACCAAGAATATGGCTTTGAGTAACTAAAGCATGAATTGCTAGCCATTTGTTAGTAAAACTAAAAATTGCATCAAAAATCCCGAAGTTAGAAATATCTCATCAATTGAAAAACAATTACAATAATTAATTCTGATTGCAAAAATGGGAGTAGCAGCTGGGTGGTGATGGCATACACCTTTAATCCCAGCATCTGGAGGCAGAGACAGGGGCATCTCTGTGAGTTCGAGGCCAACTTGGTCTACAAAGTGATTTCCAGGACAGGCTCCAAAACTACAGAGAAATTCTGTCTCAAAAAAAAAATCATGGGAGTAGCAAAATACTTTGGCCATTATTGTAACAGTTATGTCTCAAATAAATTCAGGAAGAGAAATTCAATTTAAATTAATTAAGATGATAATGAATTTTATTTGTCTATACTATACAAAAGAAATTTGGACTTGATTTCTGTTATACCTAAATACAGATCTTAAATAATGTTATTAGTTATTTCTGGTCACAGCCTCCAACTCTTGCTAATGCTTCTTTTATGTTGATTCTGTCTTAAGAAAGAACATACTATTGGTCAGTGTGGCATCCTGGTTTTCATGTACCCAACAGGCAAATGATCTCTGCCCATACTCTTGGGGAAAACTATGCTTGTCAAAATTTACTGGTTACACTTTGTGTGGCAGGAGTAGTTAAGCCTTCTATTGTTCAAGAAGTAGAGGAAGAAAATATCAGAACATAATTATTTATGAAAATATTTTTCTTTATAAATAAAACAAAATATTGATCAAAGGGAAAAAGTTATAAAACATTTTTGATTTGTATATAATAATAGTAATATTTCCTAGAGAAAAGAAAAAATTCTGAAATTCTGAACAGGTTAAAAAAAAGCAAAAATGTTTGATAGTACAGTTATGAATGTACCATTTCCTCTGAAAGCTATGAAATAATCCTTCAAGCTACACTGAGTAAGTATCAAGAGAATTATGGAATTAAACTCATTTTTTATTTTAATAGCTTAAAAAGATGGCTCATATACTTTGAGTAAACTCATCAACATTACAGATTACTATCAGAATTCTCCATTTCTAACAAAGAGACTTCCAAGGCAGGGGATTCTTTTGTATCTCTGCAACACAGTTTTCCCCTCATCAACATGAAAAATAAGTGTGTATTTAGAGGTTTGGTAGGAAGGTTCATCTCTTGTGTATTTCATTCTGGCTTGAAGATTGTATGACCAATCTTCACTATGGGATATATCAAGTAAAGCGACACATATATGCTCCATCATTTCCCTGTTTGTAATGTTTTTCTAAATAAATTTTGTTTTGCAGTTATAATATATTGTGTTTTGCCTCATATGGCTTGCAGATTTCCTTTTGTGAAGTTTTACATGCTCTGAACTGAATCACATGATTTAACCTTTTCACTTAGCAATCAATGGGGTTCCCTTATTTGCTTTTTCAGGATAATGTTTGTGAAAATGTATATTTATCCAAAAGAATATTCCATTTCAGAACCTTTTTGTTAGTAATTCTCATTTTTATAAATTTCTACTTTTTTTGTAAATCATTACTAAAATTTTCATATTCCCAGAATATTCAGTTGTCTGCAACCTAGTGAATCATCTGCACATTGTAAGTGATAATTTATTAAATATTTTCTGTTAAGAGACTTTTTAAGGAGCACTGTCTTTTCAAAATTTTGAAAGTTAAGAATATCCACATTTTATGAAATAGGAGAGTTTCATAATTATGTTTAGAGATACCTAAAATAACAATTTATTTCAACAGTGTAAAATATAAATTGGAATTATTTCAAAATAAAACAATTTTAGTATAGAATTCCTGTCTTTTATGAGCATAACATATTAACATTATTTACTATAGTATATTCCTTAGAAATATCGCAGAACACAGAACATGCTTAGATGCATTCTTCTATTCCACATTGGTTGCACGTACTTATAAAGTAGAAAGAAAAACAAGCTTGGATTGAAAAGTCAGTACAACATGCAGAATAAATTTTCAGAATAAAATTAGAAATAAATTCAAAATTAAATATATAACTCCAGAATAGTGGAATTTGTATTTTTGAACATGTGCATACAAAGTATTTGGCGTCATGATAGAATTTTTAGACAAACTTTGTTATTGATCTCCCCTTTTCTATTTGCCTGCTCCACATATTAATGGTCATTGATACTCCATTCTCCTGTCTGCCTGATCCCCCTACTTATGGTCATTTTCTTCTGTCCGGTACTTCCTATCATATATCATATCACATTATAGAGACATTTAATTTTTGTTTTTGATGTTGAAATCATAATCATGATTTGTAATGAACAAGAAAGCAAACACAAATAATAAAAATACAAGACATGAAGAAATTCAGTGCATGGGTGTAACAGTCTCAGAGCACTTTTTCTTTCTTTAGGACATGTTCTTTTTTTTTTTTTTTTAAGTGAGAGATAAATAAGTACAGTTTGGACTCAGGTTACTTGTGGGATTATGAGCATATTATTTGTTGTCCATAAAGTACATTGTATCCGAATTAGCAAAATGAAAATAATAATAAAACTTTCCTTGATACTTTAGATGCATGAGACACAGAGAAATATAGGCTGTTGTTATGATTCAATATAAACACAACTCCAGGTGTGTATATCCCAATAGTAGGGATCTTGGTGCACAGATGAATCCTTTGTACTAATTAGAAAATACATTGCTTACTCCCAGCTCACACAGTTCTTCCCCAAGAAGCAAATGACATTTAGAAGAGCTTGGAATTGATTTCAATCCCCACTTGCTTTCTTGGCTTGTTGTCTATGTGAAGTGAGCAATTGGAACATGTGTTCAGTACCTAACCCTTTTGGTAATTGTGAGTTCTGTTAATACTAATGGAAAAGTTAGAGGCAAATTAATATTGATTACTTTCACAGCTTTTTTGATCACGAACACAAAGGAATAATCATTTAGGGCAAAGTTTAGCTTTGTTAGTAACAAAGACTAACCAAAATTATAGTTTTTATATTAAATGTTGAAAAAATGAAAAATATCTATTGCCTATTTAATCTTGCTTATTTAAATTATAATACTCCATATAAATATGTATAGCTATAGATAAAATATGTATAACACAAAATTATTTGTGTTCAAAATTAGTCTTTATGATATGAATAAATTTCAGGCACAATATTTCAGCAATAGTTCAAGGTCATAATGAACATCCTCAAAATTTTCTTTCTTGCAGTTCTTTTAGAAATATTATTATGGCATCATATATTTGAGTCTTCAGACAGAAACAAATGTTGTCTTGCAGCATTTCCCACAATAATATAACCCATGGGAATACTTTTCTATCCGTGAGTGTTCATCCTAAGACAGTAAGTGAGTAGAGCATCAGAATATAGATAAATATACAGACAGATAAAAAAATAAAGTATCGTATTATCTACTTTCCCAATTGTGGGAATTGGAAGTCTTTCAAAGGCTAATTTCCTAGTTCAGGGATTTAGGGTCAAGACCACTCAACTAATTAGAAGGAAGAGAGCATAGGTTGAATAAAACTTCATATGCTCAAGCTGACCCAATGGTCAGAATAAAAATGTAATGGAAACCAAAGGAAGCTATGTATAATTATAGTAGATTTAAAGATGCTTTTACCAATAGGACTGCCAAAGATCAATATATGTAATTAAAAATTCTTGAATAAATAATACTTTAGTAGCTTACCCAAAATCATAAAGCCTAACTTTCTCCTCTAGAACCCAAAGTCCAGAAACAGTGAGAGAATGATAAAAAAAAATCGACTATGTAAAGTATAGAAAATGATATGACAAAGGAGAGAGAGAGACAGTAAGGAATCTGCACAAGAGTGAACAAAAGAAAAATGAAAAGGATTATTAGGAAAAGAAATTTTTTCATATGTTAAATGATTAGCATCCAATTAAAAAATCTACAGGAAATAATTGATAATGATTAATTTTGAATTTGAAACATTAAGTTATTATGGTGGTTCTTAAGCTAATGTGAATAAGATACAATTTTCTGATAATAACAAAAGTGTATATTTACACTACACTGACATACATACAATTTCTTATTAATCACATTGCCAAAATTTGAGAATATTTATAACATACTTAGTTGGCACGCTTGTTGAGAATAAGTACTTTCATACATTGCTAGTGGGAATGTTAAATATTTCATTACAATTATGTTAGATAATTTGACAAATTCTAATGAATTTACTTTTGCCTTTACACATTTATTCAGCAGTTGTCTTTTCAAAAATTTTGTCAGAGGTTATACTCCAAAATTATCAGAGAAGAATTTGGAAGTAAAAGCAAAGGAAAAGGGATAAAAACCTTATTGTTATATTATATTAACTAACACATTTTATCAAACAGTATTGATAATAATTTAAGTATTTGCATAGAAAATTAAGAGAACAATGTTACATATAACCTATAGAATTATTTATAACACGGCACATTTTATTTGATAGAATTCTAGGACAGAGTGGTAAAAATACAAACTAAGATATATAATTTTCCGTTTTGTAAATAAAGAAAAAGAAAATAGAAATTAAGGCATATATAATTTTTAGACAAAGATGGGCAAAGTGAGTCATAATCTAATGGAAATTACTGAATATGGATGAGAAAGCTTGAGGATGAGCCGGGGACTGGTGATAAGCACAATTTCTATGTTTATAAGATTTGCATACTTATGATTTTTGGAACATTGATAAAATTTTGAGTATAATATATATTGAAGTCTGAAATGTAACTAAAAAAAAAAAGAATCAAATACACCAGGATGTAGAAAAAAATCTCTAAAGCAGAATCAAGACAAAAAACAAGTCCACCTAGACAGTTTATAGAAAACAAAATAACAAATGACCTGAAAATTAAACTAAGCCATCTTTTACTTTATAGCTATTCATGTGTATGTGTTCTTTTACTTTGTATCTATTCGTGTGTGTATGTGTGTGTGTGTGTGTGTGTGTGTGTGTATGTGTCCCTGCACATGTATAAGAAGACTATGACACTCCTGTTGAGGTCTGACTAGAACTTGTTGGATGCCATTTTCTCTTTTTACCATGTGGTTCCTGGGGATTAAAATCAGATTATCATGCTTAGCGACAGGTAATTTTTTTTTTTATTCTTCGTGTGTTTCTAATGAATTTTAGTCATTTTCACCAACATTATTTTCTCATCCCCTCCACACACCGCCCCCCACAATGAAATCCTTCTTCTCAACTGTTGGGACTAATTGAGTCCTGGCCTTCAGCTGCTCTTCCCTACTAGAGCCTTCTAATTGAAGTTACTAAAAGTTTTGTTTTGCCTAGAGGATTAGAGGATGGGATTTTCAACTGTTGGCCATTGACTGCAGGGTATTTAAGCCTCTATGGTACTATTAAAGGGGGCTTTTGTACCAGCAATTAGAGGTCCCTGTGTTTGTCTGTCTCCTCGTGTGTTTCCTCAATCTCCAGCCCCTTGCCCGAAGCTCGCGAACTGGATTCTAAGGCATAGAGCACTGGGGGGGGAGGGGCGGTGAGCAGCACTCAACCTCAACCTTATTTGAAACAAGTTATCAGGTGGCCTAGGCTGGACTGGAATTCTCTTTGTACCTGAGGATGACCTTGAAATTCTGATAGTCCTGCCACAGGCTTTCCAGTTCTAGGATTGGTGTTTTATGTTATTATGACATTTATACAGTTTTTGTGAACATGTAACAAAATTCCTGGATAATGAATCATTGAAGAAAGTAAAGCTCTTTCATTCCTTAATGATATAAATTGTAATAAGTCAAACAGAAAATAAACACTGAGAAACAAATAATAGCAAATTAGTTTTATGAATATTACCATAACCATAATACTGAATGGAAAAACCTAAATCTTTTTTTTTGTAGATGTTTCGTTCAAGTAATCTGAAAAATAGGTACAAGTAAACTGTGTTTGAATATCTGCACTCATGAGGTAAAACTATGAAGAATGAAGGAGAGAATAACATAAAATATAGACTATCTCTTTAGCAAAAGTGGAGTAAGAATGACAGAGTCTGAGGAGGTATATAGGGTGTGGCTTTGTTTTATTCCCTTTTCAGGAAAGATAATGGTACTCTAACTAAAGTTATTTTAAATGCTAAGGACAGAACCTAGGACCTTGAACATCTGATCAAAGGCTCTAGCAATAAGGTCAATGGCAGTTTCTAAGAAGTATGAGAAAGGATTGTGCTGCTTTGTACATTCACCTCAACTTACCATAAATGTTAAGTGAAATAAAAAGTTGCTGGTCAAGCATAATTCTATAATATCTGGAAATGCTCTAGTATTATGGGATATATTTGCTTGGAACAAGAAGATTATAGATGTACTTGCTAATGACAAATGATAGACCTCACTGACAAGTGCTAAAATATGAGCTGTGAACTAGAATCCTTTCTCTCATAGTATATTTAGATTTCATGTCACATCATTTTGGTCATCTATAAAGACAACAGAGATACAGAAGTGGCTACACTCTTTCCCATTGCCCTCTACAGAAAGAAAGACATAGGAATGACAGAATAAATATTTTAGCGATGTTTTATGAATTAAACCATTTTAATAGCCACATATACATGTGACACAAGCTCTGAAAAAATAGCAATGTAGATTAAAATACATATTGACCCGAAATGACTGTTTCCTTTCCCACCAGTTTTGTATGAGGACCGGCAATTAGATGATTATTTAATATCTAAAATTCCAGCAAGAAAGTTGTTTCCTAAAATGAAGGTACAAAACCTTTAGCACTCTTTCTCATATTCATTGAGAATCTCCTGCAGATGTTTTCTATGCACAGTCACTTAGTTACTTCATTCAATATTTATAATTAAGAGGTAGAAATGGAATACTTTTCTGAGCCTCAGAGATGAGGATATCACACCTCAAGAATATAAGTACCTTTTTTAGATGCACACAAAGAAAAAAATGTTCAAAATTTAGACACAGACCTTGTGACTCTAAAGCCATTTGCTTCTGTGCCTGTGCGTTGTCTTTAAATACTATGCTATCAGGGGATGTCACAGTCACAGTAAAGTCAGGAAAACATGACACATGTCAACTCAATAAGGAGAGGGTTTTATATAGCAAGCTAGTGAGACCCTTTCAGAAGAGCTCACAAAGTAACAAGGTAAAACGATAACTGTAATTTTTATCAAATTCAAGAGAGTACTCTCATTACTGCTGCCTGAGGGGGAAAAAAAACAGAACCAACTGATGTAGAACCCACCATGTTAATCTGCTTCATAAGAACTAAAATCTTCGAAGAGAAGCTGTTTGAGCGAGTACCTTGAGCAAGTACCTACCTACCCTGGGAGGGTTGGAAGGGATCTGGAAACACCAAGGCATGTTCATTCTCCCAGGACACTAGTTGGAGGTACTACTTTGAGGGCTCTGAAGCCAGTTTCCATAAAGAGGGATGAAGTTACTTCTGATATAATGGCATGAGAATATACACTATAGCTTTTCAACTGTAAGTTTTAGGCATTACTGCCCTGATAACTGGATTCAAAGGAAGGAAAATTAGTAGGGATCTAGTAATTGCAGTTTGCAGGAGTCATTACTTGCTAGCTGTAACACAGCAAGTATGGAAAGGTGGAACTCAGAGGAAAGATACAAAGGAAACAGAAAAGCCCACCTCAAGAGTCTAAATAAGTACAATGCCCTAAAGTGTGTAGAAAACAAGCCAAAATTTAAGAGGCACAGAAAGATGCCTGCTATGATATAAGATGGGCAGAAAGTAGAAGAATGTAGAGATAAGTCTAAAAATAAAGCTACAGCTTAGCATTGCCTGCTAATGATCAAAAGGGACACATATTTGAATGAGGAATCCAATTGTTGGTTTTTCTAATGTCTGAATAGAGCTTTCAGAAATCAATTCTTTTGTTATCTAAAGTAACAACAACTTATAACTAGAGTAACACAGAATTTAAACAAAAGAATTGATATCTAATTCTAGATAGTGAAAAAACAGCACCAACAAACTCAAGACCAAAATGAGAATGCAGAAAGACAAATTAAAATGATACAGGAAAAATACAGGACTAATATTTCATTAGACTACATAAGTAATAGAAAATTTATGCAATTTTCAGAAGATTATATAATCTAGAAATAATGATTCAGAGATGTCTGGCAAAATTTGAAAATATTAGTTTCCTCATACCGATTGAATTTTCTGTCATAGTGGCCTAATTCTCTTTTCTTTCAAATGCTTTTTTGAGATAGGATTGACACACAAAAAAACATTCATGTAGGTCCATTAGAATGATATATACATTTTAAAAATTAATCAAAACCATATTACGTGGTGACTGCATATTGATTGTAATGCATATGTATGTGTAGTATGATTTTAATGCATTGATTTTATGAATAAATTTATTTGATGATTAATGTAACCAGAAATTGACAAGTTACATTTTTTTAAAGTGAAATAATAGAAATTTCCTTTAGCATGTATTAATTTGTTTCCAAACACGTTAATACTTATATAAAATCCTAGATGTTTTCAATTGGGCTATGATAATGATATTAGAAAAAATTGTAATTTTCTTTATGTCCAAGCCCTTCTCTATCAAATTTTAAGACATACATTTCATTGATTTTTTTAAAAAAAAATTCCATTAATTTCATTAAAATTTTCTAAGAAAATTTCAAGCGTAAAAGAATGGATATTCGAAACAATTTCCAGTTAAAGTAATTGAATCTCCATTCTTGGAGTATTGGTGGGGTCAATGTGGCTCAGAATCTTTGCCTGGTGTACCAATGCAGACATGGTATTCTCTGAACACTTGACCACAACTGACAGCTGTGGGAAGAGATCCTGCTGTTTTTAGAGCCTCTGCTGGAGTACACATTTACACTTCATCCCTCCTTCCTTTAAAGAATTATTTTGCTGACAAATTTTAACTTTGAGCCAATAATAAACTTCGGAATTTTCTTTTCTGGCAATTGCTTTCAAGCTAGTTATTTCTGATTGTGTAGTCATGGAAATTATGTTTTAGCATTAAAATTATTCTATACTTATCAATCTTAAAATTAGCACTTTTCTTTGCTAGTTATGAAGGTCAGTTTACTTTCATCTTATGGAGAAGCTTTTCAATGACCTTGATTGAAAAGTCTATATTATTCCATTTCTGTATACATATATTAATATAAACCCTTGGTGACATAGTTATGATTAATTAATTTTTCTATTTCCTACGGAATTCAGAAATGCTTGCTCCATTCCTAGATAGTACAAACCTATCCTTGTTCCTCATTATTGCTTATTGGATTAAGGATATAGCCTCTAATCAGTCAACCCAACTCTGGTATTTTTATAACTGTCCTAGATCAATGACAGAGTAGATTACTGGTGCATAGTCTGATATATAGCCAATTCTATATACTAATATTTATACCATGCCTTCTTCCTGAAGTTCCCTTCACCAACTTTTGCCTGTCAGTCCTGTCTATTCATACAGAATGAATTTCTACATATTTTCTCTGTCAAGTTGTCTATGATGCCTTTGATTGAATCTATAGCTTCTGGGAACCATACCCCAAGTCCTGCTTAAGAAAACTCCAGAAATAGTCAGTCCCCTTCCCTAGTCTGCTAATGTGTCAACTCCCTGTCAACTGCAATAATCTGGGACTGCTTAGAATCTGAACCCAGAGCTATAAACAAAGCTTCAGATCTGAGATTGGTGAGAGTATAGACCCTAAAACCCAGAGTGACTTCAAGACTGAAGTATCATTTTTCTCATGTACAACCTTTAAAATTTGGGAACAGTAATCAAAGAATGCAACACCTACAGAACACAGATAGAACTGGATAGATAGCTACATCAAGAAGCACCACAAACTTCATGATTCTCAATGCATAAATCTCAGCACAAAATCTCAAATACGAACAACCAAAACAATTCACCTCTTCCAGAAGTCAACATCACTATAGTAAGATTCTCCCAAGGAACACATTTTAGTTGAAGGACAAGACAAGGCCTCCAAAATAACAATTATGAAAATGTCAAGGTTTTAAAGACGCAATGAATAAATGCACCATTGAAGATCATAAAAACTCATGTGGCTCAATGAAATAAGAAAAAAATCAAGACATGAAAGCAGAATTTAACAGAAAATTAGAATAACAGAAGAGAAGTCAGACAAATAAAACTGAAAATGGAAAATTCTGGAAGTCCAAGTTCACCAACAGATTAAAAGATGGAAGAGACTTTTGGAATTTATAAAAAAGACATAAAAGAGAAAATCTCAGGTGTTGGAAAAGAAAAAAGCAAATAGTATAATCAAAGAAAATGTTAAATCAAAACAAAACAACAAAAAAAACCAAAACCAAACCATCCAAAACAACAAAAACAAAGGTCTAGTCACAAAACATCCGGGAGTATTTGATATTAAGGCAATACCAGACCTATGAATAATAGGTACAATGCAAAAGTCAAAGGCATAGAAAATATTTTTAACAAAATTATAGAAGAAAATTTCCATAATCTAAAGAAAAAGATGAATTGTAAGAAGTATACAAAATACCAAATAAAATATTTATTCTCATGATCTGACCACCCGGAGTAAAAAGAATACTAGACTTTTTCTTCAGTATCTTTATTAAATTCTGCATCACCTACTATAAGACTGAGATTCTTTGTAGATTCTATAAAACTAGAAAGGCTCCGTCTTCTGATCTGTGAAAAAATGACAAATATATTTTCCAAAATGTTCCAAATGTTTCATCTAAAGCTCATCTCTCACCACAGCTTTATTACATTAACCTCCCTCCACACATCTATCTGCCTCATTTTCTCTTATTATCTCTCACATATTTTTTTTAATTTGAAAAAGAATTCACTGCGTAGTTCAGGTTGGCCTTGAACTCAGTAACAGAAAAAATTTATCAGGAGCAAGTATCAATCCTGAAAGGTTTTTTTTTTTTTTTTTGTTGTTGTTGTTGTTCATCAGAATTATATTATCTCTGAGCTCTTGCCGACCAAAAGCAACACATACAACTTTAGAGAAAGCACACTCACAATGGCCAGACAGCTCATGGCACAGAGTAACCAGGCTGTAACACCAGCTAAACATGGCAAATTTTATCTTGTTCCTTCACATCTGACCATCTGAACTATTTTTACTGCATTTTGTTTTCAGGAACTATATCATATATTTTGTAATATACCCATGTATTAAATTAAATTAATTTATGACTATAAATAAGTACATATTTGACAGAAAAACTGTGATTGAACCATACATTGATTCATACTTTAACCACAGCTATTCAATAGTCAAAGTGCTTAGAAGAAATAATCTTTCATCTAGGGAATATTCTCTATTAATTAAAAAAATATTGCTTAGGAAAGCACAACTATTTAATGACTAAAAGTAGATGCAATCCTCCATGTTCAGATCCTAACAGCAAATACAAAGAAAGGATTAAAGAAAACAGAGGTGTATTCATGAAAAATAGCTATCAGGGAATGTGGGATGGGGCCAACTCTATTCAATTTTAACCCTGAGGAAGAAGAATGAAGGCAAGAAGGCTGGTGTAAAAATATGTTTAAGTGCTCTCTAATTTAAAGAAAGTTTCAGTAAGGCTGATAAAGATTTTTGAGCCAAAGTTGTTCTTCAGATAACTCCTGTATTTGTCCATATGCCTGAATTTTCATACCCTGGTAGTCACTATCGTTGACTAGAAAGAGCCTGTAGAAACACAGCTGATAAATGCCAAACCTAGCAGCTAGGTTCATTTCTCAATTATGCTTTCCACAGGAGAAGATCTAAGAACAACATTTTCATAGCTACTATACTCCACCCTCATTTTGATGATTTTGAGGAGATGATGACTACTAAAGGTAAATGGTAAACATGAATCAAGACCAGAACTTTATGTATCTTGGAGACTGATATTTCTCAATTATTTTAACCTTCATGCCCAGGTGGATTTGCCCTTTATCTGATTATGCTGGCAATGAGCTTTATAAATCTTGAAATATGAGAATCTATGCCCCATGGAACTGGCATTTTAGTGAAGGTTATAGACATGTCAGCAATGAAATATAATGGAAGGTGAAAGGAAATGTGTGTTTAATAAGGGTACAAGCAATGTGTTGTGGAGGAGCAAGGAAGATAGCAAGATTTCAGTGTTAGTATTTCACAAGGGGCTTTACATATGAACAGCTAGTTGAGAATAGCCAATCATTTGCATTTATTATTTGAAAATGTATACAAATTATAGGTTTCAAATTTGTGCTATTAGAATCAGCACCAGGGCTTGATAAAATATTATTACTGAGTTCATAACCAACTTAAGAGTTTCTGAATCAGTAGGGATTTGGGATGGAATTCAGATGTATCAAATTTTGAGGTACTATGGGAATTCCTGTTCTGAGTAGCAGTACTGAAGAAACAAGCAAGTACAATAAGAGGAGTTGTTGTTGTTTGAGAATATAATTGATGTTGGGCGAGGGTGGTGCATGCCTTTAGTCTCAGCACTTGGGAGGCAGAAGCAAGCAGATCTCTATGTGTTCGAAGTCAGCTTGGTCTACAGAGAAAAGTTCCAGGATAAGCACCACACTTACACAGAGAAGCCCTGTCTCGAAAAACAAAATTATAAAAAAAAAGAAAAGAAAAAAGAATATGAATTGATAAAGGCATTGTCTCCATACCCCTTTTAAATTATCTTTAAACATATTAGCAAAAATTCACTTTTGAGAGAAGAGGTGCTTTAGGATCAAGGAGTTCTAGATACAGTCTGAGACTCTTAGCCTCATTTTGTTGTTGTGGTTACTGCAATTCAATTTCTGGATTTAGCACTTCTCCTAATCATAGCCCCTGATATTCATCAGTCTCTCACTGTGTACCTTCTTTTAATCTGTCCTAAGATATGGTCTTAAATAATATTGTTTTCTTTCATTTGTAATAGAAAACAGTACAATTTATAAACTTCTGACTAATTCACTATTTCTAGAAAAATCTATTTATATTTCTATAGCCAGCATGGAAAAATTACTATTATTTAAACATTCAGTTATATACTAGAGACATATTAAATACAGTAAATATTAATTTATATTTACTTTCATAATTAGCACTTTGATTATTTCTCACTCTTTTGCGTATGTCCAGGTTCCTGTCTGGTATTACTTTTTTTCTATTGAAAGACTTCCTTTAATTTTCATGTCCACTGGAAGTGAGTTCATTAACTTATGTTTATTCCTTCTTCTGGCTACTGACAAGATTTCATTTTATCAATTATTTTCAGCAATTTGGTGAGGATGTCTTTGGATGAGTCTTTTTGATTCACCCATTGGAATTTTAAACTTTTGATGTTGCTTATGAATTTTGTTCAATAAAACAGATGGCTTTGTGTCTAGGTAAAATCCTGCCTCCCAGATAAACTAATACTCTTTAAATCAATCTACTTGATTCCTAGGTAATGTAGTGCATTGAGACTTTTTGACATATTTTGTGTGAGTTCTCTTTGCCTTCATGCAATTTTCTTAAGAATATGTATGTTGATTAAAACTCTGATGATAGTTTTGAAATAAGAAATCTTCTATAAAGTCTCAGAAATTTCATTTATCTTTCTCTTCGATCATTCCTCTGAACTGTAGGCAATTTATTTTATTTTTTATTTTTAAAAATTTTTAAAATTTCCTGTGACTCAGGGAACATTGTAAAAGAGAGGACAAAAAGATTATAAGAGATAGGAACCCAGGAAGTCTTCTGTGAAAGAATTTCACCTATAAACGCCTGCATTGCAATGACAGCAATGTCGATGGGCATAATGACATAGAAAGTGAAAATTTTTCCAGGGTCTCACTCCTGATGTGGGAATTTCTTCTGTATATGTGTTACTTTTGTTGGTTAATAAAAAAAATCTGTTAACATAATATAGCCAGGCTGGAAGAGATTATATAGAGAGAACAGGCGGAGTCAGTGAGAAGCCATGTGGCCACATGCATTAAGACAGATACACTGGAACCTTGCTGGTAAGCCACAGGCATGTAGTAAAACACAGATGAATAGAAATGGGTTAATTTATGATGTAAGAGTTAGTCACAAATAATTTTAAGCTATTGGCCAAATAGTTTTGCAATTAATACATATTTCTGTGTGAATATTTTGGGAATCTGAGTAGCCAGGAAATGAACAAGCAGCCTTCCCCAACATATTCCTAGGCAATGAAGTGCAGGCAACTACTGATTTTGCAAGAAGAATTAGCTTTCCCAACAATGAATTACCTTATTGATCATCCAGTGGAAAAAAAATGGACAAAATTGGACTCAACAGGTGCACTCATATAAATTTGTACACACACATATGTATATGTATGTATGTATATATATATATATAGTGTAAGAAATATAATTAAAGGTTATATCAGCTTGAGGAGGACATGGGAGGGGCTTAAGGAAGGATAATAGGAACTTCAGGGAAGAATGTTAAGGAGGAAGTAATGTAATTCTAGCTCAATTAGAAATAATGAAAAATGTTTCCCCTCAAACTTTTTTCCTTTCAGCTCCTCCTGTTATCCTCCACTCATTCTTCAATTCTTGGCCTCTTATTTAATTATTATAATTACATATTGTGTTTACATATTATACAATATATAATATATTGTAGTAATATTTAGATATACATATACAGAGAGACAGACACTGTCTCTCAGGAGGCATCCCAGGGCTCTTGTTCTTTATAATAGTTTCATCCCTTCTATAATTTTTACTAAGCCTTAGGTATAGGCATTGTATTGTAGATTTATCAGGTTAGGGCTGAGTACCCCTCAGTTTGCTGTTCTTAATATTTTGACCAGTTGTGGATTTTGTTAATGGTTTCTACTACAGAATACTTCTGGGATGTCTGAGCATTTTCCTATCTTTGTTTTGGTCTCAAATCTCTCCAGTGATTATAAAAGCAAGGCATTGTCATCACAGTTCTGAGATCAATGCCCTGTTCTGGTTGCTACCTAATACATGAAAAATTTTGTTTCTTATTTTTTTCAGCTGTAGTTGTTTTGGACATAAAAGTTATTCTAGACATCAATTAACTGGTAGTTCATATTTGCATATACTTTACACCATATTCTTCATTATAACACTGCAATAAAAAATTTGCCAGGTTGGAATTAGGATTACTTAGTGTATGTCATCAACTTTACAAAGTTCCTATAAAATAAAACTCTTAATCTGCATCTTGATGTTTTTTCATTATTATTTAAATCAGGTTATATATATATATACATATATATGTATATGTATATTTAAAATATATTACATCTGTACTCTAACTTTAAAGAGCATAAATAACATATTACCATGAGAAATATAAAATCTTAGGAAATAAATTATTTTAAAATATATAATATTGAAAAATTTATAAGTAAGTTTGTAGATTATACAATCAACCATTATTGTTACATGAATGTATTCTGTTATCATTGAACCTGATTTTTAGAAAAAGATCAGTAAAATAGTTTCTGTTTTTTATATGATGTGTGCTACCCTAATATAAAGCATAAGAAGCATGATACATATGTACTTGTATCTATACAAGGTTTAAAAATCATTGCTAATAATTAAACTGTCAATTATGCTTATCAGCATTGCATAAAGGAAGAAATACATTTTTAATTTTTGAAATAAATATAAATAAAGACAGGATAGACACAGTCTAAATGATTTTTCGTGAAATGCCTCTTGATGCTGAACATCATTCAGTACATTTACAATATATTTTGTCATTATTCATATGGAAAAATTTGTATATTCCCTTAACTGAATATATTTTCAATCTAAAAGATGTGCAAAGTAAGTTTTAATTATTTTTTATATAATTACAACATCATGAGAATCACGTAATACTTTTGAAAGGATCATACTATTTCCATAATTTTTATGTACAATTTGGATGTTGTCTGTGTTAACTTCTATAATCATGACATTGTTTAACTCTACTATATTTATTATGAAATATAAACAACACATGTCTTAATCACTTTACCTTTATTTAATAAAGATAATTATATATATATTTATGAGTTATAATATGATGTATATTTCCACATAGAGAAAGGTTCATCAAGGGTAAAATGTTTCAGTGAGAATTGGGTGTACTGGCACCTCACATGCTTAACCACTGGGAGGTTGAGGCAAGAAGATTGGGAGTTCATCCTCAGGTACACACTAAGTTCAGTGCCAGTACTGGCAATATGAGACTTTTGTCTCAAAAAATTAAAAATATAATTTTTTTTAAGTTCAGTCAGAGAAGAATAATGATTTGAAATTTTTTAAATCATGCATTTGCTTGCATGTCTCTGTGTGGTGGGGTTATGCATGTAGGTCCAGTTATTCAAGAAGGCCACAAAAGCAGGAAAGATACCTTGGAACTAGAATTACAAGTGGTTGTGAGCCACTAGATATGGATACTAGGAACAGAACTTAGGAACAGAACTTAGGTCACCTGCAGAAAAAGTACATAGTCTTATCCACTTGGGAGCTACCTCCCAAGCTCTGAGAAGAATCCATTTTAGCTATTCCTTGATGTGAGTTTCTGCTCTGTATGCTGTGAATATGTTTTATTACCCTTGGTTAATAAAAAAGCTGCCTTGACCTATGGCAGGAAGAATCAAGGAGATATCATATAGCTGCCAAAGGAAAAGATGCCAGAAACTTACTGGTAGGCCACAGTCACGTGGTGACACGTAGATAAATAGAAATGGGTTAATTTAAAATGTAAGAGCTTGCTGTGAATATACATGAGCCATCAGCCAAACAGAGTTGTAATTAATAATTTGTGTGATTATTCAGGTCTGAGTGGCCAGAAAATAAAGGTATAGTCTCTGTTCGCAATTAATTTTGACCAAGGAGGTTAAGACCATGATAGGGTCACCCACTAAGACAGTTTTCTTGAGCTAATGGGAGTTCACCAACTCTAGCCGGACTGGGAAGGAACATGCATAGGACCAAACTGGTTCCTCTGAATGTGGGTGACAGTTGCATGGCTGGGGCAGACTGAGGGGTCACTGGCAGTGGCACCAAGACTTATCCCTTCTGTTTGTACTGGCTTTTGGGGAACCTATTCTCTTTGGAAGGACACCTTGCTCAGCCTAGATATAGTAAAAAGGGTCTTGGACCTTCTACAAGACAAGGTACCTTACTCTGTCTGAGGATTGGATGGGGGTGGAGTGGGAGGATGTATGCAGAGATTGGGAGGAGGGGAGGGAGTGGGAACTTGGATTGATAATTTTTTTAAAAATCTAATAAGTTGGTAGGTGCCGAGAAGTTTCATTGGGACGGGTGAGTGTGTGCTATCCTGGGGCGGACTGTCCCGGTAGAGAGCACAAACACCCCTCCCCCAGCTCCTGCTGCAGGGCTTGCTCTCCTACACACCCGCCCCCACCCCCACCCCCAAACCTGCCTTGTCTGCAAGGTCCTTAGCTGTGGAACAGTTTCCTGCCATTTCATTAAGGCTACCAACCCAGAGCAGTGAGTCCCTGACTAGAGGGCAGGCCTCAAGGTCCCCGCCAGGGAAAGCGGGCCCCTGCTGCTGGGGCTGCAGTCTCTGCTGTGATCTGCTGGACCTGCTCTGCCTGCGCCCTACTTCCATTAGTCCCTGGCTCATTGGGGCATCCAGGAGTTCCTGTGTAGGTGCCGAGAAGTTTCATCGGGACAGGTGAGTGTGTACTATCCTGGGGCGGACAGTCCCGGTAGAGAGCACAAACGCCCCTACACTAAGGCTACCCAACCAGAGCAGTGAGTGCCTGCCTAGCAGGCAGGCCTCAGCAACCCCCGAAAGGGAGCGCAGGCACCTCCAGCTTGTACTGCAGTGTCGCCTGTGTTCTACTGGACCCCGCCCTACACCTTGCATTCGGCCTTCTTTACGCGGGTCATTGGAATACCACGCATCCATGTTTTGGTGTTGAGGAGTTCATCTGGAAGGGAACGGTTCCTGCCCCTACACTGAGGAGATACACCTAGAGAGTTAGTCACAGCAAAGACTGGTCCAAGACATCAGGCCTCTCCTGGCTCCATTTGAAGGAAAAGATGGGCAGGCGCCAATGCAAGAATTCCCCCAACAACTTGAAAGGTAACGTGACATCACCAGGATCCAGGAATCCCGAAATGAGAAGTCTACACCCTAATCCAGAAGAATTAGAAGAATTCGACTCAAAAGTGAATTTTATGAAAATAATAGAGGACCTTAAACAGGAGGTGAAAAACTGCCACAACCAATTAGAGATTACAAACAAAAAGGTAGAGGAAATGAATAAATATCTCAAAGATACCCAAGAAAACCAAGAGAAACAAGAAAAAGTAATCAAACAGGTAAGGGAAACGGTTCAAGACTTGAAGAATGAAGTGGAAGTAATAAAGAAAACACAAACCGAGGGAAGGATGGAGATGGAAAATTTGAATAAACGAACAGGAACTACAGAGACAAGTACCACCAACAGATTACAAGAGATAGAAGAAAGAATCTCAGACACTGAAGATACCATAGAGAAAATAAACACTCTCATCAAAGAAAACAGCATAACCAACAAATTCTCATCACAAAACATTCAGGAAATCTGGGACACAATAAAAAGACCAAACCTAAGAATAATAGGGATAGAAGAAGGAGAAGAAGTACAGCTCAATGGTCCAGAAAATATATTTAATAAAATTATAGAAGAAAACTTTCCCAACCTTAAGAAAGATATTCCTATGAAGGTCCAAGAAGCATACAGAACACCAAATCGACTGGATCAAAAAAAAAACATCTCCTCGTCATATAATAATCAAAACACAAAACATACAGAATAAAGAAAGAATATTAAGAGCTGCAAAGGAAAAAGGTCAAGTTACCTATAAAGGTAAACCTATCAGACTTACACCTGATTTCTCTATGGAAACCATGAAAGCCAGAAGGTCCTGGATAGATATACTGCAGAAACTACGAGACCATGGATGCAAGCCCAGACTACTATACCCAGCCAAGCTTTCGTTCACTATAAATGGAGAAAACAAAGTTTTCCAGGATAAAAACAAATTTAAACAATACGTAGCCACAAATCCAGCCCTTCAGAAAGTAATTGAAGGAAAATCACAAACCAAGGAGTCCAACAATGCCCACAATAACTCAGACATCTAATGACCCTTCACCAGCACAACTTGAAGAAGGGAAACACACAAACTCTACTACCAAAGGAAAGAAAGAAAGAAAGGAAAAATGACCGGAGTTAACAACCACTGGTCATTAATATCACTTAATATCAATGGACTCAACTCACCTATAAAGAGGCACAGGCTAAGAGATTGGATACGAAAACAGGATCCAACATTCTGCTGCTTACAAGAAACACACCTCAACCACAAAGACAGACATCTACCCAGAGTAAAGGGCTGGGAAAAGGTTTATCAAGCAAACGGACCTAAGAAACAAGCAGGTGTGGCCATACTAATTTCTAAGAAAGTTGACTTCAAACTAAAATCAATCAAAAGAGATGGAGATGGACATTTTTTACTCATAACAGGAACAATTCACCAGGATGAAATCTCAATCCTGAATATATATGCCCCTAATATAAAAGCACCCACTTATGTAAAAGAAACGTTACTAAAACTGAAGGCAGTCATCAAACCACACACACTAATAGTAGGAGATTTCAACACTCCTCTCTCACCAATGGACAGGTCAATCAGACAGAAACCTAACAGAGAAATAAGAGGATTAAGGGAGGTAATGAATCAAATGGACTTAACAGACATCTATAGAACATTCCACCCAAATAGGAAAGAATATACCTTCTTCTCTGCAGCTCATGGAACCTTCTCGAAAATAGACCACATACTCGGTAACAAAGCAAACTTACACAGTTACAAAAAAATATCGGTAACCACCTGTGTCTTATCAGATCACCATGGATTAAAGTTAGAATTCAACAACAATGCTATCCCCAGAAAGTCTATGAACTCATGGAAACTGGACAGTCAACTACTGAACCTCACCTGGATCAAGGAAGAAATAAAGAAAGAAATTAAAGTCTTTCTTGAATTCAATGAAAACGAAGACTCAACATACTCAAACCTATGGGACACTATGAAAGCAGTGCTAAGAGGAAAATTCATAGCATTAAGTGCCCACTTAAAGAAAACGGAGAAAGCACACATTGGAGACTTAATAGCCCACCTGAAAACTTTAGAAAAAAAAGAAGCAGACTCACCTAGGAGAAGTAGAAGACTGGAAATAATCAAATTGAGGGCTGAAATCAACAAAATAGAAACACAGAAAACAATCCAAAGAATTAATGAAACAAAAAGCTGGTTCATGGAGAAAATCAATAAGATTGATAAACCCCTATCCAAACTAATCAAACGGCGGAGAGAGAATACGCAAATTAACAAAATCAGAAACGAAAAGGGAGACATAACCACAGACTCAGAGGAAATTCAGAGAATCATTAGATCTTACTACAAAAATCTGTATGCCACAAAATTGGAAAATGTTATAGAAATGGACAGTTTTTTAGATAAGTACCATATACCAAAGTTAAACCAGGACCAGGTGAACAATCTAAATAGACCTGTTAGTCGCGAAGAATTAGAAGTTGTTATAAAAAACCTCCCCACCAAAAAAAGCCCAGGTCCAGATGGCTTCAATGCAGAATTCTACCAGAACTTCCAAGAAGACCTAATACCTATACTCTTTAATGTATTTCACAATATTGAAACAGAGAAGTCATTGCCAAATTCCTTTTATGAAGCTGAAGTTACTCTGATACCAAAACCACACAAAGACACAACCAAGAAAGAGAACTACAGGCCAATCTCACTCATGAACATCGACGCAAAAATACTCAATAAAATACTGGCAAACCGAATCCAAGAACACATCAGAAAAATTATCCATTATGATCAAGTAGGCTTCATCCCAGAGATGCAGGGCTGGTTCAACATACGGAAATCTATCAATGTAATCCATCATATAAATAAACTGAAAGAAAAAAACCATATGATCATTTCATTAGATGCTGAAAAAGCATTTAACAAAATTCAACATCCCTTTATGATAAAGGTCTTAGAGAGATTAGGAATACAAGGGTCGTTCCTAACTATAATAAAAGCTATTTATAGCGAGCCGTCAGCTAACATCAAATTAAATGGAGAGAAACTCAGAGCTATTCCACTAAAATCAGGAACACGACAAGGTTGTCCACTCTCTCCATACCTCTTTAATATAGTGCTTGAAATTCTAGCAATAGCAATAAGACAACATAAGGGGATCAAAGGGATTCAAATCGGAAAGGAAGAAGTTAAACTTTCATTATTTGCAGACGATATGATAGTGTACATAAGCGACCCCAAAAACTCCAGCAAAGAACTCCTTCAGCTGATAAACACCTTTAGTAGTGTTGCAGGATACAAGATCAATTCCAAAAAATCAGTTGCCCTCCTATACACAAAGGATAAGGAAGCAGAGATGGAAATCAGAGAAGCATCACCCTTCACGATAGCCACAAATAGCATAAAATATCTTGGGGTAACCCTAACCAAGGAAGTAAAGGATCTATTTGACAAGAACTTTAAGTCAATGAAGAAAGAAATTGAGGAGGATACCAGAAAATGGAAGGATCTCCCTTGCTCTTGGATAGGGAGGATCAACATAGTAAAAATGGCAATTCTACCAAGGGCAATTTATAGATTCAATGCAATCCCCATTAAAATCCCATCAAAATTCTTCACAGATCTTGAGAGGACAATAATCAACTTTATATGGAGAAACAAAAAACCCAGGATAGCCAAAACAATCTTATATAATAAAGGATCGTCTGGAGGCATTACCATCCCTGACCTCAAACTCTATTACAGAGCCTCAGTATTGAAAACAGTTTGGTATTGGCATAAAAACAGAGAAGTCGACCAATGGAATCATATAGAAGACCCTGATTTTAACCCACAAACTTATGAACACCTAATTTTTGATAAAGGAGCTAAAAGTATTCAATGGAAAAAAGAGAGCATCTTCAACAAATGGTGCTGGCAGAACTGGTTGTCAACGTGTAGAAGAATGAAAATAGATCCATATCTATCACCATGCACAAAACTCAAGTCCAAATGGATTAAAGACCTCAATATTAGTCTGAACACACTGAACCTGATAGAAGAAAAAGTTGGAAGTACTCTACAACATATGGGTACAGGAGATCACTTCCTACATTTATCCCCAGCAGCACAGACATTAAGGGCAACATTGAATAAATGGGACCTCCTGAAACTGAGTAGCTTCTGTAAAGCAAAGGACACTGTCACTAAGACAAAAAGGCAACCCACTGACTGGGAGAAGATCTTCACCAACCCTGCAACAGACAAAGGTCTGATCACCAAAATATATAAAGAACTCAAGAAACTAAACTTTAAAATGCTAATGAACCCCCAAAAAAATGGGGCACTGATCTGAACAGAGAATTCTCAACAGAAGAAATTCAAATGGCCAAAAGACACCTAAGGTCATGCTCAACCTCCTTAGCGATAAGGGAAATGCAAATTGAAACAACTTTGAGATACCATCTTACACCTGTCAGAATGGCTAAAATCAAAAACACCAATGATAGCCTTTGCTGGAGAGGTTGTGGAGAAAGAGGCACACTCATTCATTGCTGGTGGGAATGCAAACTTGTGCAACCACTTTGGAAATCAGTGTGGCGATTTCTCAGGAAATTTGGGATCAACCTACCCCAAGATCCAGTAATACCACTATTAGGAATATACCCAAGAGATGCCACATCAAATGACAAAAGTATCTGTTCAACTATGTTCATAGCAGCATTGTTTGTAATAGCCAAAACCTGGAAACAACCTAGATGCCCTTCAATGGAGGAATGGATGAAGAAAGTGTGGAATATATACATATTAGAGTACTACTCAGCAGTAAAAAACAATGACTTCTCGAATTTTGCGTGCAAATGGATGGAAATAGAAAACACTATCCTGAGTGAGGTATCCCAGACCCAAAAAGAGGAACATGGGATGTACTCACTCATAATCCGTTTCTAGCCATAAATAAAAGACATTAAGCACATAATGTGTGATCCTATACAAGCTAAATAAGAAAGTGAACCCAAAGAAAATCATATAGTCATCTGCATGGAGAGGGGGAAGTAGACAAGATTGCAGGGCAAAAACTGGGAACTTGCGGGTGAAGTGGCATGGGGCAAAGGGGAAATGGGATGAGAAATATGAGAAGGGGAGGATGGGAGGAGCTCGGGGGATTGGGATGGTTGGGATATAGGAAGGATGGATAAGGGTGCAGCGAAGTATATATCCTATCTAAGGGAGCCATCTTAGGGTTGGCAAGAGACTTGACTTTTGAGGGGTTCGCAGGTGTCCAGGAATATGTCCCCAGCTGGTACCTTGGGCAACTAAGGAGAGGGAACCTGAAATGACCCTATCCTATACTGATGAATATCTTGCATATCACCTTAGAACCTTCATCTGGCGATGGATCGAGGTAGAGACAGAGTCTCAATTTGGAGCAACGGTCTGAGCTCTTAAGGTCCAAATGAGGAGCAGAAGGAGGGAGAACATGAGCAAAAAATCAGGACCACGAGGGATGCACCCACCCACTGTGACAGTGGAACTGATTTATTGGGAGCCCACCAAGGCCAGCTGGTCTGGGACTGAATAAGCATGGGTTGATTCCGGACTCTCTGAGCATGGCGGTCAATGAAGACTGATGAGAAGCCAAGGACAATGGCACTAGGTTTTGATCCTAATACATGAACTGGCTTTGTGGGAGCTTAGCCTGTTTGGATGCTCACCTTTCTGGAAGTAGATAGAAGGACCTTGGTCTTCCCGCAGGGCAGGGAATTTGGACTGCTCTTCAGTATCGAGAGGGAGGGGGAATGGAGTGGGGGGAGGAGAAGAGGAGTGGGGATAGGGGGAGGGAAGTGGGGGGAGGGGCAATATTTGGGAGGAGGGGAGGGAAATGGGAAACGGAGAGCAGGTGGAAATTTTAATTAAAAAAGAATAAAAAAAAAATTGAAAAAAAAAAAAGAATACTCAAGAAAGCCCACAGTCATGAAAAAGGGCACACAGAATTGGAAAGCTCTTCCACTAGAGCTACAACAAATACTAAAAACACAATCCAATCCCAGCCAAATCACAAGCAGCCCTGACAATAAGTTTATAAAGGCTTTAGTTCCTGTTGCCAATTAGCAACAATAACTTGCAAGGCAGACCAAAAGAACGGGAAGAAATACAGTCAGAAGAGAGCATGTGATTATTTAAAGCAGACACAGTAGATTCAATCAGTCTGCCCACGAGGTGATACAAAGTGTTTGCAGCCCACGAACATCATAAGGGTTAAGCACATCAAGAAATCAAATAACCAGGATCATGAAAAGAGTTGGTCTCTTAGTTTTAAATGCCAACTTGACAAAACTTAGAACCACTTGGGAAGAGTCTTAATAAGGAATTAGCTAGACAAGGTTGGCCAGTGGCTAGTACCTGTGGGATTGTCTTGATGTTAATTGAGGTGAAAAGATTGTCGTGATTTAAATAAAAATGTCCTCCATGAGCCCAGAGGGAATGGCATTGTTGGGAGGTGTGGCCTTGTTGGAGTAGGTGTGTTCTTTTTAGAGAAAGCAAGTCACTAGGGGTAGGTTTCGAGGTTTCAGAAGCTCAGTCTCTTCCTGCTGCCTGCCAATCCAGATGTAGAACCCTCAACTAACTCTCCAGCACTGTGTGTACCTGCATGCCACAATGCTTCCCAGCATGGTGCTAATGGATTAAACCTCTGAACTGTAAGCCAGCCCCAATTAAATGTTTTCCTTTATGAAAAAAAAAATCTAATAAGTTAAAAAATCAAAAAACATTACCTATTTTAAAAAATCAAAAAACAAAAGAACAATTCATTTTGATTTTTCACATGTTTTCTCTGAAATACTTGTGTTTTGCTTCCATTACACTTAAATTGGTTTAAGCTTGTAATAATTGGAGATACATTGTATTTCCCCTTTCAAATGACATAAAGTCTTAGCATCTCCACTTGGATTCTCTCATTTCATTTCTTTCATTATCTCATTTCATGGATGTATTGCTGATATTAAGTAGAATATATCAGTATTAGTTTATAGAATACATGATTATAAGGATACAAAGCATTATTAATCCAATATTAGCAACTGCCACTTTCATTAAAAATTTAATGGAAACCACTACTTTAATTATAAAGGTTTTGTTAATGTGTGTGTGTTTGCTATATTAATGTGGATGTGTACATGTCACTGCACCCATTTGGAAATGTGAAGGCTAGAGAACTTTGTGAAGTCACATCTACATCCTCCATGTATGTTCCAGGGATTGAACTTATATTATTGGGTTTATACAGCAAGCACTTTTAGTATTGAGACATCTTGCCAAGCACTATATAATTACCTTGAAGGCATTTGATGCTTGCTATCTTAAGCACTATTATCTGTTTTTGCATGTTTACTAAAATAAGATGGACACATATTAATTATATGTGTGTTGCACAACATAGTAATTTGGTGTACTTAAAAACTGGTTATATAACCAAATTAATTAACAAATCTCTCACTTATATAGTATTTTACATTATTTTTATTCTTATTGCTTGTGTACTACTGTGTACATGCCACGGCACTCTTATGAATGCCAGAAGAAAATATTCAGCAGTTGGTTTCATTCCACCTTTACATAAAATGTGGAAGTTAAACTCATCATCAGGTTTGCACTGCAAGTGCTTTTACAACTGCTTAGCTATTTCACTGGCACTAGTCATCACTATTTAAGAGTGTAAAAACAAGACAACAACAAGGGATATAATGAGAAAAACTAAAATTTAAGATATAGTCTCTTAGCAGATATCATGTATACAATACATTATTACCTATAGCCACCAACCTAAATATCAGAACTCCAACTTATCTTGTGTGTAAATCTTCATACATATTGTACAACATCTATCTTTTGTCCCTACACCCAAAATCTGACAACCATCACTCTACTTAATGCTTCTGAGCTCAACATACTTTCTCCTCTATATCTGCTTGGAATTACCATCTTACTCTATTCTGTCCTGTTATAGGCCCAAAGCAGCTTCTTTACTAACCATAATAAAACATATTTACAGCATACAGAGAGGAATCTCACATCATCATATGTTTAAAATGTTGTTTGTCATGCCCTCTAGAGAGCATGAGTTCCCACTTGGATGAATCTCATTGTAGCAAAAACTTTGTGATATTCTCAGAAATACAAAAGTGTAACACAGAAGAAGTATTTCATTACTATTTTAATGAGTGAATATTTGGTAGTAAGATGTAGACAATACATTTCATTACTTAATGGTTCTTCAACAAAACTCTCAGTATTATAGGTTGTAGCTGTTTCCAGTGATAAGGCAATGTAACTCCTAGGGAAAACTGCTTAAACCAACCAGCAAGACAAACTGAGTAAATATTTTATCTCTTCCCTCACTGATACTGAGTTCCCATTTTTAAAACTTATTTTATTTCTATTTTGTTTGTATAAGGGTTTACCTGCATGCATGACTGTGCACTATATGTGTGCAGTACTCTCAGGGGACAGAACAGGTTATGGGATCCTCTGGAACTGGAGTTACAGGTAGTTAAACTGGAGTTATAGACAGTTGTAAGCCAACATGTGGGTGCTAGAAAAAACCTGGGTCCTCTAAGAGATTAACAAGTGTTCTTAAAACATCTCTCTAACCCTTTGATTTCCTATTTTTACAGCCTACATAATAATTATCCCACAGAGTGAAAGGTATTTTGAGTAGTTTTCAATTTGGACCAACTTTCAGAGGTAAAATATTCACATTTGTGATGAAGTTAAGCATATACAAGAAAAAAAGGACATCGAGTTGGGTGGGCAAGGAAGTAATTTTGGATTTGAGAGAGAGTGGGAAACTGGATAAATGTGATAAAAATACAAATTACTCAAGGAATTATACATTTTCAAAGGGGCTTCCTGATATGAAGCTCAGAATTCAAAATTATACTTCAGCAAAGAATGATTTAAAATAATTTCATCATGGAGCATTTCTAGTGCTCAAAAGCCATGTGTGGTTAATGACTCTGGCACTGGATATAATTTCCATCATCATGGATGCCCCAATGGTACAAAAGAACTTTGGGTGACTGGTCAGGCAGTGAGATGTCTCTGTCAGTTCTAGAGTTTGGGAAGTTGCTTACTTCCTGTTTAATTAGGTAATATATCCTTATGGAGTCTTTGATGGAGTTGAAGAATGGTTAGTTATAGTTTTCCTTTCTTGTGATAAAACATAAAATATATCTAAATATTGTAACTGTAATTCTTGCTCCATACCTGTTTTATGTAATTTTACTATGTTAAAGCCTTCCTTTTTGTTTAAACAGAAAAGGGGAAATGGTGTAGGAGGCCCTTCTATATTTGTGTTGCTTTCATTGGTTATTAAAGAAACAGCCTTGGCCTAGTTGATTGGACAGAACTCAGGTAGGTGGGGAAGACAGAACAGAATTCTGGGAGGAAGAAAGCAGAGACAGGCAGACGCCATGGTTTTCCTGCCCAAGACAGATGCTGGTTAGACTCATGCCAGTAAGCCACAGTCAAGTGGCAATACACATTATTGGAGATGGGTTAAACTAATATGTGAGAGTTAGCCAATAAGAGGTAGAGATAATGGGCCAGGCAGTGTTTAAATGAACACAATTTCTGTGTGGTTATTTCAGGGGTTAAGGTAGCCAGGTGGCGGGACACAGTCCGCTTCTCCTTACTACACCTCCCTACCTCCTTCTTCTCTCTCTCTCTCTCTCTCTCTCTCTCTCTCTCTCTCTCTGTCTCTCTTCCTCTCTTTCCTCTCTGCCTCAAATATATACATTCAGGATAACATTGACATGAATTCAAAACAAAATGGTATTTATAACTGAGGTTCCATTCTACACACTACATACTTTTTCTCCCATACTTTATCTAGAGTTTGTACTCCTACATCACTCCATTGTTTCCTACATTTGTGATCTGGAATAATGCTAAGGATAAATATCCAAGGCCTCATACATTCTAAGCACACTCTGTACCACTATACTATATATATATATAAAATATATTCATAATTTTCAAATTCTCACAGAAAATGGATCAAGTCCCATAAATACAAAATAATTAATTAAAACATTTTAATATTTTGTATACTGCTTCCTACAAAACTCTGACACTATAATCAGAAAGTTTAAATAATGTTATATTCTAACTTCTAATTTAGCCAATTTAATAGATACTGTAAAGCACTATTTTTCAAGAAAGTGATGAAAATCAAATATTGAGGTCAATATAATAAGAATTATTAAATGACTTTAACTTCCAGAGCAACAGTCATATATATGTAAGTTATCAGTAGTTGATTGGTTCCAAATATTCTTTCAAATATTTAAGAAAGCAAACCCTAGATATAAAAAGCTCTTGCTCATTTGCATATTCATAATACCTCAGTGAATCACCAGGACTGGTTCTGATGTTACCTGAATATTAATGCAGGGCCAACAGCTGAGCTGAAGGGCAAAGCAATATATAGCAACAAAGTGTAATTTTCCTGCAGAAGTCTCAATTTAACTTAAAGGTGGGCAGCTTTTTACCCATTTTTATTATTATTTCATTTTCAACGACAAGACTGCCCCATATTGCTTAAGATTATCATGTCAGAATACAGAAGGGTTGTAGTGTAATTTTTACTTAAATTTTAGCCAGATATTATAATGCAGACATACTCTATATGCCACTACAAATCGCTTCATCATCTATGCTAAAAATTTATGCAATATGCATGGTAGAAAAAGGAACCCAAGTTATACACTGTATTAAGCTTTAAGGCATCTTTTTACATGCTTTTAAAATTTTCAAATTCGTGAGCTATTAAAAGGTCAGATAGTTTTAAAACCTCTGCCTTGGATTTCTCTTTTTTGTTTGACCTTTAATTTTTAAGAACATAACACAAAACAAAACAAACAAACAAAAGCATTTTTCTTACCCTACCCATTGTTAAAGCTTTTATATTCATTTCTGGCTTAACTGGTGGTCAGAACGGAAAACTGAAGCTACAGGACAGAATTCTTACAGTTTCTTCTAGATGATGCAGAAGATTATTTTTGAAAAAAAAATTTAGGATGGAGGTAGATGCATATATGGTCTCTATATCAACCATAATAAATCTTAAACACAATAACTTTTAATCTTTACTGATCACATAGTGGCCTACCTAGTTACAAAAAATCTGTCTGTTTAGTGATCATATTAGAACAACAGCAGGTAACATTCGATAATAATAAAAAATAATGATAAAATATAACAAAAGATCAGCTGTGATATAACTATTATTTTCTAAGTCACTTTATTCATAAAATCCACTTATAGATGAGACAGAATGTGGATAATGTCCTTAGCAGAAAAGAACCACAGACTAATCAATGATCTAAATTTCCATTTATATGTCTTCTATGATGATTATTCTTTATAATAAGAAAGAACCTTTTCCTTGATAACAAATACCACATAGAAACATACGAGTGATTCTATTTTCTTATAAATTCATGCCACAGAGATGTTGCTTTTCAGATCAAAATATCATTAACCAAAAGCCACAAATACTTTTAAGAACAGATGAGATCAGTGAACCATCTGAGTTGTTCCAGTGGCAGTAGATGTATAAACAGATAATTAATGTGTGTAACAATTGTCTTCTCACTAATCAACTTCAGCCCATTCCTCAACTGTTTCTATATTCTTTTTGAATACATGACACTTCACATTGTCATCTTTTGACAGACAGTAATTATTTTTTAAATCTGAATTATTTAAATCAATGCAAAAAGTTTGTGTTTGTAGCACAGAACTCATTTAAGTTCCACACTATTTCACTTCATAAAGTATGGTTTGGTTAATGGTACAGATTGTTTAAAAAGCATTGAAAAAAGATGGAAACATTAGGTGAAAAAGTAACAATGATGGGTATTGACAAATGAAATCATTGAGCCATAATCTTCATCCTTAGAGTTCAATATACACTGATTTTTAGAATCAGAGAAATTTTCACAGAATTTTAAATACTGAAATGGATGCTTAATAAAGATTTATAAACTAATGCATATGATTTGACTTAGTACTCATATTTGGTCTACTTACATTACTACAACATTCTTTAAGTTCATTAAATATGGACAACATAAGAAAAGAAGCTGAGAACATGTCTAAGTGTAGTTTTTCTATGCAGGAAGGAATATGATATGCAGTGAGTATTCAACTATTATTTCTAATAATAAATATTAGAATAAATTGTCTATAATTAACTACCACTACTTTTGCAAGCCAAGCATCTCTTTTCCAGAAGTCCTGATTTAGAGAAAAGTAACATACTGTCTTGTCTAAAATCAGAGACATGCTTGTCAGACCCAGTAATGGCCTGGGGCCAGGACCTTAGTGGATCTTTGACTTTATCCTAAGCACTCAACTCTTCAGACCTTAAGTGTCTATGCTTATCATTCCTAAGGCCATTTTGTGCTTGGTCTGCAATGTTTTTGAGATATCCTGTATTGCCTTTGTGTAACATGGCTTGATTGGCTTTTTGTTGAATTCTTCACATTATATGATGGCTTTCTACTGACTTTGTGCAACCCCTACCTCCTGAATAATTGTATGTAAGATGCAGTGATTCTTAATAAACTTGTTTGGCATAAGTAGTCAGTTTAAACAAGACCTCCTTACCCCCATCTTTCTTCTTTATCTTCTCATCTCCTTGTCATCCCTACTAGGAGCCTGTGATGGAATAATGACCTGCTTGTTCAGGAAAATTACTATCTATACCATTAGATTCTGATAGGTTGGGCTTATATTAGTTTCATGACACTATTGAAATTTATTTCCACTACAAATTCAAGATTAATGAAGGAGGAAATGAAAACAATTATTTGTAATAAAAGTATTCCCAATTTTCTTTAATTGATAAGTTAAAATAATATGTAGTATTTCCTCATATTTTAATATCAGATAAAAATGTTCATTGGCTTATATCTGTAGTTTTATTAAATATTGGGTATATATGAACTCAGCTTAAAAATTATTGATCTATGTTAAATAAGTTTTGAAAGAACTGTGAAGTTTTTTTCCCAAAATAGACAGTAATAGGCATTATCCAATCCTGTATACCAGTTGTGTGTGTATGTGTGCGTGTGAGAGAGAGAGAGTGTGTCTGTGTGTGTGTCTATGTGTGTGTGTATCTGTATTGCTTGTGCAGAAGGCATTTTGAGTACATGTATTTTTTGTTTTTCTAATATAACTGATATCATGCTATTTTGTGCCTTATGTTATCAAAAAATGTTTGCCAATAATGGAATTAGGGTAAATAATTATAGTAAGTTAAGATTAATAAAACAGTGGTTTTATAAGTACTTAACTTCTAAGAAAGTAAAATGACAACATTTCATAAACTAGCCAACTTGATATTGAAAAGGATCTATATCTTTAGCTACAGAAATAGTAATAACCCTTTATCTCATAATGGAGGAAAAGACAGTTAAAAAACCATTTCACTGGTGGTGCGATGGCAGGGTCACAAAATCACTGTTAAGGTTTCTGGTAAACAAAATCACTGTTAAGGTTTCTGGTAAACAATCACTTCTGCAGATGCCTGAGAATCTCATGTAATTCACTTTTCATTACAATGTAATAAAAGTTAGCACAGTTGTTTTCTAGTTAATACGATGAGGGAAAATAAAGTAAAATAAAACCCAGTAATGTGACTATTTTGATTATACTAGATGTAGGATCAGTGAACGTTTTTAAATTTTGTAAATCTTGAATAATTTTACATGGAATATTTAGGCCTCATTGAAGCTCACTAGTTTGAAATCTGATTTCAAAATACAACATTTATTTTTTTCCATAGCTCTTAAATTTCCCATGTCAGCTGCTCTGGCAAAGAGTATGTAGGCTCTGTTTTGAAAATGTAAAGTCAGGAAAATGATTCACAAAACAATGGAAATTTCTGCTTCTGCCTTCATATGCCTTTCTACAGGTAATCTGCAATTGTTGTTAGTCATGATGCAGCTTTGCTGAAATCCATTATACCTCTAGAAAAATAATATTTTCACTTCTTTGTGAATTCAAAGATTTGAATTTCAAAGCTGTCTGACAAATTATGAAGTCACTAAAAATGAGGTATTTATATAATATTTACCACCTGTCACACCTATATATCAACTAAAGGGAAAATTAAAGACATCCTAAAGCAGTGAGCTCTTCCATGGTCTCTTCAATTATTAATAAGCATTTGTTTTATAAAACAAATTCTAAAAGATACAAGAATTATCATAATTGAAATGTCACATCTAGGAAATCTGTATCACAAAAATGTTGATAAGTCTATATTCTAAAATAGTCTTCAAAAGCAGAACTAATTTTTCAATACAGCAAAACCAGACTATTTAGAAAAATAACAATCCAAACAAACTTTAATGGGTGGACTTGAGCATCTAAGTGCCTTGGTTCAAGTCCCGTCTCCACCCATAGTTGCACCTCTGCTGCTGTGAAAACAGCAAGCTGCTCTTCTCTCGCCTTTGGCGTGGGGACTGGGTCAGGATAGCCTGGGCAGGAAGAGCCCAGCATAAAAGCTCCTCTGCTGATGGGAGATTTGCTCTCAGGACTGCATTTTCCCCTGCTGCTTCTTCCAAAGAGGAAGGATCCCTCCAGTGTTAAGTGGAAAAGTTTCATGGGACCTTCTCAGAGTGTTTTTGCATTATCAAACCAAATTTAGAACACCCCTGGGCTTGAGAGGGAATACCTAGTGGACTTCTTATCTCTGGGCACTCTCATGCTACCAGGCTGAGAAACCTACCCCCAGGGTTTGTTTGTTCTTTGTTAAATTGTGTATGTCTGTGTGTAGTGTTATACATTGAATGTACACACATGTTTGCGTACATGTTGAGGCCAGATGTTGACATTGGGTGTCTTTCTTAATGATGCTTTGCTATTTGGAAGTTTTGGCATGCAAAACATAACAGCAGCTATCCAGTTGTATGAGTCCTTGGCTAAAGAAGGATCGCACAAGGCCCAAAACCATGACTTATGATGGAAATGGCCCCTGACTGGCAAACTGCCTTTGGAGAGGAAAAAACTACAATGAACTACTGAACCTGATGATGGTGAACAGTTTCATAGGAACCCTGTACTTGTGGAGTTATTATGTGAGGGTTGAAGCATTTGCACCAAGATGGCTTCCACATCCTCCTCATCTAGGTCTCATTTCCTTGCCTCTGAGTCTCCTTCTGAGGCGTCCGGGATGACCACTTCTAGAAGACTGTCTACACTGCTAAGAAAGGCTTGACATTTCCCACTGGCACGCTGTGCTTCATTTCCTCTATTCTTTCCAGAATAAGACTGGTGGCAAGTGAGGTTCATGGGAGTCCTGTGGGTCTGTATGCTTAGCTGAGCCAGAAGAAGTTGAACTGAACTAAATACCAGTAATGGATAAGACAATCTCTCTAAATCTGCAAATCTACAAAATTAAGATAATTACAAAACATTGGACACTGCAACTTGTTCAATGGTGTATCTCTAACATTTAGCAAAGTGTCTAAGACAAAAAAGTGAAAAGTTGAATGAATTATTAATTAGTTATGAATGGTTTTATGGAGTTATTGTAGGGCATTCAATTCCATGCCTGGAACATCATAGTCATTTATTATAAGACAGATGAGGGGTAGAGAAGGAGGGCAAAATGACTGCTAAAAGACAAAGTTTCAATTAGGCAGAAGGAAGCTATAAAAATTATTGTTCCCACTATTATACTTCTAGACCTGTTATACTATATAGAGTATTTTATTTTTATGTGGGACCACATCTATTTGCCTCTCCCTAGTCAGCTCTTTATTCACTTAAAACCATGGATATCTTTCTATGTAAATACATACAGATCAATGTCATTATTTAAAGTTCCATATAATCTTAATTTATATTGGTGGATACTCTGTTTAACTCCAAAGAATTCTTGTAATTATATATAAAAGAACACAGTGGACAGATCTGTGAATGTTAATAAAATAAAAGAATTGCTAAAAAAAAACAAAATACAAAATACAACATTTAAAATCTGTGTTTTAACAGAATTACCCTGTATTGGTAGACAATGTAGCTTACAGAAGATATGAGTTACTAAATGACAATTACAGTACAAGGCATGGGATAACTTCTTATGAGTTTTTGGACAGAGATGTTTCAAATATTTCGAAAAGAACTCGGGCTATTGAGATTATCCTTGGTTATCCACTATCACTATATAGTAATACTTTATTCGTTAAAGACACTGTACTCTTTGGCTTCAGGACATGGAGAAATCCATCTCAAACTGAACAGGAAACATCTTCCCATTTGGGTAGCTTTCATAATGCCAGGGGTTATAATATACAGGCTGTCATCAGGGTTAGGAGTAAGGTTTCAATGATTTTATTCAGTAGCGGACCCTACATGCTGAATACGGAACTACAGGCAATGTGTATTGTGAGTATTTTCTCATCTAACACCTCATATGTGTCTGGTACACTGGTATATACCGAGGGCAAAAGAGTGCATCTAGTCCTCTAGAAATGGAGTTTCCTGCCATTGTGAGCACCTTGTTGGTGTAGGGAACCAAACCCAAGTTGTCTGAAAAAGCAGTGAGTGCTCTTAACCACCAGATAATCTCTGCAGCCTCTGGAGTGAATATTCTTATACATATATTCAGATGTTTAATAGCTATCTATTGAAATTCTTAGATATTGAAATATTGCTCCAAAATAAATTATTTAAACTCTGCTAAAAATAGATAACTGAATCTAGTGATTCACAAAATAGATACATAAATTATAATCTAGATACTCACAAATGTATGAAAAGGTTATCCTAAATATTGTGTTGCAGAAAACAAGGAAATTAAAACAAAAGATCCCGTACACAGAAGTTCATTGTGCCTTTCATATTTTCTTATAATTGGTTTCCAATAATAATTACATGTCACTTGACCTTCATCTTTAATTATGTATTGTTGTAGAGGTGGACCATATTCTATTTACTGTATGATTCTATTATAAGATAGATATTCATATTGTAGGTGTTCAATTAGTTACTTGAAGAAAACTAAAAATAGCATATGAAAATAATTCTTGTCACCTCAAGTATCACACATAGCAATGAGTAACAGCATACCAACAGCTCAAAACAACACATTATAGAATAAAAGGAGCTACAATAATATCAAAATACTCCTGATGTGTAACTTCCCTTATATATGTGGTCTACTGAGAAAAAGTACACCATAGGTAGGGGGAGTAGCTCAGAATATGACTGTTGAACTAACGCAAGGACCTGATTTAAATCCTCAGCACCTACATGTATGTGACTGACACAGAGATATTTACTGTACCATTGCAATAACACGGCTAGGGAGACAAAAACAGGTGGTTGTCTGTTACTCACTTTCTAGTTAGTCTAGACTAATTGGTGATTGCAAAGCACATGAGTGACTCTGTTTCAATGGAAATGGATTGCATTCCTAAGTTTACATTTTGGCCTACAATGCCCTCTCCTCACACACATACTTGCCTACCTATACATATACAAGCATTTACACATAGACACATACACGTGTATAAAAATAAGGACTGCATATTTTCCTAGGGTATATACAATGCCTATAGTTCCTCTAACATTTTGAAAATAATGCATGTTTATATTTTATTTTACAGGATATCTCTGGACAAATTGAAAATCTCTGAATAAATTTATTCTTTGAGAATTTCATAATACAACTTACTAACTCTCCTTGAACACCCTCCCCAACAAGTCCTCCTCCAAACTTTATGGCCTCTCCTTTTTCTAAATTAATCACATACCTACTTTTTCTAAAAAGACTGACATTATATTAGAATACACTCTGGTTGCTAGGTAGATACTAGTAACATTAAAAGGCAGTGTAAGATGAAAGTACTTAATATTACAAATAAATACATGATTTTAGTAAAAATAATTATTTTAGGTCATATCTATCCAGGTAATAAATGTCACATTTTTGCTTGCATGAAAACCATCTTACAGTGTAAATATGTCAAAAGAGTCTGAATAATTTAGATTATTCTTACTCAAACAAACTTACCCAACAATTGTTTTCCAAATTATAAAATTTCAATATTATAAATGCAGCAATTATTTTCTATATTAATTTGAGAAATGGTATATATAAGCATTTGAAATACAGTAATTATTTCTAACTTAGGAAATCATTGGTCTATGTTTTAAGATTATTAAGTAAAACCTTGTACAATTTATAATAGAAATGTTTTTTGGAATCACTTTCTATCTATCACCTTTCATAAAAAAATAAGTTCAAATGGATCAAAGATCTAACTAAATGTAAAACCAAAAGTCCTGAAACTGCTAGAAGAAAATACAGGCCATACCCTATATGATGCAGGTGTAGAAAAGGACTTCTTAAATAGGACTCATTTGCCCAAGAATTAAGGCCAACAATTGACAAGTGATTCTTGATAGAACTAAAAAGCATATTCACAGCTAAAGAAATAATCAAGTGAACATCCCACAAAAATGGCGAGAATAATTTCCAGTTATAATCTGACAGTGGATTAATATAGAAAGTGTATAAAGAACTCAAATAGCAGAGAGTCAAAAAAAAAAAGGCAAATGAACCATTTAAAAAACAGGCCTAGGACCTGAACAGAGAGCTCTTAAAAGCAGGAAAAAAAGCTAAACAATATCTCAAAAAGTACTTATCATGCTTAGGAATTAGAGAAATGCATATCAAAACACCTTTGTTATTCCATTTTACCCCAATCAGAATGGCGAAGACCAAGAAAATAACTGACAAGTACTACAGGGGATTCATGGAAACTGGAACCCTCATTCACTGTTGTTAGCATGGAAAACTGGTTCAGTCCCTATGGAAATCAGTGTGAGAATTCCGCCAAAGTTAAAAATAAAGGTACCCTATGCCCCATGTTTACTACTCCTTGGCATATGCCCAGAGGACTGGACATCCTACTCCATAGATACTTGCTCAGCCACATTCATTGCTGCTCTAGTCATACTACCTAGGAAATGGAAACAACCTAAATGTCCTTCAACTAATGAATGGGTAATGAATATATGATCCACATACACTATGGAATACTATTCAGCTGTAAAGGTAAATTAAATCATGAACTTTGCAGGAAAATAGATAGAACTGGATAATATCATACTGAGTGAGGTAACCCAGATCCAGATAAACAAAAGTAATGCTCTTATTGTCTTCAGATGTGAGAACATTGCCTGGAGTAACAGAAGAAAAGTACCACGTTTATTAGTTCAGGAACTTTCACTGCAAGTATTGTTGGGTGGTTTGTACTATGAAAAATAAAAATTTTATGCCATGCATGACTTCATAAAATAATAAAGTGAATTGGTAGAGTCTTACCTTTCAATTTTACCAATAAAACATGAATTCTAAGTGATACCTCACCAGCTGGAATGTTCCTTCTTTAGGGTGTTGGTAGATACAATGTAGGTAATATCCAAAGTTGTCTCAACCACACAGTAAAGGAGCTAGTCTTTATATTCCTGAAACCAGATAAAAAGTCATCAGTGGTTGAAGACTATGCCTTAGGGATCCAAACCAGCAAGCACTTTTGTATCTTTTTAGTCAGGCAAAGCAGTTCTGAAGTTAGAGGGAGGGCAGTTTTCATAGAGACACTGACTGGTAAAGTTAAAATTTCACTGGGAAGTCATAAACACATAAACAGTAATAAACATGAGCATAGCTTATGAACAACACCTAACCTATCACTTATTACTTCTTAGACAATGATTATTTAGTCACCAATAGTAGATTACACTGAATGATCTATACCATGTTTTAAATTAAGAACAGGAAACAAGCAATTCTTGTCATCATACCATATTTTTATCTTTTGTTTATTTGGTTTTGATTTTAAATATTGAGATTTATTGCCCTTTCAAGATAAAAAACATATCACATGCCTTTAATGGTAGAAAATATGATAATTTTATTTAACCATCAGTGTATAAGTCTATTCAGTGCATGGAAAAATTTGTTGATACTTTAGTTCTTGAGTTTTATGTCTTTATTCACTCATCCTGGAAAGAAAAAAAAAAAAAAGATGTATCCAATGTGACTATATTGGGAAAAGGGACAAAGAGATCCAATTAACCTGCCAAATCAGTCAAGGATATGCAAATCTAAGTAGTAGTTCAGGTCAAAGTATAGTGCTGCCCATTGTTGACATGTAATTTTCTAAGATGGTCTGACAAGTCCTCAGAATCCTGTGAAAATAGTGAAATTAGCACTATTAAAAAGGGAGACAAGTAGCTCTCTGCTTGGGAAAATTTCCATTTATTCAGGGTCTCTGTTGGTTTCAATGAAATGTTTCTTTTTACCCTCAGGCATTTAAATACTTATTTGTTCTTGGTGGCTGTTTAGGGAAGTTTAGGGCATTCAGTCTCCTGTCATTCCCAGGGTTCACTCCTGGGAATGCTTAGATTTCAGGCTATGAACTCTCTTAAGTTCAGCTGCCTCTTGCTTGTTTGCTCTGCCTTTAGGTACTCTCAATCCTTTGTAAACTCAATTAAATACTTTCTTTTATAAGGCCTTGGTCATGGTGTTTTAAAAGCAATTGAAAAAGTAACCTGCTTGACCCCTGCTTTATGTGTGTGTGTGTACGTGCTTGTGTGTGCATGTGTGTGTGTGTGTTGTTGTTTTTGGAGGAATGTTAGAAAACTTTGGAACTTTTGAATAGAAAAGTAGTTTTATACTCTTAATAGCATTTAGTGTCATATACTAGATTATCCTAGTAAGATCCTGTAAGACAGTAGTACTGACTGAGAGTTATGAGGAATATGGAGGCCCAGCTCAAGTGTTTTAGAGGAAAACAATATTAGCAACTGTACCAGAGCCTGTTTTTATGATATATTGGCAAAGAATGTGGCTGATTTCTTACTATGCCACCCAAAATGTGTATGAATCTAAATTTAAAGGTAATGAACTAATATTTATTTTTGCCAGAGGAAATTGCAATACAGCCTAATACTGACTCTGTAATGTGGCTATTAGTAATCATATTTATACAGGTCAATAATGACAAAGAACTAATGGTACAGAAAAATATTAAGAAATTTTGGTGTGAAAAAGAACACTGGTAAGCTAAATGCTAGAGGCAACATTGGTTCTTGGAGGGAGCCTGTAATTGCTAAGTAGATTAGCACTATTAAAAAGGTGCCAAATCTGCATTAGGAAAATGGGAAGGATGCTTTCAGGGCAATACCCCACTCAGCTAAGATTCCAATTTGTAAAAGGAAAAGGCCTAAGGAATTAACAAAAATTCTTCCAAATGTTCTTCAAGAACACAAGGATTCATCTGAAGCAGGCAGCCAAACATCTCAGTGATATTCATATGTTCCTGGATTTTAGAGTCATGAAAGATACATAAGTAAATGGGTAGTGGAATATTCCTCCACAGTTAAGAAAAGCTGGAAAGCCAGGCAATGTTCACAGTGGGTGAGAGGACTTGAAGGCCTATTATAATAAACTGACCTGTCCCTTTAAGAGACAAGCCCTGCCCCCTCCCTCCCCCATCCACTGAGGCAGGCAGATCTTCCTTCCTGCTTACAGCCTGAGTCTCCTTTTTCTGCCTCCCTGTCAAAGAGGCAGCTGTGCTCTCTCTCTCTCTCTCTCTCTCTCTCTCTCTCTGCTCTTCTTCCTTTCTCCATTCCCTCTCCATAAGCCACTAATAAATATTCAACCTCACTCTGCATGGTATTCCTATCCATCCATGTCTTTGTCTCTTGCCTGCCACTGTGTGGCTCCCTGCCCAGGACCAGCCACCTTCAGAGACCTGTGGCATGGTCTCCTGGTGTGCCCATCCATTTGTCTCCCTCTTGGCCTGCTGCAGCTACTCAGGGATCCACAGTATTTTGCTTTTACATTAGTGCTGTGAGACTTGGGAGGCTCTCTACCCCACGCTCTTCTCCCGGGGTCAGGATCTGGAAAAGGGTATTTCCTTCACAACAACCATAAGCCTGAGGACAATTTCCCCACACAATACAGGCTTTGATTGGCAAGTTTCCCCCATTATGCTATGGTTGAGCCTTTCACTAACGTTCATCTCTGGATTACTTCCCTTGGCTAAAATTGTGACCAGACTGACCCAGGGTCAGTTCTCCCATGCTAGCACTACACACTCTGTGTGGTACATTTGACTGGGGTACCAGGGTCCCTCAGTTTTTCTTTTTCTTTTTTTCCTTTTCATTTTTCCCCTGCTGTGTTGCTTGTTTTTATTTTGTTTTGGTAAGGCAACTCAAAGGCCTTGTGGTGTCACCATTTCACAGGTTTTCACAGTTTCAGCTATGGGTAGCAAGCCATCCATGTCTGGGAGAGATGCCTTTTAGAGGCCCTAAAACCACAGGCCTTAATGCCCTACTTCTTGAGTTCCTACCCTCACTTTGCCAGTGTCCTGTTAGCTCCACTTTTTTTTTTTTTTTTTTTTTTGGTTTTTCGAGACAGGGTTTCTCTGTAGCTTTGGTGCCTGTCCTGGAACTAGCTCTTGTAGACCAAGCTGGCCTCGAACTCACAGAGATCCGCCTGCCTCTGCCTCCTGAGTGCTGGGATTAAAGGCGTGCGCCACCACCACCCGGCTCTAGCTCCACTTTTATGGGAGATTTATAACTACTTTTAGTGGGAGCTTTCTAACTGCTGTCATTGCATAGGCAAATGAAAAGAATTTTCTCAAACTGTCCCTGCTACTGCTACTGCTGCCAACAAGATTGGTTGGATCCACGAGGCAGCTGTTTTCAATTCCTGTCTTTTGCTTCCCACCGTGGCTTCTGGCATGGCAGTTCAGAGACAGCGTGGATCATGCTTCTAGGTCTCTCCTATTAACCTTAAATTTCCTGCAGCTCAAAACTGTGGCTTGTCCCTACAACATGTGATTGCTGCCATTTTTACTGAGATCAGGTGACCTTACAACCATTTTAACTGAGGTCATCTTGACTGATAGCCAGGTCAGGTGACCAAGTGCTGGCATTGTTACTGAAGTATACCCTCACTGGTCCCCTTGTTTACTTATGCTTTTGTCTCTAATTCCCTCTTGCTGACTCTGTTGCATGTATGCTTTTGTGCAGTGGCATGCCTTTGGTAAGGCCCACCAAGAACATCCACTTTGCCCAATTCCTGTTCACTGTGTGTGTGTGTATATGTTTATACATGAAACTTAAATGCACTTATGTTTACTGTTAAATGTTATAATTATCTGTTTATTGCATTTCAGACTACAAAAACCGTCTCATGTTTTAAACTGGTATGTACTTTTAAATAGGTCTCTTACAAAAATACTTTATATTTAGTCCAACCCTCATTTAAAATATGTTAAGATGTTCTCCACTATTGTCAGTCCTGCTGTTAACTTTCCATTACAAGCAATTTTTTTCTTCTTTCTGTCTTTATATAAGTGTAAATCTTTCCTGTTAAATTGAGAGCCAGTATAGTCAAATTCAGACCCAGCCCTCCAGGCAGAATCTATACTGTAGTTATACCTAATAAACAACACTCAACTGCTCAGAGATATGGGAAATATGGCATCTTATTTTGCTTTAAATATCTATATCTATCTATCTATCTATCTATCTATCTATCTATCTATCTTATCTGTGTGTGTGTGTGTGTGTGTTCATGGATATCAGAAGACAAGTTTTCTAGAATAATTCTCTCTTTCTACCTTGTTTTTGAGGCAGGGTCTACCTGTTAAATCTTTTCTGACCTGTATATTGGAACTTAAGACTAGCTTTCTGTCTCCAAAATACAATCGAGGAGTATAGAGATGGTGGGGCTTGGAATATAGATGTGAGTCACTACATCCAGCTTTTTCTTACATGGATTTCATGATTGAAATAATATCATAAGGGTTTCATGACATTCACATTTTCTTTATCAGCCATTTCACCAGTCCTCTACCTTTAATTTCTTCTATTGTAATACTCAGTTAACTTACTAAATCCTTAAACAACATCACACACAAGTTTATTTAGATGTTGGATGACCAATTTTCAGCATGTTTCAGAGTTACACCTGTGGGAGATAGCAATGATAAGCTAAGTATGGGCAGGTCACCCAAAGAATGTTTTTACTTCCAACCATTATCATCTACCAGAGTAAAACTCGGCCATCGATAAATTTAATAAGAGACCTGAGTCTCAGTAGTTTACCCTGAAGTAATACCTGATTGCAGGAAGAAACACAAACAGACATTACCTGACCTCCATTCAAGAACAGACTATTCAAAGGAAATGCCTAACATTTCAACTGTTACAGATAGGACCACCTGCCAGAACACACTCACCAGGACACCTCAGACAAATGTCAGCCAATCAGGAGTCCTAAAACCTCAGGAACCCCTCAACCCCAGCCTTACTACTATGAAACCTTACTCTAATTGAGCTTGGGGCTCTCCGTTTATTCCAATATGTTGGGCATGCAGAGAGACTGAGTTTGCTAACTTGCTTAAAATAAAGACTCTTTGCTTTTACACACAGGACTTGGCTCCACCAGTCAAGGACTCTTTCAAATCAAATGGATTATAAATATCTGTCATCATTTATAGGGGCTGGTTACAAGCTACTATTGGCTAATGTATAAAAAAAATAAAAAAATAAAAAAAAACTACTGCTGGTCTCAAATGTTTCAAACTGGTACAGAATTTTATGTGATGTAAATTTAAAGTTTTTTTTTTGTTGTAGTTTATACATGTTTCTGTTCCTGTTTAAAATATTGTATGCATAAAATATAAAAAGTTATAAAAGGTCAAAAGGGGCTGTAAACTTTGTGTGCTGTGGTTTCTCATACATGCAAATACTAAATGTGGTTATTTTGTTAAAAAAATTTGTGTAAGTTTTCTTACAAGCATAAAGCCGAGACAAAAATGGTCTGTTTTTGCTGTTACAGGCCGGACTTCAAAAATTCATCACTGAGCTCTGATTACTCAATTTGGGTTAGCAGAAATTCAAATGACTTTTTAAAAAAAAATGTTAAAACTGCTAATTGCTGGGGTTTTTTTATTAAAAATCTCTCTCTAAAATTAAATTATGGTTTTTCCTTTGTTTGACCCATGTTTTATTTACTTAAAATCTATACATGGGTAATTTAAGAAAAAAAAAAATAAGGCATAATTCCATTTTAAATTTTGGACTGCCATTTTACTAGACTTAAAAAAAATGGATGCTACATGATTTCACCACCATCTTGATGAAAAGTGACCATGTGAAGTAGGCCTAACAAATCTCCAAGATAGTTTGGATTAAGTTATTTTTATAAATGCTAGTGTCAGGTGATAGTCACCAAAAGTACCAGCTACAGTAAAATGGAGCAGGCTGAGATCTAAAAGAGACTGGCTATGTATATGTTGTTCAGGATGGGACCAAAAAATACTTTATTTTTAATATATTTAATATTGCAAAAAGACATTTCAGAGATTTTAAGTTTTTAAATAAATTTATAAAGCTGTGAGACATCTGTGCTATAAAATGTTTTATATTGTTAAAAGGCTAAAAAATTGGGTCAGAACCATAAGCACCAAAAGCTAACCAAAGACAAAATTCTTCTTTTCTTGAGACGCAAATGACAAAGACCTAAGCAGTTTGATAGAAGGCTTGGAACAGCATCGCAACCTATAAATCTCAATCTTTTTGAGGTTGTTATACAGGGGCAGTCTAAGACCACCTGCATGTCAGATGTTTAAATTGAAATTCACAACATAGTCAAAACTGCATTTGTAATCTCCTTGTCTTTGTTAACATTGTTGGGTTTAAGCTTTTTGGATAAACTGAGCCATAAATTTTTGTATTGATACTAAGAGGTTTGGACCTCCTCTTCTGGAAAAAAAATGTTTCTATGTCAATCACTTCGGGGTAATTAGAGATTCAATGGCCATGTTAATGATAGAAAACAGAACACTCATAAAAAAGCTAGATAAAAACTTTTTCAACTTTTTTCTTTGGTTAAGTACCTTACTTCCAGTTCTAACAGGCCCCTAATGAGCTTGCTTCTTCTTATCAACAGACTGATGGCTTTTTGTTCAAGAATGGGTCAATAGTCAATATTGTTCAACTGATGATATTGAGGTTCCAGACCACCCCCTTGAGCCCCTGGACAGACAAGACCCATGATAGAGTACTGTCGTTGGTACTTGTGAAGGGGAAAAAATGTAGGGCCTAGGGTAGTTTTCCCAGGGTAACTTGGTACACACCTACCAAGATGGGTTCTATAGATCAACAGAGAGGTGGACCTGTGTCTCACTTTGCCCTAAGGCAATGCTAGCTCTTAGACTCTCTCCTGTTCCCATTTCACCCCCCTGGGACATGTTTCTTGCCTTTGCAGGAGACAGCATTAACAGCTAGATACAAACTTGTTCTGTGTTTACCCTTGAAATGACTAATTCAGTTTCATTATTAGCGTTAATTCAAAATCATTACAGAGTGTGGAGTTCTAGTCTTGTAAAAGTTGCTAACTTATTATAGACTGTTAGCAAATACAAGTTAGTCATCTTTAAAATACTGATATGATTAGTTACAGGAATAAGCCTTATTTTGTTCCCTGTATGTGTTTTCAAAGTCAAACTTAAAGCAAGTAATAAAAAACAAAGTTTGTCTAATTAGACATACCTAGGCAGCCCTCAAACTTCAGAGATCTGCAAAATATGGCATTTAGAATAACGATTTAAAAGCTTATTATATTAGACAGAGACTCCAAGATCCTTGCAGTAACCCAATGTCTCCAAAGAAGATTATGATACACCATGGGGTCTCCACCTGGATTATGACAATGCTGACCCACTGGATGAGATGTCCCGGTACAACACCAGCTGCCAGGACCCAGTCCAGACTGTGGACAAACAGAAGGACCTTGAAGAATTGATTGCACACTTTTTCCTAGACAAAATAAGGTCAGTCTTTTCCATTTCCCTCTTCCACAGAAAAAGGAAAATTTACCTTATGGGCCTGCCTTAGACAGTAAGACTGCTGTTCTGGATATTTCTACCTCCAATGTTATGGAGAACTGGGTATGAATAACTGTATATGGACTCTGGTCCCTGTCATTTTTAATAGATTCAGAAACTATTTGGTCTGTACTCAGATATACTTTATTTATCCTTATGAGATCTCTGATAGTATTAATGGCTAGGGCAGTTATAATGTCAGTTTAATAGCAAAAGGTATGCAGATTCTTCCACAAAGCTATAGCGAACTTGTTAGTTAGGACTCAGAGATGTGAGTCTATACCTCCTGTTCACAAACATCTGTTATCTGTTCTTTTTCTAAATTTTAACTTCTGTTGCTAGTTTAAACTTATCTCAATAGGCTTCCACATGGCTGGCAGACATATCTAAGCATCAGTTGCTGACTACAACCTGCCCTAAATGGTAGTGAGCCCCTGAATTCCTGAAAGATGATGTGGACCAGTCCAGCTGATATGAACATTCCCTGTTCCTTCAATGAAGTCTGATGAGTGCTCCATTGCTTAAATGCCCCCTCACCTTTGGCTAGTCTTTCAACCTACTTGGGTCTGGATAACAATGCCCCAATGCCAGCTTGAAGTAGTTACAGAAAGGAAAACATCGTCCCATACTTCCTTGCCCAAAATATGTTGAAAGACTGAGACAAGGGGGAATTCCCTGGCATGGGGGATAAGATAACTACCTATAGTGCCTGTTAATATACTATGTCCAGAGTTGTCAATTAATAGATTTATTAATTTAAGTAGTTCCATGCCTCATTTAAACCAGGGACAAACAGGACCCTAGATTGGGTCATGTCATCAGTGCTTGTGAAGGGGGGAAATGTGGGAGCCAGCCCTGATAATCTAAGTATGGGCAGGTCATTCAAAGAAAGTTCTTTACTTCCAACTAATATCACCTGCCATAGTAGAAACACAAACTGAGATTACCTGACCTCCACCCAAGAACAGACAATTCAAATGAAATGCTTAACAATCCAACTGCTGTCGATAGGACCACCTGCTAGAACACACTCACCAGGACATCCCTAGATAAACGTCAGCCAATCAGGGGTCCTAAAATTTCAGAAACCCCTTACCCCTACCTTTACTATTATGAAACCTTATTCTAATTGAACTCAGGGTTCTCTGTTTATTCCAATACATTTGACATGCAGAGAGACTGAGCTTGCAAACTTTCTTAAAATAAAGGCTCTTTGCTTTTACATACAGGACTTGGTCTTCTTGTTGGCTTTTGTGGGGACACCGTGGATCTGGGCGTAACAACACCTCTCTTGTCTCATACTTCAAGTCTTTATGCTTAAAGGGGAAATATACATAACACAACTCCCCCACACACACATACACGTCATCCACAAAAAAAAAAAAAACATGCTTGAAAAGTGTACAACTGAGTTACAAAAAATTGCAAAAAGAAAATCATGGTGTTTAAAATATTTAAAATTTTGTGTTGGGGTACATCTACACATATCTTGCTGTGCATGCAACCCAATGTCTGTGAGTTGGACACACTTGAAATGGAAAACAAAATTATATATAAAACATTAGAAACTAAAGATAGTAGAAAGAAGCATGGGAGTAGCTATTTATATGTATACTAAAAGTAGAGAATTTGATTTTGGTTGGATTGTTATAATATATTCTGTTTAGCATTTTTAGATTACCAATGTTCTTTGAGAGATCTAATAGGTAATGTTTTCTAAAGTTAGTCATAGAACTGAACTAATACAAAGAATAGCAACTGAGTTACTTAAGTAATCACTTTTGAGTATTGTTCTGCCTATCCTAATTAATTATTCAGTTACAGTCACATCATATCCCTAGCCTGCAATCAATTAAATAAGAAGTCTGCCAAGTAGACCACTCAGGAAGATGAAGAACACTACATTTTCTTTCACAGTTTCAACATAATGTTGAAGCAATTTCATTAGGTCTTACACTTTCATTTTTAGAAACTGTAAGTCAAGTTTCCATAGCCATTGACTTGTTGAAGCTTTTCAGAGAGATGACAGTGGTGTAGTACATTACAAAAGAGAAGCCTAAGAAGGATAAATGGATTGAGTACAACTGCCAGTTAATCAGTTTGAAAAAAAAAATGGCCTTCACCTATATCAGGAATAATGAGGTTGGCAAAAAGTTTTATCAGAGTAATCCAGGCTAAAGACGTAGTCCATGCCAACCACATGGTAAATCTTCATATCTGATAAATAAAAATCCATCAAATTTAGATAAACAAGTCATGGTTATTCCCTCAAAATATTACATGTTGCCTTTTTACATTTCAAATTTTCTTTCCAACTAAAGTGATCAGAAAATAGTACATAATATCTGCACTTGTTATAAAGCTAGAAAACTGTTTAATAATATTCTAGATTGGACTCCAGCCAAAAAAGCATTTAGGTTAACTACAGATCTTCACTACTTCCTCCTCTTTTTCCTCTTCTCCAAAACCACCTAGTATCACTACCAGCTCTGTAATTCGCAGGCCAATCCAGCTAGGAAAGCAGAATGACCACAAATCTTTACTTATCCCTAATCTCTAAAAATCTAATACTCCAGTTTCATTTCCTCCTCTGTTACATACCACCTGATGCAATCTCTTCCCGCTCTCTGCCCCGATTCCTAGGGAATTAAACAGATCCTGGTGAATACCATGATTTTCTCTTTTTATTCATGGACTGCCACAGGCTTGCCCCTAACACTACTCCATTCCTAAGTGTCAACTCTAAATACCCAGAAACACATTTTCCCAGAAACCCTCAATGGTAACATCTGACAAAATCCCAGAAGAATTCTCTACCAGTCAACATATAAACACCACACCCTCCTAAGAACCAGAGAGGAAATGAAACCAAGGAAGAAAATGTCCACCCAACAAAGAAAAGACCAGATATCAGCACCAAGAAATACGATAATCTCAAATCCAGGTGCCTACATGTTAATGTAAAATATCAATAACAACCAAGACAGTTTGTCTTCACTAGAGGTCAGCAGCCCTGGTACAGTAATTTTGAGAAATGTAACATAGCTAAATAATAAAACAAGGACTTTAAAATAGCTTTTATAAATATAATGGAGATCCTTAAAGAGGAAATAAGTAAACCCCTTAAAATATGTGAAAACACAAAGAGTAGAATCAACAAGACAGTTTGAGACTTGAACGTAAAAATAGAATCAATAAAGAAAACCCGAACTGAAGAAAATCTAGGAATGAAAAGTCTCAGAACTGGAACAGAAACCTTGGAATCAAGCCTGTTCAATAGAATACAAGAGATAGAAGAGAGAATTAAAGGAAATGAAGACAAAGTAAGAGAAATGAATATCAGTCAAAAAATTTTAAATTTAATAAAAATCTGGTACAAAACAAGCAGGAAATCTGGGGCACTATGCAAAGACTAAATGTACACATAATAGGAATAGAGAAACACATAAAAGGAATACAGAAAGGCAAAGAAACCCATGTTGATGGCACAGAAAATATTTTCAGCAAATGCATAAAAGAACACTTCCCTAACTTAAAGAAGGAGATGCCTATCAAGGTACAAGAAGCATACAGAACACCAAATAGACTTGACCATGGAAGAAAGTCTTTTGTTATATAATAATCAAAATGTTAAATGTACAGACAAAGAAATATTATAAAAAGCTTCAAGGTAAAAAAATCAAGTAATCTCTAAAGGCAAGATTATTAGAATAACTTTTGGACTCTCAATGGAAATTTTAGAGCCAGAAGGGCATGGGTAGATACAAATGTTACATACTCTGAGAGACCACAGGTGCCAGCCAAGACTACCAAGCATAGCAAAATTTTCAATTACAATAGATGGAGAAAATAAGACATTACATGATAAAAACCAAATTTAAGCAATATATTTAAACATCTAGCCTTACAGAAGACACTATAAGAAAAACTTCAATGAAAAGAAGTTAATCATATCAAAGGAAACACAAAAAACAAATAATTACAGATGAGAAAATCAAAAGAGGGGAGACACATACAAAATTCTCTTTCTCTCTCTCTCTCTCTCTCTCTCTCTCTCTCACACACACACACACACACACACACACCACATCAAAATAGCTGGATTTATCAAACACTTCTCATTGATAACTCTCAACATGGTATCAATTCCACAATATAATGATACAGACTAACAAAACCATGTAAGGACAAGATCCAAGCCCGGCGGTGGTGGTGCACGCCTTTAATCCCAGCACTCGGGAGGCAGAGGTAGGCGAATCTCTGTGAGTTCGAGGCCAGCCTGGTCTACAAGAGCTAGTTACAGGACAGCCTCTAAAGCTACAGAGAAACCCTGTCTCAGGAAAAAAAAAGAACAAGATCCACCATTCTTTTGTATAAAACAAAAACAAGCAAACTAAACAAAAGAAACTTAACATCAATGTTAGACATCATCTCAGTGTAACAGGATGGAAAAGATATTCTAAGCAAATGAACCCAAAAAGCAAGCTGGTGTAGCTATTTTGTTATCTGACAAAATTAAGTTCAAACCAACTAGAAGGACACTACATAGTCATTAAAGGAACAATCTACCAGGACACTACAATTGTTGTTATATATGTTAGGGCATAACATATATGCCCTAAATTCAAAGACACTTAACTTGGTGAAAGAACACTACTACAGCTTAGATCATATAATGACCCTTATACACTGAAGGTGGGAGATTTCAATACCCCATTCTCTAAAATGAACAGGCCATATAGAAAAAAATGAAACAGAGAAATACTGGAGCTAACAGAATTATAAACCAAATGTACCTAACAGAAAACTATAGACCATTTCAAACAAAAACAAAATAATATAACTTCTCAGAATCTCATGAAATTTTCTCCAAAACTGACTAAATATATATAACAAAGCATGTTTCAATAGATACACCATGCATCTTGCAACAGATCACCATGGGCTAAAGTTACATGCTAACTATAACAGAAGCAACAGAAAAATTATCAACTAGTGGATACTGAACAACTCATTATCAATTAAAAGTGGGTCAAGATAGAAATTAATTAAGAAATTAATGACTTAAAATTGAATGAAAATGAATACACAATATACCCAAATTTTGGGGATACAATTAACACAGTTCTAAGATGCAAGTTCATAGCATTATTTGCCTACACAAAAGAAAAAGAAAAACTGGAGCTATCTCATACTAGCAACTGAAGATCATAGCTAAAAGTTCTAGAACAGAATAAAGAAATCACACCAAAAAGGAGTATAAGGGAAAAATCATCAAACTCTGTACTGAAATCAATAAAATAGAAACATACAAACAAAAAACAACACAAAGCATCAATGAAACAAAGAACTGATTTGTTGAGAAAATCATTAAGCCTGACAAACCCTTATTCAAATTAAATAAATGGTGTTGAGAAAAATCCAAATTAACAAATTAAAAATGAAATTGATGTTACAGCAGACACATAAGAAATTCAGAGTTTCATAAAGACAGACTTCAAAAATCTGTACTCCATCAAATTGGAAAATCTAAAAGAAATGAATAAATTTCTTGATATATACTACCTCCAAATGTTAAATCAAGATCTGATAAGCAATTTGAACACACCTATAACCCCTACTGAATTAGAAGTAGTAACTTAGAATCTACTAACTTGAAAAAGTACATTGCCTGATGGTTTTAGTACAGAATTCTACCAGACTTTCAAATAAGAGTTGTTATTAATATGCCTCAGGTATTCCATAAAATAGAAACAGAAGGAACCTTGCCCAAACTGTTTTGTTCAGCCATAGTTATGCTGTTATCCAAACCACATAAAGACACAGCAAAAAAAGAAAATTACAGACCTATTCCCTTTGTGAATATTGATGCAAAAATTCTTGAAAAAATACTTAGAAACTATGTCACTACTACTACTATGATGATGATGACGACTTTTTCTTCTTTTTCATACTACAAACTCTTATCTCACATGTCTGGTTGCAGGAAGAATAAAATAGAATTATATGAGTAAGGTGAAAACATCAGAGCAACATTTTGGACTAGATGCTTATTTGTGACTTGGGGATTTATGTTTCATAAGAGAATAGATGGTCTAGAGGTAAAGAAAGAAAATTTGCTGCTTTTCTAAGGAATACTAAGAATGAATTCTAGCATCCAAGTCACATAGCTAACAGTCGCCTGTAACACCAGTCCCAAGGATCCTGACATAATCTTCTGGAATTCTGGCATCTTTGTATACCAACTCACACACACAGACACAGATGCACACACACTCACATATCTTAAAAAAAAGAAACAAAACTTTTTCTTTTAAAAAGCATGGGAAGAAATCAGGAGATCTATGCCAATCCTTGCAATGTATGTAGTTTAAAATTACTGAACAGGACAGAAATGGAATTGCTTTTCCTAAATATTCCATGTGACCATTTTCTTCTAAGTGTGTCTATTTTCCATTTAAAGTCAAATTATACAAGTTTTAAATTTAAAACCTTTATCAGAAAATGGTATGTATTCTTAGTAAATTTAACATTTAGATTTAGAAAACAAAAAGAAAACTATTCAAAAGGCCCTAAAAAACTACAAAATTCATTTTTATTTCCATAAGCAAATTCTTATTTCTTGGCTGAGGAAGATAATATCCCCCCTTTTGATATAAGAGTTGTTTACCTGAGCATCTATACCCTAGTTCAAAATTGTCTTTTGGGAATAGATATTGAAGTATAGAGCAACAGTAGTAAAAAGCAAAATTCAGGCAATATTTGAGGAAATTTGTGTTTTTTTTTTAAATCTAACAAGTAGATTAATACAGTCTCTGTATATCCATGGAAATACTTAGGGACTTATGGGCAGTCAAAAGTTGCTGGGGAAGAGAAAAACATTCTTTCTTGAGGATATTGTCACTTGTATGTTTCCTATGCTCCAGGGGATGACTTCCTAGCCATGCAAATATGGGCAGCACTAGCTAAACTTAGTGTACTTTCAGAGATGGGAGAGCAAGGGGGAGTGTGAAGGAGAAGGGAGCAAGACAACAGGTTTGAAGGGAAGAGTTGGAGGATGAGGGTTAGACATGATCACATTTAATTGAATTCCTGTACGAAACTCTCACGAATAAAGAAAATGTTTTAAAAACTGGAAATATTTTTAATCACAGGTTGAAAAATATCATTCAATTTTTGTTAAGACTGATTATCTTACCTATACTAAGTTAGTTGAGATCATATTTGTAATGAACTGTACGGGAAACTTGTTGAAGTATTGTTTTCTAACTGACCAATGGAAACTGTCATTTTATTATGTGAAATATTTTAAATGATACAGACTTAGTACAGAAAGTAGTCAAATTTTGGAAGAATTAGAAGACCCTGCAAGTGGGACTTGGGGATTGACTCAGTGGGTAAAGTACCCTTTCTGTAATTATGGGGGTAAGAGTTTGGATCCCTAGAATCAAAATAAGCAGGTTTGTTGGCAAGCACCTAAAATCCCACCACTGAGCAACAAAGATTAAGTAATCATCATGGTTTGTATGCCAGACAGTCTTGCTAATCAGTGAGCTCCATGTTCAGTGCAAGAGCTCACTGTAAAACAAAAGGGTGCTGAATGATACTGGAAAACACTATTTGCCAGCCACATGCACACGCATATATTTATAGCCTCCACAAATTTACACAAAAAGAATATCATACAACCCATATATTCACTATCAAAGCCAGAGTCTTTAACAATTCTTTGAGGATGATGGAGTTGGTTAAAGCATATAAGGATTTGAAGACTGCTTTAATGGATGTGAGCCAGTAAACCTGGTACAAGCAGATGGTATTTAACTACCGTTTTATCTTCAAGACAGTTAACCATCAGAAACAGAAACAGGGTATACACATTGATCATAACTGGTAGCAGAGAATGCATGTTAACTCGCTGTCAAAAACTGCCTGAACTTGGAAAGATCGCTGGTTATGATTGATTAATCATAGAATATGTTAAGCTTGATGATTTAAATAATCAACTGAAGAACCAAGGAAAACAAAGTTGTAGACCTGCTTTAAGCCACTTCAGAAGACAGTTAAAGCTTATTACTGATTTTAAATACTGAGTCAGTTCCTGGGTTCTGAGTAATCAGTTGTCATTATGAGTGAAATCTTTCCTGTAACACTGCAACTGAGTACTCTGTCTTTGTAGACATATCAAGATGAATTATACTGATTAAGTCAAGTCACTGAGTGATGAGACATAGGATCCAAATATTTCCAATGCAATTATAAAAGGCATTTAGTAACACTAATTTTTGAAGACACAAATGTCATTACATTCTGGAATATACAGTGTTGAAATGTCAAAGGAAGTTTCGATAAAATTCTATGTGATCTAACACAAAACTATAGAGAGGTGTTCATGTACAAGTATATGTATTAACAAATGAATTCCTAATCACAAAATAAGAGAATCTTAACATAGGTACTTTGTTAGGTTTAAAATATTCAAAGTACAAGTTTCCCTGCCAAAATAATGAATCAAGCATCCTTATAGCGAGAGCAGAGAGCAGAAGCAATGTGAATGAATCAAAGCAAGCAGGAAAAGCAATTGCCATTACACCACTATTTGATTCTTAAATTTTGTTAGCACAAAAAGTTTATGGGGATTGGAGATGGAGAGGAGGTTGCTATATCTTTAATGAGGCAATGACTCCTGTCCACTGTTGCTGCTGATTTAGATGTCTTTACTTCAGCGGAGAATATCAGATCTTTTCATTCAGTACTCATCTATTGATTTCATGAACACATTTTTCTCCACTTTACCACATTGAGTCAACTAATTAAAAGTAGTTTGGATTTACCTTAGGTAAGATTGCTTAATTTGCCTCTTTTGCCAACTCTTGTAACACATTTTCTCCTTTTCTTAATTTCTTACATAAACAAACTACAGTCAACATTCTCCATGAGAAAGTAAGAGTAGATCACTCATTTACAAAGGAAAGGGGTTGAATATGTAGGATAGCTTTAATAAGATTGGAGAAACATGATTGTAGGAATGCACATGCTTCTAGTCAGTTTTGACTGCTGCTGTATGTGAAATCATAGTGTTCAATTCGGCAGACATGATCAATCCAAAATTGTCTAGATGTTGAGGATGCCAACATTCATTAAACAATGCCAGACCCATATGTTGGAAAAGAGCTTGATTCTGGTATAGGATAGAGAGAAAAGCCATTTTCTACAAACCATAAAAAAGTTTGTGGTCAGTGAACTCCTGAGTACCATTGTTTGGAAGAGAGAGCTTTGTTATTGCCGCTTTGTTATGTCCATGGTGTTAGGCATTAAACCTGTGCCCTCGCAAAATAAGCAGATGCATAAGAACTAAATTACATCTTCAGGTCATAGATAAATGCCTTAAATTAAAAGTACAAACAAATAAAATGCTGTAATGTTTAATGCTATCGTTAGAAATAAGGAGAAACATTATCAATGAGGTAGGAAGAGATCTAATCTGGGTTGTGAAGTGGCTTCTATTGGAATGATATCATCCATCATAGGCCTATTTCAAGTAAGAGGTAACTAGCTACAAAATCAAGGAAAATCAATAGGTTCAGTTATCACAGTGTGATACTATGGGGGATAAGGGTTAAGTAGTGGATTGCAGACCACGCAGGTCCTTATAAAACCACACTGAGGGTTGCCACTTTTATCCTAACAATGGTAAGCTTGAATATTTTTCAGATGATAGCTGTTAATATTGTAGCTGAATTCTCTGAACAAATCATAAAGCAGGATTTTTAGGAAAGTATGGACAGATGTTGGCGAACTAGTTAGGTGATCAGACAAGTAGTAACAATATAGATTTTGAAATAAATTATCTGAGAAATACTTCTGAGTAAAAGTTATAAGCAATAATATGTAAACTGAAGATGTTAAAAATGTATTTATATAACATGTTAGCCATAGTTAGAGTCAGAAATGATATAAAAAATGGTATTAAAATCAACATGACCATGAATGTGTGTAACAAACATCAATAAACACTATGTATAAGAAATAGAAGGAGGGAGAACATGAGCAAAAAATCAGGACCACGAGGGATGCACCCACACACTGTGACAGTGGAACTGATTTATTGGGAGCCCACCAAGGCCAGCTGGTCTGGGACTGAATAAGCATGGGTTGATTCCGGACTCTCTGAGCATGGCGGTCAATGAAGACTGATGAGAAACCAAGGACAATGGCACTAGGTTTCGATCCTAATACATGAACTGGCTTTGTGGGAGCTTAGCCTGTTTGGACGCTCACCTTTCTGGACGTAGATAGAAGGACCTTGGTCTTCCCGCAGGGCAGGGAATTTGGACTGCTCTTCAGTATCGAGAGGGAGGGGGAATGGAGTGGGGGGAGGAGAAGAGGAGTGGGGATAGGGGGAGGGAAGTGGGGGGAGGGCAATATTTGGGAGGAGGGGAGGGAAATGGGAAATGGGGAGCAGGTGGAAATTTTAATTAAAAAAGAATAAAAATAAATAAATAAGTAAAAAAAAAAAAAAAAAAAAGAAATAGTCTGGCTGCCTGTTCTGAGCAGAGTGGGGAGCTCCTTCACATTCCTACTCTGTGTATCAGTAACTATAGAAAGGCACTCAAAGCTCCAAAGTTAAGGCAGTGACAAGAGGTGGCCATGTTTGTTACCGTGAGCTAGTACTGACACAGCATATGCATGCATGCATGCATGCATGTGTGTATGCATGTATGTATTTGAATATCACATTGCATCTTACAAATATGTATGTTTATTTAATCAAATAATCATGTGTGAATCATGTTTGAAAAGAGATATTTAGGTTGGAAATTTTAACTGCCCTAATTTAGCTGTTGCACACTGTACACACACCAGCAATCACATTCCTCCTAATTTAGTTAATTAAAATATTAATATAATAAATGAACACAATTTTAAGAAGAAAAACAATAAACAGAAAAAAAAACTTCTTCTATCCTTTTGCACAACATTGTAATAAAGAATGTGTAAAACATTCTTTTTTTTTGAAACACAGAATTGAACTATTTATTTTCTTTTCTTTTTTGAAAAAAAAATTTTCCGCCTCCTCCCTGCCTCCCATTTCCCTCCCCCTCCTCCCGCCCCTCTCCCCCTCCCCCCATTCCTCTTTTCCTCCCTCTCCAGTCTGAAGAGCAGTCAGGGTTCCCTGCCCTGTTGAAAGTCCAAGGTCCTCCCCCCTCCATCCAGGTCTAGGAAGGTGAACATCCAAACTGTCTAGGCTCCCACAAAGCCAGAACATGAAGTAGGATCAAAACCCCGTGCCATTGTCCTTGGCCTCTCATCAGCTCTCATTGTCTGCCATGTTCAGAGAGTCCGCTTTTATCCCATGCTTTTTTGGGGGAGGGGCATTCTAAATCTTAAGGAATTGGTATTCTCTTTCAAAAGTTTCTCTATACCTTCACAATTTATCATGTTCTATGTTTTTAAACCCATCAAATCTAATTCGTAGTGCACAGTTCCTTTCTGAAACTGAGGTGTATCAAAATTCAAATATATATATAGTAGTTGAACAACTGGCTAATTGACTCTCCAACATACAGTTAGCAAGAATTGGCAATTTAAGTGCTTTCAGTTTAAATGAAAATTTGTATCATTTAACAGAGGAATGTTAGACATTTTCAAACAAGTAAAAGTACATTTTGTTACTCTAAAATGTTTCATTGTACTTGGACTAAGAAAAGAAACTTGATTTAGTCGCTTTTAATTAGCAGAATAGGTTAAGCCAGGAGGTTAAATTTTCATTCTTGTTTCACTTAGAAACACAGCCTGGGGCTAGGAGGTCATTATAATCAGAATTTGCTAAACATACAAGATAATGAAAAAAAGAAGGTAGATGCTTCTCTCACCAAAGAAAGAGGTTTTTCTGTTTTATATAATAATTTAGCTACCTATAGCTCTCCATTTCGCCTAAAGGAGGAGCCTTGGTATTCAGAAGTCAATAAAAGAAGAAATCAAATCCCCTGCATAGGAAAGTTTGAAAGTTAACATATTATCTCATGGCAAAAGTAGAAATTAAACATGCACAAATGAACAAACACATTAAATGTAAGTAGTATCATTATAGACCTTGAAATAAAGTTAGGGTAGAATGTTGATTAAGTAGTTTTGAACTCTATCATGACAATAATTAAGAGTAGAAATAGGGTATAATTCTGGCATGATATTTTTTCATTAAATATCTAAAATAGTACACATTTGTTGTACATATAATAGGGTTTATAATGACATTGCCATATATAGTTGTAAGGTACTTGAATTGTATTTACCCTTTTCCTAGTTTACAAAGCACAAGGCCATCGTCTTTTCACTAGGGTAAGAGCCATGCCATTAAAATTCTACCAACTTAAATATCATTCATGGCTTTTGTAAAGTCCACTTTAAAATTAAATCCAATTAACTGCAATAAACTGATGTGAAATAAAGCAATCGTTTTTCTACATTTACATTATATAAAATATAGTAGTCAGTAACAATGTGTTTTATACAAATAAGATATATTTTCACTTTACTTGGTTGATTTAAAATTATGCAATCATAAAAGGGACACCTCATATAGCACTAGTCAAACATCTACACAAATCAGTACAGACATATTTTAAGAAATTGAAAATATATCTATTATATGATCTAACCACACCACACCTGAATATTTACTTGAAGAAATTTAATTGAATATATCACAAAAATATTTGCACATCAATATTTATTGCAACACAATTCAATGACGCTAAATTCTATAACCAACTTGTATGTCCAATGATTAAAGAATTGGAAAAGAATATGTGGTAAATACACAATATGAAAATTCTTTACCCATGAAGAATAAATATTTGTAATTTTTTGTAAAATAGAATGTAACTGGAGATAATAATGTTAATTGTAATAATCTCAAGCAAACTACAGTTTTCTCTACTTTTTGGTTTCTAGGTTTTATGAAATTACATTAAATCATGTATACATAAATAAAATATAAGAAGATCTCTTTAGGAGAACAAAGGATACATGAAAGGGAAAGAAAGAGAGCTTGGGGAGGTATGGGTATACAATATACTCAATACAATATGATGCTAAATATATATATATATATATGAATATATAAATTAAAAATACAAAAGTATTAAATGGTTATATCTGCAACTATATTGCAATGCCATAAACAATTTGTTCTAGAAATAGCTTTGAAACCCCTCTGAGGAGTGGATGAGCTTGAAATGGGGGAACGTGGGAGAGGAAGAGAAGGGCAGGGAGGGGGAACTGGGGTTGGTATGTAAAATAAAACCCCAAGCTCCTAATTTACTCAAAAGATCTTGTCTTTTTCTAATTCACATATAAATTAGATCCATGTATGTATCTCTTAGGTTCCTCATTGTTATCCAGTTTCTCTGGGATTGTGAATTATAGGCTGGTTTTCTTTGCTTTATGTCGAAAAGTCACTTATGAGTGAATACATATGATATTTGTATTTCAGGGTCTGGGTTACCTCACTCAATATGATATTTTCTAGGTCCATCCATTTGTCTGCAAATTTCAAGATCTCATTTTTTTCCTGCGTGTAATACTCCATTGTGTAAATGCACCCACATTTTCCTTATTCATTTTTTGGTTGAGGCACATTTAGGTTGTTTCTAGGTTCTGGATATGACAAACAATGCTGCTATGAACATAGTTGAGCACATGTCCTTGTTAGGTATGATTGAGCATCCTTTGGATATATACCCAAAAGTGGTATTGCTGGGTCTTGAGGAAGGTTGTTTCCTAATTTTCTGAGTAATTGTCATACTGATATCCAAAGGGGTTGTACCAGTTTGCACTCCCACCATCAATGCAGGAATGTTCCCTTTACTCCACATCCTCTCCAGCATAAATTGTCATCAGTGATTTTGATCTATATAAGGCTTAGTCTTCCTGTCTTTGAGCATTTTGAACTCATTTAAAATTTTTATACTCATTAGCAAACATTCTTTTCATTACATTCAACAAAATTGCAAATAATATGCTTTATATATCCCAATTTGCCCATGATCATTGTTGAAAACTCCAAATACCTTCACACACTAGGAGCACTGCTTGAGCCTGCTTTTGTAATGGGACTCCAGAGTATCAATGCAATGGATGTGAGGAAAGATATGACAACTGAGATTTCAACCACATCCAACAAGTTACTGGAAATTACTGGAAGAGAATAATACTGCACAGCCATAAGTAGTTTTGGTTTCACCTTCAGAAGAGTTTCTATATACTTCTTAAGACTTTATTATTTTGTTCTATCTTCATCATCTGAAGCAAAAAAAAAAAAAATAATAAAGCTCTCCCACTAAGGAACCTCCCACATATACCATGTGGTTCTTTACATATATGTAATGTCATATCCCTTCAAATTATTTTTCCCACAATCCAAGGTCCACACCACTTTCCCTACCAAATACCAGTGCTAGTGAATAGATTTATCCTCAGATACTGAAGCTGATTTGCCCACAAATGGAAGAGAATTTTCATTATCTTGTAAATAATGTGGCTACTCCCAGGGAGATTATGAACCAATATGTGAATAGAGGAGGAATATGAAAACCCAGTTCCCTTATATGTCATAAGAATAAATGGAAAGCATTATGTTTGCTCTAGAATTCCCCAGGGAGTCAAGATGAAACAACTCACTGAGGGATTTTTACTTGAGATTGATTTCTTCATAGTTTCATCTATTTCGCTTTTTACAAGATTCTCCCAGGACCACTTCCTGAACTTATTTGAACACACATTCTCATCTCATATTTTAGATATAACTTAGGGCATATATATATATATATATATATATATATATATATATATATATATAATCAAGAAGTCACTATTATGTGGAAATATTGCTTCCTGGGGACAGAACTAAGAATATAAGTTGATTGCATTTATTAAGTGACCTTTTATTTACTATCTGCTCTGTAATAGTCACTGACAGAGACACACAAAAACATAAATGCTTGAAAAGAGCACATGATGTCAGAAACCAAACAAGTGACAGCAAATGTGACCATAGATAGTACCTGCATATGTGGGACATTAGGAAACAAAATGGAAACAACATGTGAAAGACAGAAATGTTTCCAAAAGTTCAGCATCAGAGCCACAGATTCTGACCATCTTTTAATAAGTCAGATCTTAGTCATCTCAGTATCTGATACCATAGGAAGGATATAGTCAACACATGGTTTCAGTACTGAGTTACTTATTCTCAGTAAAAGTAATATGGAAAATAAGAAAAGGAGGTGAAATATTCATGTGAACAATCAATAACAAGAAATATTGAGACTGGTCAAGAGACTGACAGGAAATAAAAGTCCCCTAATGAAGCTTACAGATATAAATACACTACATTTAGAAGATTCAGGATAATTCTACGTGAGGTAAAATGATGTATCATTTATATATGCTATAATGATCAAACATTTCATATGGTTTCACATAATGTAATATTTTATATAAGAGAACATCAATAATTTTATCTATATGCATATATATGACACCCAACCCAAATCGAGTTATCCACTCATACCTATTATTACTTCAATTGGGTTATTTACTTTATTGTAACAATTTAGTGATATAGATCTTTTATTATAGATATGACTTATTACATATGTATTACTAAGTTTATTGCAACATTTTAGTGTTGTAATGCCTACTCACTCAAGGAATGTTTGATTTAGGCTGGAGAAACAGCTCAGACATTTAAAGTACTGACTATTCTTCCACAGATCCCATGTTCTATTCCCAAAACCCATAAAAAAGGCTCACATCCACCTGTAACTTAAGTTCCAGAGGATCTTGTGCCCTCTTCTGAACTCCACAGGCACCAGGAACACATATCGTAAAGTAACATGCAGGAAATCATATAGGACAAATTTTAAAACAACCATTTCACTGATTATATATAGAACTGCTGCTTAACTGCAAATATTGTAGTGTTCATCCATTAATCTTGTTTTCAATAATGGAGAGTAACAACTGGATTCTTATTCAATCTTTATTTTTCAAACACAGATTCATGTTTTTTTCTTTAGATATGTGCACATTTATCATTTTATCAGAATGACATTTAATATATTAAAGAAAAAGCTAACAAAATATCACATTTAAGACCCAAATCAAATATAAGCAATTCAATAACTCCATGGATATAACAAGGTTATAGCTCTTTATAAAATACCTGATTTTGTACCATAAATTATTTTATGTGATTTTTAAAATGTTTTTATTTTTTTAATTTTTCCTTTATTTCTGGAAACTTGTCTTATGAGAAATGCAAGTCATAACAGGATAAAGAAATAAATATAAAATCTTTAAAAATAAAACAAACTTTAAATTTTACATGATCATTTAATCTATGCAATAATCATAATCAATAGTATTGATTGTTGAAAGTGAAAGATTTAGTTATATATAATAAGAAAATTATAAAAATAATAATACAATCAATGTTTACTGAATTTTTTTCTGATTTTTTTTTGTTCTTTGTTAAATAATATTATTGCTAACATACTGGATAAAGAGTTAATCTAAGTAACTTGTATATAACAATATATAACTATATATACATATATAAAGCTATTATTTTTATTTTAAAATTTAGTAATGCTTCATTGTACTCTGTCCATAAGACTGAATTCACACTTATTGGTAAACTTTGGCTAAAAAGTACCTAGTGAAGAAATGGTATTTGGATCCTTAGATTAAAGATATAGAATGAATATTAGCAGAAATAACATTATTAGAATAAAGGCAATTTGATTTTGAGGTTGGGTATGTTAACTCCATTATGACTTACTTGAATATAAATCCTGTGTTTCTGTGAAAAAAATAGTATTGCCTCTTTTATTTAGTTAAGACAGGGTCCCATGTATTCTAGGCTGGTATCAACTCACTATGCAACTTAGGATAACTTTGAACTCCCAATTCTACAATCTCTACTTCCAAAATACTAGGATAACAGGAATGTGCCAACATACCCAGAATAGAGTTATATATTTGATTTAGCTGAAGATATTTTGTAAGCAACTAGAAAATGTTAAGAATAATGATTTAGAATTGCAATCAGGGGTGGAAATACATGTATAGTTTAAGAAGTGATTGTTACTTTTCAAATACATTCCTTAAAGAATTCTTTATGCCTTTGCTTTATTTGTATAAACTTAGTTTGCTTGTCACTATAATTGTTACATTCATATTTTTGCTACAGGAACATATGTACTTAAATTTGAACATTAACTAAAAATGTATGTCAAAGATTAAATAAAAGTTCTAAAATGGAACCACTTGTCTCAAAATGAGTCAGAAGCAACCTAACTGACAGGTGAAATAATACTTGAGCAAGCCAAGAGCTATTGTAAAAGTATACATGTTCTTTTTCCATTTTCACCACATGTGTTTATAATTATCCTAATTTATTTTTCATAAACATTGTCTAGAGAAGACATTTTACACAAAATAACATGGATGAGTCTCAAAACTATGTATCATTACAATGTAATAAGTTAGAAGCTTCTGTGTGGAACTTTTATGAAAGGGTTAGATTCTGAACTGATTTGGCATTTCTAAAGATTTATTTTTATGTTATAATTATGTTTGTGAGTATGCATTTATGTAGGAGCACATGTGAGTGCAGGTGTTTGTGAAATGCAAAAAGAGGGCATCAGATGCCCTGGAGTTCCAGATAGATGTAAGCTGAGATAGGCATTTTTCACCACTAAGCCATCTCAGTTCACATTCACTGTTCAAATGGGTTTAATACCAGCATTTTAAATTGATCAAGATGATTAAGAGCTCAAGAATTAAGCACATTAAAGAAAAATTAATACTGTCATTCATAAATTAGGTATCTCTGAGAAGCTGTTACTAGTTTCAATCTCAAAATCATCATCTAAAAGAAATGTATAACCTTATCTATTTTTCTCAATAAAATATGTATACAGAATTCTTGTCATGTAGCATAAATGTAACTAAAAACAGTAATAAATATTATTGCCTTGAATACAATTATAAAATTATCAAAATTTATGCCATAATTTATACAGACTTCAAATGCTTATAGATAAGAATTTATAAAGAAAATTCTCCTGCTTATTTAAAAGGCAAACTACTACCATCCAAAGTTTAAATATTACATTTTAAAACATACATTTTAATCTACCAAAAAGTATAATAGTTTGCAATTTAACAGAATCCAGTTAAATTCCATATAAAAATTAAAGCAAAAGTTATTAGGTGGCATGATAGACCACAAGCAAGACTGAATCTAAATATTGAGACTTAAGCAAAATGCTGTTTATTCTTCAGCAATATTCTTAAAAAAAATGACAGTTTAGGTTAGACAAATACTACACACATATTATCTTCTGTGAAACATATTTGTATTTGCTATTTGAAAATAGCAATAGTTTAGTCATGCCTGTGATCCTAGCATTCATGAGGTCAACAAAAAATTGCCATACTATTGAGGCCAAAATAGCTGATACTGTGAGTTCTAGGAGAGCTTAAACTACAGAGTGAAGCATGGACTCCAAAACTCCTGAATAAATAAGTGAATTAACAAATATTGCAATAATTTAATAAAAAGTCAAATGCATTAATATATTTTATGAAGAAAATAATTAAACTTCTAAGCAAGAAAACATTGTGATCAAAAGGTCATGGGGATCAACTTTCTTTTTCTCTTATATGTTAAGTCTTTTAAACAAAAGGTCTCCAGATGATTAAACCACACTCTGTCAAGTGCAATAGCAAATCCTTCTAAGAAACTATCAGTGTGGGTTTGACTCTTGAATATCTCTTTAAATAGACTCCATAGGGAAGGTTAGACAAAGAATACAATGGCAGAGAAGACATTTAGAGTCAGTTGGAAAGCTCTGAGTCTTTTCAAAGCAGTAACTTTTTTTAGTGTAGAATTAATAATATCCCCAAAAGGAGATTTTTCACAACTAAATCTGGCATTACCATTTTATCAGGTCAGATGAGGTTGAGGAGGCCAATACTTCATGTTCTATGAAGAGTTTGAAAATATTTTCTTTAAAAAAATGTATACACTATCCCTTAACCTGACCTAACCCCTGAGAATTGAGTAAAGACTGAATGGCAGTTCTTCTAAGGTAAAAGTTTCCAGCTAAATAGACTGAGGTCACAGTTTTGTACTCATGTGATTGACAGTCAGAATGCCTAGAAATAACTTCATAGAGATGATAAAAATATGCAGTGATTAGGTTAAACAAATTTGTCTCCATCAACTTTTAGTATTGTGCTTTGTGCTGTTTTCTAATAGAATACTCTTTCTCATAATCATAGGCCTCTCTCTTTCTCTCTCTCTCTCTCCCTCTCTCATATACATATATATGTATATACACACATACTTTGCATAAATATTTTTAAGCTTCTTGATGCCTTTGGAGACTGAAAAATTAAAATAGATTTTTGTAATGTATAATAAAATTATATTTATAGAACACAAACTTTTAAGTAAATGTTCATAGTATACAGCTAAATTTATGGTAGTATTGACAGTCATGAATTGCTTTATTTTTCAGGATCTCTGAAACAAAATCCTTCTATAACATAGTGAAAATAGGTAAAATGTACAACTAACTTATCAGTAAAACTATTTTCATTTGTTCTGTACTGAACACAGTCAGATGTTTCTTATTTAATTATGTAGTGACAACATTGTTACAATCACCCTTTCTGTTTAGCAGTGAGGAAGCAAGTATACTGCAGTTGATTTGCTCATTTGCCAATATTGAAAAAGGGACCCAGTGTCTTACACATAAGTGTTAATGTTCTAACAACTACATATATCCCTAGCCCGTGAATACTAATTTTAAGATACTTAGAAAAATAAAATGATCCACATGAATGGTGGCACTGGAGAAGCAGAAGAAAACAGATCTGTGAATTTGAGACCAGTGTGGCCTACAGAGTGAATCCCAGGACAGCTGTGACTACAAAAAAGAAACCCCATATTGGAAAAACAAACAAAGAAATAAAATGAAAAAAAGGAAGAGAAATGAATGAGAAGCAATTATATAAAAAGCACAAAATTCAAAGCTAGAACACTTCCCAACTTTTTTCAGTTGACTATTATCCTGCTAATATCAAAAAAAGTCAAGATAAAAATTTGAAATAGTATATAATTTATAGATGAATCCTCCACAAAATACCAGCAGAGTAAATCTCCAACATATCAAAGTTTATACAATAAAAACAAACAGAGTTTATTACAGAAATGAGAATTTGGCTTACCATCTAAGAAAAAAATTATTTAATAGACTGCAATGGCAATTTAGAAAAAAAAAGACATATTGTCATTTTATTACACATTGAATAAACATTTTACAAATTCAACACCACTGATGATAAAATATCACAATAAATAGGCATGTAATATTCCTCAATAAATAAAAGACATATATGAAAATCCACATTCCTGGTTCTGAAAGACTGAATATTACTCCTATTTTAATGATCTGGAGACAGATCTACAAAAGCTATACTTTCAGTTTTGAGTGAGAAAGTTTATTAAGTATATAAAAAAATCAATGTGAAAAAAAAATAAGAAAGACATCCATTCAGAAAAAAACACCAAAATGGATACTCAACACATCCAGTAGAAATCTACTAAAGTGGGGGTGAGGGGTCAACACAAACATGCTTCCAGAAACAGTTTTCCAATGAACTCAGAACAATAGAATTTACAAATCTATTGTACACTACAACTCCTAAGATCAGAAAAAGGCAGAAATAGTTATTGTTACTATTAATTCAATGCAATATTTTAAGTTTTAGGAAGAGAATCTTTATATATTATCAGTGAGAAATCTAAACATGTAATTGATAAAACAATTACATGTTTATAATAAAATCATTTATAATAAATGATTTTATAAATAAATAAAATCATTTATAATAAAATCATAATGGCACACATAAAAATGTTTTTAAAAATATGTGCTCATTCTTTTCTCATTTTCATTCCAGATTATTTGCTAATTCACCAACCACGAAACTGTTTTATTAATAATTAGCCTTATGTACAACCTGTGCTGTAACTGAAAGCACCCTCAGAAGGAGCTACAAGAAACAGGGACTTTACTTGGTGTTGGTTACTAAGTCTAAGGTTTAACTCTTTTCTGCAGATTCCCATATATTTTGGTTGAGGTATTTGCTAACACATACAGTTGCCATTTGTATGTCAATATATTTGGCCGTTAGTTCTCCATGGCATCAATCATAAACTTTGAATAAAAGTTTTACATACAGAATTATCTGTTTCTCTAAAGACTTGATCTATTCTGTAAGGGTGGAGCAAAGGCACAGGGTTTAACAATGTGGACTCACCAGAAAATGTCTTAAGGGATTTGTCTTTGAGATAGCAATGTATCAAGAAATTATAATGATGCTTTCTATAATTTAAGGAAGAAGTTTCGGTTGGGATTAGAAAAGTAAGAAATACTGGTACATAGAACATATAATATAATAACATTAAATCTACAATCATAAATAAAATTATGTAGCAAATATTTGTATTTGGAGAAGAAATATTTTCTGATTTAAAGTTGATATAATTCAGAGTTTAGGAGCTATATAAATAAGGGATGAAGAAAGAAAAAAGACTGAAAGAAAAATAATAGTTGACTTAGATATTCTTAGATATGTGCAATATCAAATATTTTTTGAAAATGGATTCAAACAATTTGAAATAGTGCCAGCAAATGCAAAAAAACCTACAAGGGTTGAAAATTGGCCATTTAAATAGGAATCATGTGTATTATTGATGACCATAAAAGAACAGTTCATATGGAATAATTGAAAGAAAAAGATATGAGAGTAACTGAATGAACAAAGTAGAGTAAACTATTATTTCATGACAAATAACACAATTTTGGTTGACAGGAATACTCTAATAGGAAAAAGGTGACAATGCACAACATTAGTGGGTGACTGTTTTCTCTTCAGGTCAAAATAATAGTTTAGATTCTGTGTGCTTTATCATTTATGGTAATGACCAGCAAAACTTTACTTTCTATTATATGAAAGAATTTTGGTTGTGTATTATGTTTTTCTGACCTGTAATATAGGCCAAACTAGATTAACATGGGAAATCAAATTTTTAATAGGGAAGCCTATATATTATACTATGTATAAATGTAGATTATAACTATACAACTAAAATAAAATATTCAATTTTATTACAAAATTAAATAAAAATATGACACTTCATGTAACTATGCTACTGGTAAAAAAAATTTATTTCTTTTTTTAACCAAATTAGAAGATATTATATCATACACGTGACATTAATTTCAGGTCCTGAAAACATCTTCTGCCTGTCTGTTGTCCTGCTAACACTCATACAATTATTTTATTTTTGAGGAGAGGAAGGTGTCTTTTAATAGGTTCCTGCACAATACTATTTCTACTTCCTATTCATTAATTGCCATAAAATAAATAAGCAGATTAGGATAAGAATTCAAGTGGTCAGAATTGTTTTACTAGTTTATCATGTCAAACCAGCTTCTATGTTTATGCTAATTCATTCCTTTCTATTAGAGTCACAATAAGAAAGCAAAGAAATCAGCTTGGATATTTCTTTCCATGCCATTTGTTTCTAACTTCAAAGAATGTTTCCCTAAATATGCTTAGCATAGTAGAAAGATGCTTGTTCCCATTGTATAAAATGACTACATTTTGACACCAGGGCAATTTAGAAAGCATTTTATTTTGGTGAAGGTATGCTTTTCTGCAGCTAAAATTGCATTAACAGAAGGTGCTGCAAACTATAGAGATTGCAAAAATAATAGAAGGGAAGATACAGATATTTGAAAAACTCATGTTTTCTGAGAAATTGAATATAATGACAAGCACTTTTACTTTTCTGTCTCAGAGAGTATAGCACATTGTTGAACACTTTTGAGCACTGCATTGCAGAATTGAAGTGCCAGTGACTAAGCTACCTTAATGTTATTAAGGATTATCATGATGTACTCCATAAATTTGTATAGTTCTAATACTAATTGAATAAGAAATTATGATTAAACAAGCTCTGAAATAATGATTTGATCCTGTTAGGTACACACTGGAGAGGTCCATTAACTCTTTTAATTTTTTTTGTAGAATTGGTAGGTAAATCTGTAATTGCTGTTGGCACAGGTGAGTGTCATTAATAGCAAATTATGCATGGCAGCAACAATTTCCTAAAAGACCTATGGTTCCTTAGTGGCTGAAAACTTTGGTGTAACTTCAGTGACTGAGTCATTAATAGAGAATGATTTAGACACAGGAATAATCCAAATGAATAGTAAACCTATTAAATAATAATGTCGCTAGTAAAGGTTCTTGAAAATTGTTAAACACAGAAAAAGAAATCTTGTTGAAAAATGAGACAACAATATACCAGAAAAAAAGCCAAGTAAACTTTTACTTATAGTTTCCATTGTCCTCATATTTATAAACCCTTCATATTTTAAAAAGTTTTACATACCAAAGGTTCTATATTATTGATTTTCCAAGTCTTACCATCGTCTTTTGTCAGTGTCATTCAGGTTTCCAAATAGACTAAGATCAGATGTAATTTAGGGAGTATGGAATTTATGATATTGAGCTATTCTATTCTTAGTTACAACTGTATTTATTTTTTCAGATAATTTAAATTAAATGAGAAAAATGTAGTTTTAATTCCTTAAATCAACTTTTAAAATAATTATGCTCCTGTTGTTAATCTATTTAGGTGACAGTGAGATGGCCCAATGGGTCAAAGTGCCTGCCACTCAATCCTGATGCTCTGAGTTCCATTCCTGGAATCCGTGTAAAAAGCTGGTGTAATGGTACATATCTCTAATTTCATTATTTCTGCTGTTATATAGAAGTTTGGAAACAGAAGAGCTACCCAAAAGCTTCCAGATTCCTTAGGCTGGAGTTAACAGCAACACAAATAACAAGAGAAAACCTCTATCAAAAATAGTAAGGAAGACAGAAACAGACTCCTAAAAGTTGTCTGTTGAACTTTACTTTATATGGCTGCCTTGGTACATGAGTGCACAAAGTCATACACACACACACACACACACACACACACAGAGAGAGAGAGAGAGAGAGAATTATAAAAATAAAATAAAAATGTATATTTTGTCAAATAATTATCAATATAATATACTGACCACATTTGATTTACAATCAGGTTTTCAATTCCACTAATTTCCATTGAGATGTCACAATTTATCTATCTCTATTAGAAAATATCCATTTTACTCTAAGTAATGTCGTAATATCACTTTCCCCACCTTTTGAGGAATAGCTAACATATCCAAAAACCATTAAGTTTTAGGTATGTGGTATGTTCTAGAAATTATATGCATTTGTGTGTATCCCAACTAACATGACATAGATCTCTTAAATCAATCCTCAATTTTCCTGGATATTGTTCCACAGGCAACCATTTCCTGTCATCAAATATTTGTCTTCTCCAGAATTTCATATGAATAAAATCACATGTTCTACAGTCTTTTATATTTAGCATCATATTTTTGAGATTTATACATGATAACTGGGTGTATCAATATTTCATTCCTTTTAATTATAACTGAGAAGTGGTCAACTCTATGACTAGATCATCTCACCTTTACTCATCAGATGTTGGACTTTTTCTTCTAACTGAAAGTGAATATAAATAATGTTATTTTTAAAAGGTTTCAATAATGGTTTATATAACCAGTTGCTGGTTAAATCTCTTTGGTATGTCTCAGGATATTCTGATTATCAACTGCACTCATGGGCTGAATAAAGATATTGCCCTAAATAATGTAGATGGTCATCATTCAATTATTTAAAAGTCTGCATAAAACAAAAAGGCTCCTGAGAATGAGAGGGTACCCTGGTTTTCTTAATGTTTGGAAGAGGCCTTCTCTGGAATTTATTCTAGGACTGAAACATCTACTGTTCTTTCAGACTTCTGTCTTTCCCAGAAGAAACATATTAAACTGTTATATCTCTTGGTTTGCAAGCCATTCAATTCAATTTAAAACCACATTAGTATTACCTAAGTAAACAGGAAATGCACTATCACCAACTTCTAATACTCTAGAATTGACAGAGACATCTCACGGCCTGGACAGTCACCCAAAGTTCTTCTGTACCATTGGGGCATCCATCTTCGGTCTACAGGCCCACAGTATCTGGCAGAATTTTCCATTAAGCAGGAAATTTCAAAGAAAATTCATTCATTTTCTTCTGTGTCCTGCAGAATGGCTCACAAACTCTTTCATGAAGCAGGACCTCCAAAGGATCTTCTCACCTTTAGCCAAGTTCAGCAGTCATTTCTCTGTGGGATCTGCATGTCCAGTGAAACAGCCCAGTCAAGAGCAGTTTCTTGCCCAAATGGCTAACCAAATCCATAAGGAGCCTCTTTGATGCCCAGCTTCCTTTTGAAGTAATTGGTGCTGCCCATAGCAGATGTGTCTCATTGTCATAAAAAGTCCTAAGTTCTTAAAACATTTAAATGCCATATTCTGAAGTTCTCTGAAAGATTTGAATACCTATCTAACTGAAATGTATCTCTATACATCTAGAAAATCTAACTAACATGACTACAATCTTGACTATTATTTAGATGACTATCTATTAACTTATATTTCTTAATTATACATTACATTTTTAATTGAGCTACACAATCATAATACCTTAATTAAGATCAGAAATACATATACATATAACAAAATTAACCTTAATTTTGTATCAATTAACCAAAAGCCATAAAATATTATATCCTTCTGGAGTCTTTGATGGAGTTGAACAATAGATAGATAGGTATTATTATAGTTTTCCTTAGTTATGATAAAAGATATGGTAGATATATCTGTAATTCTTGCTTTCTTTTTGTTATATGTAATTTTACTATGTTAAAGTTAAAGTTTTCCTTTTTGTTTAAACAGAAAGGGGGGAATGGTGTAGGAGATCCTTCTGTCTTTGTGTTGCTTTCATTGGTTAATAGAGAAACTGCTTTGGGCCTGTTGATAGGGCAGAACTTAGTTAGACAGGGAGGACAGAACTGAATGCTGGAAGAAGGAAAGAATTAGAAAGAAGCTGTGGATCCTATGTCTGAGACTGACACCGGTTAGAATTTTACCCAGTGAGTCACAACCATGTGGCTACACAGAGATTGATAGAAATGGGTTAAATTAATATAAGAGTTAGCCAAAAAGAAGTTAGAGCTAATGGGCCAAGCAGTGTTTTAATGAAAAAAAAACTTGCATTAGCTGTTCCTCTGTACCTCCAATTTGCCATTTACAAATTTTGGTACAACTCCATCTCAGTAATCTAATGACATAATGTCTCATTTACATGTGCAAATAAATAGGAACATGATACATACACATACATCTAGATACATTCATTGCTTTTGTTTATATGGAGAATTATGACTATTGCCAAGTCTGTGAACTTAAAAAAAAATCTTTTAGGTAGATATCTAACACTGGAAATTCTGAGTCATAAGTACCTATTGGGACTGTATAAACATCTTCAGGAAAGGTAGCTGCTTATGTACCAGTATTTTATTCTTTTGAAATTTCATACATGTATACAATGTATCTTGATCATATTTACTCCACACTCACCTCTCCAATTTCCATATAGAAAAAGTCACATCTTCCTCCAAATTAATGTCTTCCTTTTGAAATTTATGTTTAAGTGTGTGTGTGTGTGTGTGTGCGTGTGTGTGTGAGAGAGAGAGAGAGAGAGAGAGTGTGTGTGTAGTACATATTTTGTAGTTTTTAACACACTGAGTACATTTAGTACTGCTTGCATACACATGGACATGGAAGTCATCCATTGGTGCATGAACAACTTATCAGAGGTCACACTCCCAAAGCAAAGTGATTACTCTTTCCCCAGCTGATGTCACCTCTTAAGTTTCTCAGCTGGAAAGTACAGTGGCTATGGGGCCAGTCCTTGAGTGTCAAAAGGCATGAACTTGGACAACCATTGTGCAGGCAGACATAGCTGCTATGAGTTCATGAATTCAACAGCCATGTCATGTCCATAGGACAACATTTCTCAGCACTCTTCTCCTATCCCATTCTGTGTCTCTTATATTCATTCTGCCTTATAATTATATTTTTATTTGAAATATGTTATGTATAGCATCTTTGACCACAATTTTAGGTTATATCTCGTCATACAAGTTTTGTGTTAAAGAAAATACATCTTAAAATATAAAATACCTAAATGAAAACGATGTTGAAATAATTTGTTTACGGATCTCTATAGGTTTCCTGGTCATTTAAGCAGTTTTTTTTTAATTAAGTTACATTTTTCTTTGTATTTACTAAATAACAGTTTCTTGAAAAATCATATGATTTGAAAATGTTTTCTACTGCTATATACCTAGCAATTTCATTTTTTTGCCATGTATATGAAAAAATAATGGACTTGTTTGTCCTTTTATTTTTCTATAGTCTATGGCTTTTCATACTGTTTCAGAATGTCAAGTCTAATGAGACAATGATTATTGTTCTATTTTCTTTTCATATTTTACAGCATGATGTTGCATTTAGATCTATGGTTTATTTTAAGATATATTTATATTTGACATATGAAGACATAGAGAAGAAGAAAAAGTTAAACTAATTTTGCTACTGTTCACCATTAGGTACTGATATACGTTTTCTAAAGAAAAGAAAGTCTAAGCCTATAATATAGATATATAAGCTTAATGATAAACCATTGAATGAAAATGTTTAACTCTTAAGTGTAGAAATAAATGTAAAAACTAAATATGTTTACATATTTGCAAATATGTATAACTAGCCAACTTTTAAAAATATAAGTACCAATACAAAATTAAAACATAATCAAAGAAACATACATACACAAGTATTCAGGTGTATTTATTACAATGAACTGACAGACAAAATGAATTCAACAGCCAGAAAACAAAAGCTGAAAGCATTAAGATAAATAGAATTCATAAGGATTGTAGAGCCAGAGGGATAGATGACTTCAAAGAAACAGTGCCTTCCAAACATAACAGGACTGAGTTTATAGAGACTGATGTATCATGCACAGGGCCTGCACAGGTCTGAGTCAGATAATATCCCAGTGCTGAGAAGTGAAAGTAGATATGAGACCATATTCCTAACCAAGAAGCTATCTCCAACTGAAACAGCTTTGCACAGGAAAAATTAGTTTTCTATGATGGAGTCTCACTGGGTATATAAACCAGTTAAGGACATGCCCCATGCCCAGTAGTAGATGGTAGAAGGCCAAAACAAAATTAACTCAGGGGTATTTTTGGAGATGTTTTTGTTTTATATTGCTTTGTTTGAACATTTTTAACCTTACTGGCATTTTGCTTGTATATTATGGTTTCTGAGTTTGTGTTTTTATGATGCGTGTGTGTGTGTGTGTGTGTGTGTTGTGTTGTAGGGTAAAGTATATGTTTCTCATCCTTTTTATTTTTAATTTTATTCTGGTTTGCCTATTTGCTTATTTGTTTTCTAAGGAGAGAGAGAAAGAAGACATGGAGTTGATCAAGTGGAAAGATGAGGGAGAGGAAACTGATCAGAATATATTGTATTTAACTTTTTTCAGTTATAAAAATTAAGGAAAATCATTAGGAGAAGAAAAAATAACTGGACACAAATTGTTTAAAAAATTTATTGAAGAATTATTTCATGAAGACCCACTCAAAAATAAAAAGAAATGAATAATTTCCTAGAAAAGTAAAATCTATAGGAAGAATTTCAAGAAGTTGAACAGGTCCTTTTATCAAATAAGTGGAAATATGTGCTAATAAAATATCTCTCACCTTGTAAAAGCCAAAGGTATTAGAAGACTGAAAAAAAAAACGTGACTTCTAGACACAAAAAGACTGATTCACATATAAAATTTAAAAAAAAAATGTGGCAGCACATGTAAGATCTACACAGGGTTAAACCAGACAAAATATCAATACTGAGAAGAGGATACAAAGCCCCACCCCTAATTAGGAAAAAGAAACTCATTGCAATTGACACATTCTAAGAAAGGGAAAATCAGGTTTTTCAGTGGACTGTTACTGAGTTTATCAACCAAAATCCAGGGTAGCCCCAGGCCCAGTAGTAGTTGGCCAATACAAAATGGACTCCATGTTTCTGCTTTTGTTTTAATGCACTTTTAGACATTTTTAAATCTTATTGGGATTTTGTTTTGATTTTGTTGTTTTCCTTGGGTATTTTTTTTAAAGAGAGCAACCCCAAAATATATAAAGAACTCAAGAAACTAGACCGTAAAAGGCTAATCAACCCAATTATAAAATGGGGCACTGAGATGAACAGAGAATTCTCAACAGAAGAAGTTCAAATGGCCAAAAGACATTTAAGGTCATGCTCAACTTCCTTAGCGATCAGGGAAATGCAAATCAAGACAACTTTAAGATACCATCTTACACCTGTCAGAATGGCTAAAATCAAAAACACCAATGATAGCCTTTGCTGGAGAGGTTGTGGAGAAAGGGGTACACTCATCCATTGCTGGTGGGAATGCAAACTTGTACAACCATTTTGGAAAGCAGTGTGGCAGTTTCTCAGGAAATTCGGGATCAACCTACCTCTAGACCTAGCAATACCACTCTTGGGAATATACCCAAGAGATGCCTTATCATACAACAAAAGTATATGCTCAACTATGTTCATAGCAGCATTGTTTGTAATAGCCAGAACCTGGAAACAACCTAGATGCCCTTCAATGGAAGAATGGATGAAGAAAGTATGAAATATATATATATTTGAGTACTACTCAGCAGTAAAAAACAATGACTTCTTGAATTTTGCATGCAAATGGACGGAAATAGAAAATACTATCCTGAGTGAGGTAAGCCAGACCCAAAAAGAGGAACATGGGATGTACTCACTCATATTTGGTTTCTAGCCATAAATAAAGGACATTGAGCATATAATTCGTGATCCTAGAGAAGCTAAATAAGAAGGTGAACCCAAAGAGAACAAATAGGAAATAGGATGGATAGGGAGGTGGGGAAGATCAGGATAGTGGGGAGGGGAAGAATGTGATGAAAATACATTGTATGACAAAAATAAGAATACAAATTACAATGTGGGAAAACGCTCAGTGGTTAAGAGCACTGGCTGGTCTTCCAGATGATGAGTTTAGTTCTCTATACCCAAGTCTGACAGCTTAAAACTACCTGTATCTTCAGTTTCAGGGGATCCAATGCTCTCTTTTTGCCTGCAGTCATACACACTCAAATGTACAAACACAGACATATATACAAGCACACATGTGTACACACACAGAGACATACCCTCAAAATTTTATTTAAACAAAGCAATGATACTGTCCTGCTAAAGAAATGTAGCAATAAAATGTCTCCTAATGATATATTACTATACTCATAGATCATTCAACCATCATCACAGATGCTTCTTCCTTTAGTAAATCAGAGAAAATACAGAGACGCACCACTGCAAAGAGTGAGAGACATTGGAACACTCAGTCCTAAATGGGATATTTTCATCAAATCCCTCAGGGCTCAGGGAACTCTGTGGAAGGGAGGCAGAAAGACTGTTAAAACCGACGGGAATGGAGAGCACCAAGGAAACAAGGCCCTCTAGATTAACAGGACTGTTACACATACGAACCTAGCATTGCAGCCCTGAGAAGGGAAGTGGGCACAAACCCTCATTCCTAACCCAGAAGCTGTCTGCAATTGATAAGTGCTCACAGAAGAAAATTTGGTTTTCTCCAACAGAGTCTCACTGAGTATACAAAACCCAAAGGGCAGTCCCTATGCCCAGCAGTAGATGGCCAAAACAAAGTAAACTCAATGGTACTCTTGGAAGTCTTTGCATCTTTATGCTTAGTCTGGGCAATTTTTTTGACCTTGCAGGTGTTTTGCTTATGTATTAATTGATTCTGTTTTTGTGCTTATATGAGATTTCTATGTATGTCAGTGTGTATATCTGTATTTATATGTGTTCCTTGTGGGTTTTTTCTTTTGCTTTTCAATTGTATGTTTGTCTTATTCCAGGTTTTGCTTTTTATTATTTTATTACTTTTTCCCCCTTTGGATGCTTGCTTGTTTTCTATTGGAGAGGAGAAATGGTTTCAATTTGAGTGGGATGAGTGGGTTGGGAGATGGGGATGATCTAGGAGGATTTGGGGAGGGGAAACAGTAATCAAATTATATTGTATGAACAAAGTCTATTTTCAATAAAATAAATACAATGTAAAGTTCAAAATTAACTGAAATGATTACAGATAATAAATAATAAAAGTAGTATTTAAAGGTCTGGAGTAATGGCTTTATGATTAAGAGAGTTTTTTGCTTCTTCAGAGGACCTAGAAGTACCTCTATCAGGCAACTCAGGGTGGTATGTAAATAGATTCCGGGGATCGGATATCATCTTCTATCTTCCACAAGCACCTCCAAATAAATGGAACACACACACATATACATACACACAAATTAAAAACGTATCCTTTAAAAATATTTTAAAATATTTGGGTAAAATTGATTGAAGAAGGGTCCCACTGTATATCCATGACTGGTTTCAAACTATTAATCTTTCTGCTTCAGTCTGCTGGGTGGTAGGATTTCAAATGTGTAAGACCATTCATTCTCGCTTAATGTCACTTTAAAAATTAAGTTTTAATTGTATAAGTGGAAATCACTTAGAGGGAGGAAAAAATAAGTTCTAGATTCATCACAGTATATATCAAGGTAAATTCAAGCTAACTTAGACTTTCTTTTTAAATGTCTATAGATGCTTTGCCTGTATTTATGTCAGGTGCATGCAGAGGCCAGAAGACATTGTCGAGTACTTCTGAGGTTTATTGTTGTGATCCATAATGTATATGCTGGAAAACAAATTCAGGTCCTCTGCAAAAACAGCCATACTCTTAACTGCTGAGCCATCTACCCAGCAATAGAAGCTGCTTTAAATTTTGAAAAGAACAAAATTGCCCATTTCAGAAGTAAACATAAGTTGTTTTTTAGTTAATAGTTAGGAAGTATTTTCCAACATAAAGTCAAAGTTCAGAAACCTCATTGAAAATAACAATAGATAGTTCTAAATTTTTAAATCAAATTAAATCATAAGCAAAGTCAAAAGATGAATAATAGTGAGTGAAATATCTTTATAGTTTGTAATGCAAGTCATGCATTATCCTTCTTAATTGATAAAAAGACAAGTAAGGCTGGAATGGTAGAGAAAAACTGAGGAATGGGTTCTGAGCAACCGAAAAAGCATGCAATCTTGACATGCTACTGCAAGTGGTATTTTAACAGACAGCAATAATCTACAAAAGGCTGAAAAGAAAGATTTGAAAGTTTTCACAAGTGATAAATATTTAAGATATCTTTGTCCTAATATAGACATCAATATGTGTGTGTGTGTGTGTGTATGTGTAAACATCACATTGTACCCTATTAATATGTTCACTTTTATGTGTATGTTAAAAATATTCTAATAAAAATTACAATATAAGACTATTAGAAAACAAGAATAATAAGACTAATAATGCAATAGAAAACTAGGTAAAGAATAGTAACTGACAACACTTAGAAACACAGATGCAAATGCTATTTTAAAATAGGAAATGGCTAGATGTGATAACAAACACCAGTAATCCCAGTTACTTGAGAATCTGAGGCACTTCAAGACCCACCTGGGATTCTGACTGAATTGAAGAGAAGCCTGAACAACTTAGTGAGACCCAGTTTCAAAATAAGTTTTAAGAAGGTCTAGGGCTATAGCTTACTGTTGGAGTGCTTGCCTAGTTTCCTTAACTCCCTGGGTTCAGCCAGACACATAATAAATAAGTTATATAATAAGAAATGGTTTTTAGATTGTTCACTTATAATTTTAATGAGGGTAAGTCCACTTTAAACTTCTGGTTAGGGGTGTGGATAAAAGTGGGAGGGAGAGAAAGGAGGGGAGACTAATCAGACTGTATTAAATATATGTATGAAATTTTCAAAGAATAAATTTAATAAAAAAGCCCACGAGTACACTACAGAGATTTGTCTTTCTTTATCAGGGTTACTATTGCTGTGATGAAATACCACGATCAAAAGCAACTTGGGGAAGAAAGGGTTTACTTGGCTAATACTTACCACATCACTATTTATTATCAAAGGAAGTCAGGAGAGGAACTCAAACAAGACAAGAACCTGCAGACAGAAGCTGGTGCAGAGGACTTGGAAGGATGCTGCTTACTGAATTGTTTCATATGACTTGATGAGCTTACTTTCTTCTTGGACCCAGGGCCACCAGCCCTGGGTGAATCTTATACCACCCAAGTTGCCAGCACAAGGTACAGCTTAGGCCTTGTCTGCAACACAGCTTCTGTGTGCTGACTTGCAGAAAACACTTTCCAGAAGATTTTACCTCAAAGATGTTGGTGTCTTCTTAATCACCACTAATGTCTCAAGCCCAGCTAATCAGCATTGAGTATCCCCAAAAAGCAAAGGTTTCAATTTAGTAGTTCTGGTACCTTGTTAATCACAGCTGATTCTTAGCCCCAGCTAACCAGATACCACAAATTCTTCACACGAAAGGCACAGTAGAGTCCTTACTGCCCTCTGGAACTTCATAAGGCAGGCCTCCATTGTCTGCACTACTCTCAACATTTTTATCTTCTAAGCTCATTCTGATGAGCTCACTGAGCTCTCAACACTCAATGACTTTTCCAACACAAAGTTCCAAATTCGTTCCACAGTCCTCCCCAAAGCAACATGGTCTGGTTTGTCACAGCAATACCCTGGTCCCATTATCCAGGTAACAACTTGTCTTAGTATTCTTTCGCTGTTATGAAACACCATGACCAAAAACAACTTGGGGAAGAAAAGGTTTGTTTGGCTTACACTTCCACATCATAGTCTGTCCTTAAAGGAAGTCAGGACAGGAAAAAAAGCAGGGCAGGAACATGGAGTTCCTGATGCAGAGGCCACAAAGGAATGCTGCTTACTGGAAAGCTCCCCATGGCTTCCTCAGCTTGCTTTCTTTCTTTTTTTTTTTTATTCTTTTTTAATTAAAATTTCCAACTGCTCCCCGTTTCCCATTTCCCTCCCCTCCTCCCACACATTGCCCCCTCCCCCCACTCCCCTCCCCCATCCCCACTCCTTTTCTCCTCCCCCCAGTCCATTCCCCCTCCCTCTCGATACAAATCAAAACAACTTTGAGATATCATCTTACACCTGTCAGAATGGCTAAAATCAAAAACACCAAGCTTGCTTTCTTTTGGATGCAGGACCACCACCCCAGGCATGGTACCACCCATGGTCAAATGGGCCCTCTCCCATCAATCCCTATTTAATAAAATGCCTTAAAGCCAGATCTTATCGAGTCATTTTCTCAATTGAGGCTCTCTCCTCTGTGATGACTCTAGGTTATATCAAGTTGACATAATTCTAGCCAGTACAAGCATATTTTCATATTCACCAAATATTTTAATAAAAATATGATTGACAAATATTTGAAGGTTTCTATTGCTGGGATGAAACATCATATCCAAAAGCAGCTTAGGAGGCAAGGGTTTGTTTTCCATATTCCAGGTCACATTCAGTTGAGGGAAGACAATGCAGGAATATGTAGGCAGAAATTGAAGCAGAGATTATGAAGGAATGCTGCTTACAGGTTTGTTCATCTTGTGGCTTTCAAAGATCGCTTTCTTACACAATATAGGACCACTTGCTCAGGAGTGGCACTGCCAATAGGGAGCTGAGCACTCTAACGTCAATATTAATTTTTAAAATTCCCCAAAGGCTTCCTCACTGTCCAGTCTGGTGGGGTCATACTCTAATCTGAGGTTCCCTCTTTTCAAGCAACTCTATCCTGAGTCAAGCTGACAAAAACCTAACCAGAATATTAAGCTATTTAAAAAACATTTTCTACTATCCAGTTTCCTCAAGTTCTCCTCTCCTTCTTCTCCCCTCCTCTTCCCCTTCTGCCCTCTCTTCTCCCCCCATTCCCATGCTCCCAATTTTGTCAGTCAATCCTGTCTATTTCCCTTTTCCAAATGACCTATGTATGTCTTTCTTAGGGTTCACTTTGTTACTTAGCTTCTTTATGATCATGGACTATAAGCTCAATATCCTTCATTTTACAGCTAGTTTAAACTTATGAGTGAGTACATACCATGTTTATCTTTGACTGCTCTTTGGACTGGAGAGGGAGGGGGAGAGAAGTGGGGGGAGGGGGGAAATGGGAGGCGGGGAGGAGGAGGAAATTTTTTCAATAGAAAAAAACAAAAAAAGAAAAATACCTTCACTAAAAATAAAATAAAAGTACTAGTATATATATTTGCATATATATATATATATATATATATAAAGAAATGCACAAGCATTCTTAATGAACTGGGATACTCATCTAAGCAAGTAATAATAAGTAACCAAAACCAAACCACGTGAATGTCAAGAGATAATTGATTAACTCAGGCTACATTTATCCAGTGGAAGTCTATGCATTTGTAAGGAAAATTTGACCTTTATCTGCCAAGAAAAAGTGATTTCCAATAACATTTTAAAACAAAATAATAAGTATTTCATATGCTACCTTGTTTTCTAAGAAATGATGCTAATTGTAGTGAATATATCTTTGAGTATGCATATATTTGAATAAATATGGAAGATAAGAAAAATATATAAATCAGATTTCAACAGTACATTATAGAGCACAGTGGATAGGAGTGTGAAGGTAACTGACATGATTATAAATTAACTATATTACCTATACAATAAAGAGCTAATGCTAGAACTTATGACTTTATATCCCTGTTTTCCATGTTTGAAATATTATTTAGGTAGGAATTGAAATTTGTCTGTTTAATTTTTCAAAGACATGATTACCTATATAGTTAAAGAAGGTTTTTGTATGAATCTGACACAGAATCATTATTTTTCATATATAATACAATAATTTAATAAATAATTCTACCTATCATTTTAGGGAATGGTAACCATTGTTTACTTTTTATATTTTTGAAAACTATGGTAAACTACCTGGAAATTGAGTATGAACCATTTTAGAGTGTAGAAATTATTTAAGTTTTTGCTAAGAAAAATAAGTAAAAACACTTTTTTTACTCTAGCAGTAATTACAAAGTAATTCAGTAAACTAGCTATTTTCTAATTTTACTAGAGCATATTACACTCACAAAGGAAAAAGTCAATGAAATGGGACTTCACTGTGTAGTGTACGGCTGGTCTGGAAATTTTGGCATAGGTGAGGATGGCCTATAATTCACAAAGTTTAACCTACCTCTGCATTCTAATTGATGGCATTATAGGTGTGTATCACCAGACCCAGGAAGAAAAGCAGCTATTAATGAACACGTGTGCAAGTGTGTGTACATTTGAACTCTCCTATCTGTAAAGGGCAGAGGACAACCTCAGAGTTCCTCAGGTGGTGTCCTTCTTATTTTTGAGACAGGAATTCTCATTTTCCTGGAACTCATTGATTAGTCTAGGCTATCTGTCCATCAAGCCTCAGTGTCCTACCAGTTGATGGCCACACAGCACTGAGATTACAAATTCCTACCACTTTGCTTGGTTTCTTTTCATAGTATCTGGAGATCAAATATAGGCCCTGCTAGCAAGGAGAGCACTTTACTGAGTTATGTCCTTAGTCCTGGTTATAACTTCATTACAATGTACTTGGTAATAAATAAAAGTTATTTTAATGACATGACTTTCCTGCTGCATTGTAAATGGTGGAACTCAAAGGAAGATTTTTTAAAAAATTCTCCTAGACTTTTATACTCTAAATTACCATTAGGTTTTGAAATGTCTATCACAGAAAATTATTATAGAAAACTATGATCTATTCCAAAGGATTTCACTTTATGAGTGCCATATTGGTTGGTTTTTTAAAAAGTAACCTTGGGGCTTATTTAGAAGCTATACAAGAAAATATGTTATGTTGCTTCATACTTTAAGATTATATTTTATCAATTGTTTTATAAAATAATATAATATGGTCCTTCTGTTCATATTTTGCAGAACTCAGTCCAAGCTCCTAAACAGAAGGAAAAATATGCGGTACTTCCTCAAAGAAGATCTGTGTGATACAATATACCTTTGGTTACTCTTACAACCAATTGTTTAACTATGCATTGGTCAACGTAAAAGAAATTATGTTAGTGCCAGTGAGATGGACCAGCATGTGGAGGCGAGGCATCAACTGCAAAGCTAAGTCTGAGGACCTAAATTCAAATCCCAGGCCTTCCATGGTGGGAAAAAAGAACTGGCTTTCTTGGTTGTACTCTGACTTCTACCTGTACATTCTGACCTATGCAACACACGCACACACACACAAGCATAACTGAATAAAATTCAATAAAACTTTTACAAATATAATGTATCTTAGAGGTGCTTTATTTCTTGTTTAGTATTATAGCTTTATTTTGTCCATTACCATAAATTTTGGCCATATACACCCTTAAATTAGAAGTGATGTTATTGTTATTTACATTATAAAATATTATTGAATGCACTAATATTCAATATTCTTTCTCGATTATGATATCAATTTAATGTATAATAATCTCTGAAGAGTCAAGTAAAATATAATCTTCAATTGTTTTACATTTTCTAAATGTTACAACCTGGAATTCACTAAACTGTGCAACCAAGAAAAAATGTGCAGTATGTATTTAAAAAGCTATTTCTTATTTGAAGTGATGAAAATAGTTAGAGCTAAGGGGCTCTATTCATTCTTTATGGCAGGTGGTAGTCCTTTTTTTTGAGATATTGATACATTTTGGAATAGTTAAAAGCAAAACAGAGTAATCATAATGAAGTATCTGCTATTTTCTATCTATGCAGATGCTTCCCTTTTTAACTTTAAAATGATTTACATCCCCTAGAGATGGGACGAAAATTAAGCCTGTAGAGTCTGTGAAAATAAAATATAAAGATATTATGCTAAATAGACAAGTACTTGATAAAATAACAACCCTAACCAGATGGATAAATGTGCAGCGATAAAGGACATGAAAACCAAATCCGTTTTATTGTTTAAAGTATTCTTTTCTGTCTTTTGGGGATACTCTATTGAAAATATGAAGACAAATTGTTTTGGTACCTTTTGAACTTATTTCAATGTGCTCATAATATAGTCAACATGATTTTTTTCTTTATTTCTAATCTCATAGTATCTATATAATGAATGGTGAATTATTAAGATCCATGCTTTCAGATATTCATTAACTCAAACTGCAGCTTGTAAATTAAGAGGATGGTGATAGAAAATTCACTCAGTTTTTGTAACCACTAATTTTTGTATGTTTTCTTTTTAAAATGTTTTCTTTATTCTTGAGAATTTCATCCATGTACTCAATGAAATATGATCAGGTGCACCTCCAATTTTCCCCTCCAACTCTCTCTGTAACTTCTCACCATATCTGTCTTCCAAAGTCATGCATTTTTTGAACAATCAGGTAAGTCCAATAAGTGTTGCATAGATCAGGGGACATTCTCTGTAGCATAGTAATCTTATAAATGGCCACATCTTCAATAAAGAATGATTCTCTTTCCCTTAACAATTATCAACTGTCAATAGTATCGTACTAAGTAGAAGGGGTAGGAGAACATATACCATCTATACAGGAATTTTTCCAGGCTTGATTTTGTGCAGGTTTTGTGAAGAAAACCAAACTATATTTGCTGTGACTTCATGAGTACAAATCAATGCCATTTCCAGAAGATAATATTTCATAATACTCCACCTCCTACCTTCCGTACTTTCTAGGGTGTGTGCATTTGAATAATTATATCAGCAAATTCCTTCACACAACTGTAAAGATAATGCAGGTTTCACATTATAGATGGAATCTATGAGTATACTAAAGTGAATCTGAATATAAAATAGCATCCACTGTTGCTGCAGCCAAATTAATCCCAATTGGTTGGGGCCAAGTTGTACTTACTAACAGAATAGCAAATATAGGCTAACAACCATATAAAAATTCTTATTAAATATCTGAAACCCCAGGACATTAAAAACAAACACTAAAACATCAAAAGTCCTAATAACAAACAATAAAATATTAAATTATTAAAAGCAAATATTAGAATATAGTGTGATCTTGGTTTTATTAATTAAGACAGTTATATAACTTGAAACCCTAAAGTACCAAAAGAAGCTCAATTCTCACAAACAACAGAAATCCATAGTATTCAAAGTGAACACACAAACTACCACTTCAGATTTTACTCTATTCTCTCCTTTCCATGAATCATGATCACCCACTATAAATAGATGGTAAACATGATGTTGTCTGTCACCTTTCTCTCAAAGGCCCTTTTCTAATACTCAGATAATGTTATTTTTAACTATTCAAACTTAATTCAATGACATACAGTTTTTATGTACTTCTCTGTTCTTGCTCTCATTAAATACATCATTAAACCATCTCTTACCTGCACTACTCTGATAGCAAGTTAGTTGATTGTTTCTTTTGTTTTCTCCAAATTTTTGCTTAATGTCAAAAGCTATAGTTAAGAAATGAATCAAAAGTGGTCCCTGAGGTGAATAAGGAAATATCACAGTGGGTATTTACTCTTATGCAAACATGATGACCTGAATTTGTGTAGCAGAAGGCACAGATAGGTGAATTACTGGGGCTTACTGATAACCATCCATGCTCCAGGTTTAGTAAAGGATCCTGTCTCATAAGAATGAGTTGGAGGATGATAAAAAAGGACACTGGATGCCCTCTAATCTTGGTGTGCACATAAGCATGACAATCTCCCACATACATACAGGCCTATACACCACAAACATACACACACACACACACACACACACACACACATACAGACAAAGTTTTAAGTTGATACTAGAATATTTATAATAGCCAAATGATAGTACCCTTGAATAGCATGAATAAGGAATAAGGTTTGGAGTTCTAGGCCTAAACTGAACAACAAAAACAAACAAACAAACAAAAGAACCCACAAAACAGAAAACCAGTAGTACTTGCTTTAGGTTAAAAGGAGGCACAAAACATAATCATGATTATAAATGCATCTATATATCAATCCCTCCACATGGAATGTGATAAATTGTTCATATATAATTACTTTCCAAACATCTAGCCTTGAATTTCTCCAACTTATTTGCTGCCCTGAGAATGTAATTTGTAACATACAAATGTGATAAGGTACAAATTATTTATACATCAACTATTGCTTAAACGAAGTTTTTCTATATTTATTTTAATTGTCCAAGTATGCTTGGGAACATTATTGTAAGAAGTCTCTAAAACCATTTTAATGGACACCAGGGCCAAAATTATTTTTTATAATCCTAAAATATCATTTTTTTTAACTTCTACCTTCTCAGATTTTACACTCAAAATTTCCAGTCATGGGGGCTGGAGAGATGGCTCAGAGGTTAAGAGCATTGTCTGCTCTTCCAAAGGTCCTGAGTTCAATTCCCAGCAACCACATGGTGGCTCACAACCATCTGTAAAGAGGTTTGGTGCCCTCTTCTGGCCTACAGACATATACACACAGACAGAATATTGTATACACAATAAATAAATATTTAAAAAATTCCAGTCATGCATAACTTGTTATGACTGTATAACTTGTGTAGAAACAGATTGCATGAAGAAACAAATATGAGAATTCAAATGTCTCCAATTAAACCAGATATTAAAACATACAAGATGGTCAAAAACAATCCAGATCTCCTCATTAAATGTATTTTGTTTAGGAAACATTAAATATCTTTCATAAACTATATACTGCTTATGGTAATATGCAATGGGTTTATTATCCTAAATACAGTAAAACATACTTAAACAATTTTCAGCTTTTATTTCTAATAATGGCAAATATCACTAGAAAAAATCCACAGCAATTATGTTTTACAATACTCAATGAAATTTGAGTATAATGAGGTCTTGAGTTGTAAAAGATTGAAAACTTGTGCAATAAATCATATTCAATTATGAATTTGATTTGTCCTAAGGAGTGTACACTTACTCTTTGCTCCATTCACACAATGACTTTTTTTTCCACAATCTGTCTGGTACTATCTCTCACCTTCCTAGATCGTACCAGAAAAGGAACTGAAGCAAGATGAAGATGAGGCAGGAACAGAGTAGTATACACAAGGACACAACAAAAAATTTAGGTTGAGACTGTCTGCTGCACTGTTATATGCAAATGATTTTCTGGAAACTACTATACACACTATCACTAACCCAAAACAATTAATAATAATATTTTCTGTCAACCTGTTTTAGTGAGACCCTCAGGTAATAATTAAAATATTATAGTTTGATTACAATCAATTAACTTTGTTTTAGGATTTTTTACCTCTCTTGTTTCCAAGTGAAAGTCTGTTTTTCTTGAAGGTTCAAAACTTGGAATATTTATTTCTAAAATATAGGAAACACATTTAAATGTAAGTTTTAGTAACACTTAATGAAAGATGTTCATACTAATTTTAGCATGCATTTCATATCTAATTGTTTGATTTACCAGTGTGCCTCATTTACATGAAAGAAGAGTAGATTTGCCTATTACATGAGAAGTATAATATTATCTTTCAGAAATGACTGTCTCTTGGATGGCTAAGCACTTTGGGACAGATCAGTTACTCATTTCTTTCTTTGATTGATACTTTCAAATTTAGCCTGTATTTTATTCTTGTAGCAATCCCATAGAATATACACTTTTAACCCTCATACCCATAACTCTCTATTATTTTCAACTAGAAAACTAATTTGGACTTTATTTGAATCTAGTTATTTGCTTATTACACTCCCATACTTAAAAAATCTGCCAGATACTTAAGAATCATTCAGAACTTGCCTTGTATACCATTACCCATCTGGATTTTTCTCCTTCTCTGTTATATCACCATTAGCAGCACAAGCAGCGGAGCAGAATGAGGGAAATGAATATCATAGATTTATATTTCTGGTCTCATATCTATGAGTTCGTGGAGAGGTTTCCCCAGACCTGAGGTGTGTAACATGTTGTACTGCCCCACACCATAATATCACTGGCCTAAATATTCACCATACAATTGCCTTCAACTCATCAAGAAATGCTTGAATATCCTCTTTAAATTTTTTTCCAAATTATTTTTTTACCATCTGCACCATACCCGCTATAACTTAAATGCATTATTTTCTCATATGGATTAAAACAAGAGTTAATACTCATTCCCACACTACACTATTTTTACACAAAACAGCTAATGAAATTATTATGAAACAAGAAACAATATTTATTATCCTGTTCAAAATATTCAAAAAATTTCCCACAACACTTGGAAAAGGCAAACTTGAAAGTTCCCATGATGCTCAACATTGATCGCTTAATTGCCTATGACTTTTTCTAATTCTAATGGCCATAACAAATGTCACCTCAAATGTGTATGTCTATCATTTTCCATTCTGACTATATGTAATTCATCACAGTGATATTTTTGAAGTCTAGAAACATATTACTCAACTGTTTCAGAGAATTCATGTTCAGTCCATCCTACTGTAAATATACTCACCTGTAGATATATGGGGATTTTGAAAGGGTTTTCAGCCCCTTTTGGATTGAGGAAGAAGGGAGAGAGGCATTCACTGGTCATACTGCACTGAGTTACAGATAGTTTGCCAGCTGCCATGTAGGCGCTAAGAACTAAATCAAAATCCTCTACTAAAACAAGTACTCTTAAGTATTGAACAATATTTAGGACTCCCAATTTCTCTTTTAAAAACTACTTGACAGTTCAAACATGGTGATACATATCTGTAATCTCAGCACAAAAGAGGCAGATTCATATGAATACAAGTGAGTTCAAGGTTAACCTCGTCTACATAGGGTTCTTTGGTTCAGCAGAACTACACACTGAAACCCTGCCTCAAAACAAACAAACAAATCTACAGTATACATATAAAATGGTCTATAGGACAGGTAAGATGGATCAATAGGCAATGGCACTTGGTAAATAAGCCCAATGACTCAAGTTTGATGATCAGGACCCATATGGTGAAAAGAGATAATTGACTCTTACAAGATGTCTTCTGTTCTCTACATGTACACCATGGTACAATTACGTACATGCACACATATGTGCACATATGTAAATATACACATTGACATACATATAGAGACACACACAAAATAAATAACCTTGAAATCTTTAAAATGATAGATAAATGCATGCCTAACAAAATTTATGTAAAAGAATAAATCTTTTTTTTCCAGCAATACAAAGCTAAAATTGTTAAGAAAAATGTTTTAAAACTCCCTCTAACCTATTGTGGAGGTTTGAAAAAGTATGACCCGCATAGGCTCATATATTTGAATGCTTAATCACCAGGGAGTGTCATAATTTGAAAGTATTAAAAGAATTAGGAGGTGTGGCCCTGTTGAAGGAAATCTGTCACTGGGGGTTGGGTTTTGAGGTTTCAAGTACCCTGCCAAACCCAGACTCCCTTGTAACCTATGGATAAGGGCATAGTAAAGACAAAGATAAGTAGCTCTCAGCTACTGTTTCAGCACTTGCTTGCATGTTATCAGGCTGCCTGACATAATGATAATAGTCTCAACCTCTGAAACTGTGAACAAGCCCCCAATTAAATGTTTTCTTTGGTAAGGGATGCCTTGTTCATGGTGTTTCTTCCCAGCAACAGAACAGTGACTAAGAAAACTAGGTTTCAAAATCTATGAAATTATTGTTCTGACTTGTGAGACCACTGTTTTCCTGCCTTTTAAAACAGTTATATTAGAGAGAAAACTACGTAGATACACATAAAATTCAAATTATTAACTATCATTTTCCACTATTTTTTAACTCAACACTGTACTTTTAAGGATCACCCATGTTTTCTAACAATTAATTTTTTAAAAAAGAAAGCCTCGTATATTCCAGGATGGCCTAGAACTTACTATATAGTCAAGACAATCCTTGAAATCCTGAGTTTCTTGACTCTAACTTTCAAGTTCTAGGGTTACAGGTATGAGCCACCATTCCAATTTGATGCAATCAATTTTAGTTCATTCATTCTAATGTCTATACATTATTCATTCTGGGAGTATATGTTAATTTTTATCACATTAATCATGTAGTACTTCTTTGGATATCAAGCAACTGTGCTATTCTTAAAAAGTTGTTATGGCTATTTTTTAATGCCATTGTTCCTTAGAACTTTTTTCCTTAGAAGACTTTATACTACATTTTTGATCAATCTTTCATTATCTTAGGATTACTTTTAGGGATTCTCAATTTTCCTATTCTGTTTTTCTTTCTGCCAGCAATTACTATAATACTTAGGAGTAGTGGCTGAATAGATGGTTCAGTGTAAAGTCTCTGCCTTGCAAGCCTGAAAACCTGAGTTTGGATCCCTAGAACCAGGGTGAATAGCAGGATATATCTGTGGGTATTTTTAGGTCTGTTACTGAAGAGTAGAGCCAGGTGGAATCCAGGGGCTCACTGGCCACCCAGGCTAGACAAAAAGGCAGGTTCCAGGTTTACTGAGAGATCCTGTCTCAGCAAATAAGAGGGGTGGGGAAAATAGTCTAATAGTGTAAGATACCCATGATCACCCTCAAGTTTACACATGCATGCACACACGCAAGAACACTCAAAAATACATGTACACACACACAAATGTGCATATACACTGTCACTCCTCAACACACAAACAAAAATATCATTTTATCATCCTAGTGATAATTCTTTCTAATTTGAAGTTAATTAACACATGTTACCAATTAACTAGCTTTGTGCAGCTGTTCTTCTTTCCTATAACACTCCATAAAGACTACTATACATTTTGAAGGCTACAGAAAATATTATAATAGTTCTATAATATCAAGTTTTCTTCAAAAAATTAAGTTGGTGCTCCATAAGTGTCTTAAATTTAATGGGCTCTAAAAAATATGTACATAGAATTTCTGATGGAAAAAGAAAGAAAGAGGATGTAGTTCTATCTTAAGTTGCTACATCAGTTATTTATGCTCTTGTCCACTTTAAATATATCAGTTAATTTCAACCTGCTCACTAAGCAATCCTGAAAGAAGCACAGGAGACATGACTTAACCTCAAGTTTTAGATAAAAAATGAAATTTTTATCTGAAATTGTGTGTAATATATAATCTAAAACTTGCCCAAACTAAAAGAGCTTGTTTGAAAATCAATTAGCTATACTGTTATTTTCTGATAAGTAGTATACAGTTTTTGCCAGATAAATGTTTTCAAGGTTTTCTCAAAATCTTTCAGTCGCTAAAGTTTCTTATATGTTACAAAATCACTAGCTATGGAGTTCTCAATTGATCTTAATAGCTCTTGATTCTATTCTCATTTAATACTCAACAATTACTTCAAACAAAACACTGAAAGATTTATGAAACTATTTTGCTTAAAGATGATCTATTTTCATTCATATTTCACTGCTAAGTATATTTTTACAAGTGTACCAAGTTGTAATATTCAAAAGAATTTTATGTGGACATTTTAAAATATGGTATAGACAGTAAAGGTGCTTGCAGCCAATCCTGACAATATGAGATCAATCTCCTAAACTTACATGAGAACAGGACTCCTTCAAGTTGTCCTCATACTGCATACTCTCACCATCCACTTGCCACAAACGAATCTAATTAAAAAGAAAAGAGTTAACAGCACGTGGAGTAGTCTCATTCCTGCCGAAGAAGAGCTCTTAAACTAGATAAAAAAGAAAAAAAATAGGGAAAGAAACATAAAAAAAGAAACAAAAAACAGCCGCTCAAGCCACCCAAGCAGCTCTAAGATAACGGAGTAGGTGACATACTATTCGAAGCTTCCTGAATTTCACCAGGTACCGTAACACACATCAATTACACATGGTGCAGTCTCATCTCTGTCAAAGCAGAGCTTTTAAACTGGAAAATAAAGAAAAAAGGAACGAAAGAAAAGAAAAAAATAAACAAAACCCAGCCACCCAAGGCGCCCGAGGCGCCCAAGCCGCCCTAAAATATCGAGATAGGCGAGATATGATTTGAAGCTTTCTGAACTTCACCAGCTACCATAACACATATCCGTTTTGTAAGCAAGCTGTTTCCTGTCCCTCCCCCTTTTTTTTTCTGTTTTACATTTTACCCGAGGCTTTTTGGTGAGCCTGCCGCTTCTTGCTTCTCACTTCTCCGGTCTGTTGGTTTGTCGCCCCTTCTCCACTTCCTAGCGGTTGACGCTGAGCCTAACGGTCGTCCTGAAGTCCTAGTGGTACTTCCGGTTGACTGTGTGCCTAACGGCCGTCCTGAAGTCCTAGTGGTACTTCTGGTTGACTGTGTGCCTAATGGCCATTCTAAAGTCCTAGTGGTTAGTGATTTCCACAGTTCACACCCACTAGAGCAAAAACCCTTAGAAATGTTGTCCCAAAAGAGTAACTCACACGTGGTGGGAAAGTCTGCGAATAAAAGCCTGCTCCGCTGATTGGGTGAGACTGCTGGTGCCTTAGCGGACACAGAGACAGTTTCTTTTTTTTTTTTTTTCTTTTTTTTATTAATTAATTAATTTATTTAATTATTAAAGATTTCTGCCTCTTCCCCGCCACCACCTCCCATTCCCTCCCCCTCCCCCAATCAAGTCTTCCTCCCTCCTCAGCCCAAAGAGCAAGCAGAGAGACAGTTTCTGATACCAAAACCAATGGTCCAGAAACGAGTTCGACACCAAGCAGCAATGTTGCTGGCGCTGGAGATCTCAGTGTTTCCAGCCCTCAAGGTACTGACCTCGAAGATTCTGGAAATGGTGACCAGGGTTACGATGGTGACAAAGACGATGACGAGCACGGTGATGACGATGACTCCAGCTGTCCAGACATGGAGGACTCCGACAGTTCTACCAGAAGTAGGGAAAGCTCCTCCAGCCAGCAGGAGTTGGAGGAAGGTGAGGTTGTGGGATGCCTATTTTACCCCCATGAGCTGGAGCCTGGTGAAGTTGTGGATGAGGGGGAAGTGCGAAGCCAGTTCTGTCACCGCCACTATGAGATGGAGCCTGGTGAGGTTTTGGATGAAATGGCGGTAGGAAGCCAGTTCCACCATCACCACCGTGAGTTGGAGCCTGGTGAAGTTGTGGATGAGGAGAATGCAGGGTCTGAAATGCGTGGACAGTGCAGTGAGTCCACTGATTCCAGTGAATCCAGTGAGTCCAGTGAGGGCAGCAGTGAGCAATATGATATTGAAGAAGACAGTTCAATAGATGATTGGATGGCTTTAGAGACATCTCCTCTTCCGAGACCTCGATGGAAAGTCCTTAACGCCCTTCGTGAAAGGCAACTGGGTTCAAGTGCCCGCTTTGTGTATGAGGCCTGTGGGGCAAGATTATTTGTGCAGCGTTTCTTGCAACAATATATTCTTGAAGGCCATGCTGGGTGTGTGAACACTGTACATTTTAACCAACAAGGAACCCTGCTGGCTAGTGGCAGTAATGACCTAAAAGTGATCCTGTGGGACTGGCTTCATCAGCGACAAGTACTGAACTTTCATAGTGGCCTCAAAAATAATGTCTTACAGGTTGCATTTCTTCCTAATTGTAGCGAAGCCATCTTGGCCATGTGTGGCCGTGATGGACAGGTACGCATTGCACACCTCGCTGCTATGTCAGGCACCCGAATGACTAAGCGATTGGTGAAGCATGGTGGAGCATCTCATAGAATGGCTTTAGAGCCAGATTCCCCTTTTAGTTTCTTAACAACAGGTGAAGATGCAGTTGTTTTCAGTATTGACCTCAGACAAGTACGCCCAGCTTGGAAGATGGTGGTAACCAAAGAAGATGGTAAGAAAGTGGGACTTTATACAATCTTTGTGAATCCTTCCAACTCCTACCAGTTTGCTGTAGGTGGACAAGATCAGTTTGTGAGAATTTATGACCAGAGGAAAATTCATGAGAATGTGAACAATGGAGTTCTCAAAAAATTCTGTCCTCATCACCTCATAAACACTTATTATCCAGCATATATCACCTCTGTAATGTATAGTTATGATGGCTCAGAGGTCCTCACTAGCTACAATGATGAAGATATTTACATTTTCAACTCTTCTGATAGTGATAGAGCTGAGTATGTTAAGAGATATAAAGGACACAGAAATAATTCCACAGTGAAAGGTGTAAATTTCTATGGCCCCAGAAGTGAATTTGTGATGAGTGGTAGCGATTGTGGGCACATCTTCATCTGGGAAAAGTCATCCTGCCAGATTGTTCAGTTCGTGAAGGCAGATGAAAGAGGAATAATAAACTGTATTGATCCCCATCCTTACCTACCTGTGCTGGCATCCAGTGGCCTAGACCACAAGGTCAAGATCTGGGCGCCCATAGCTGGATCTTCCAAAAATCTTACTGGGTTAAGGAAAATGGTTAAAATTAATAAGCTGAAACAAGATAATTTTAGCTTGCACCACACTTCCCTGTTTGACAACAACATGGTTGTTCACAGCTGGCTGTAAATTCATTTCCAGAGGATACATCACCCTCTTCTGCCCTCCAATGCTAGTAGGCATACAGATAATACACAGACACACATGCAGACAAAAATAAAAATAATTTTATTATTATTATTTTTTTTTTCTTTTTTAATTAAAATTTCCACCTGTCCCCATTTCCCATTTCCCTCCCCCTTCTCCCAAATATTGCCCCCTCCTCCCACTCCCCTTTCCCTATCCCCACTCCTCTTCTCCTCCCCTCATTTCATTCCCCCTTCCTCTCGATACTGAAGCGCAGTCCAAATTCCCTGCCCTGCAGGAAGACCAAGGTCCTCCCATTTCTATCTAGGTCCAGGAAGGTGATCGTCCAAACAGGCTAAGCTCCCACAAAGCCAGTTCATGTATTAGGATCGAAACCTAGTGCCATTGTCCTTGGCTTCTCATCAGCCTTCATTGTCCGCCATGTTCAGAGAGTCCAGTTTCAACCCATGCTTATTCAGTCCCAGTCCAGCTGGCCTTGGTGGGCTCCCAATAATTCAATTCCACTGTCACAGTGAGTGGGTGCACCCCTCGTGGTCCTGACTTCCTTGCTCATGTTCTCCCTCCTTCTGCTCCTCATTTGGACCTTAAGAGCTCAGACCGTTGCTCCAAATTGAGTCTCTGTCTCTATCTCGATCCATCGCCAGATGAAGGTTCTAAGGTGATATGTAAGATATTCATCAGTATAGGATAGGATCATTTCAGGTTCCCTCTCCTCATTTGCCCAAGGTACCAGCTGGGGACATCTCCCTGGACACTTGCAAGCCCCTCTAGAGTCAAGTCTCTTTCCAACCCTAAGATGGCTCCCTTAGTTAGGATATATACTTCGCTGCTCCCGTATCCACCCTTCCTATACCCCAACCATCCCAATCCCCCAAGCTCCTCCGAACCTCCCCTTCTCATGTTTCTCATCCCATTTCCCCTTAGCCCCAAGCCACCTCACCGGCAAGTTCCCAGTTTTTGCCCGGCAATCTTGTCTACTTCTCCTATCCAGGCTGATGACTATATGATTTTCTTTGGGTTCACTTTCTTATTTAGCTTCTCTAGGATCACAAATTATATGCTTAATGTCCTTTATTTATGGCTAGAAACCAATTATGAGTGAGTACATCCCATGTTCCTCTTTTTGGGTCTGGGATACCTCACTCAGGATAGTGTTTTCTATTTCCATCCATTTGCATGCAAAATTCGAGAAGTCATTGTTTTTTACCGCCTAGTAGTACTCTAATATGTATATATTCCACACTTTCTTCATCCATTCCTCCATTGAAGGGCATCTAGGTTGTTTCCAGGTTCTGGCTATTACAAAAAATGCTGCTATGAACATAGTTGAACAGATACTTTCATGCTCAACCTCCTTAGCGATAAGGGAAATGCAAATTAAAACAACTTTGAGATACCATTTTACACCTGTCAGAATGGCTAAAATCAAAACCACCAATGATAGCGTTTGCTGGAGAGGGTGTGGAGAAATGGGCACACTCATCCATTGCTGGTGGGAATGCAAACTAGTGCAACCACTTTGGAAATCAGTGTGGCGATTTCTCAGGAAATTTGGGATCAACCTACCCCAAGATCCAGTAATACCACTCTTGGGAATATACCCAAGAGATGCCCTATCATATGACAAAAATAAAAATTTTTAAAGAAACGAAGATGCATGTAGGCATCTATGCAGTGTTTAAAACTGAAGTATAGTTTAGAAAAGGTTAAACTGCTTTTAAATTATTTTCAGTTTTTAATGTAAATTTGGGATGAATGACAAAATCCTATTTAATATTCCTTTTCCATTTTGAATATGTTATTAGGGTAAGGGAATGCAGAAAATCAACTTCCTGTAGATTTCAACTAGTCAAAACAGGTCCCTCTTTGCAGATAGTTGTTTAAAAGAAGGATGACATTGAACATACTGACAATGTCTAGCCTCTATAATACTTCCTGAAATGGATATTATATTTCCTCCAATGGGAAAAATGTAGAAACTTTCATAATAAGAACGACTTTGGAATACAAGTTTATCTTGACCAAATTTCACTGTACACTGATATTCAGAGTTAGGGATAAGCGCTTGAGGACCTAGAAGCTTAAAGAGGACCCTAATATTTGTTGTCAAGAAAGGGTTATCAAAGATCATGGGAAAAAAAAAACTTGCCTGTAGAAAACAGTGAGTCTGAACTTCACACTGTGGCTATAAATATGTCATAGGGTTTGAATGGGTAAAGCTTGAAGTTCACATACCTAGAACCTATATAAAGCTTGATGGACATGAGAGGTTACCTCTGTATTCCCAAGTAAGAGAGGCAGAGACAAAATCTTAGGAGCAAGCTAGCTAGCCAGCACTAGTGCAAATACTAATTCCTGGGTTTAACAAGAGAACCTGTGTCACCATATAAAGTGGAGTTCTGTTGAAATTGCCTGATAGCAACTTTGGTCTTACACATGTAAGTGCCTGCAGGTATACTCTCACACACATACACATATGTCACATATATATTTAAAAATAAATGAGAAGGCATAGAGATAGTGTGGGAGGTGCTTCTGTCTATGTGCTGTTTTTATTGGTTAATGAATAAAGAAACTGGCCTGGTCTATAGCATGGGAAAATGAAGTTGGAGTAAGAAAGGAGCCATGGAGCTGCAACCAGAGACAGACACTGGAAACTTTACCTGGTAAGCCACAGCCACGTAGAGATATACAGATTAATAGAAATGGATTAAATTAATATGTAAGAGTTAGACAATAAGAAGCTAGAGCTAATGGGTCAAGCAGAGATTAACTATTTATGGTTTCTGTGTGATTATTTTGGGGCTAAACTAGTCTGGTGGCTGGGAAGAACAAGAGTATCTCTTCTCCCTACAAATTGGTGTCCAACATGGTGGACTAAATCCATGTAAAACCTGAGAGGGCTTGGAAAGGAATGCTAGACACACAAAAAAACAAAGTTTAGCCGCATTTTTTTTTCCAGCCGGTGACTTGCCACAGCTCTTTTAAGAAAGGTTTTTCTGATTCAGCAGTAGAAGGAAAAAAGTTGTGCCATTTTGAAATGCCAGCTTTCTTGACCATGCTGCCAGTGTGACCTCTGGCACTTTCAGGTGACTGAACATTTGAATGCAGTTTGTGAGCAACATGCTATTGCTTGCTTGGTGGCAACATGGACCAGCTGTGTGCCTAGAGATGAGGCACTGTGCTTGTCTTTTGGAGGCAGTGAGGAGCTCTGCCATGCTGGACAGAGCGCAGCAAGCAGGCAGTTCACATTTTCACTAGCAATTGCACAGCTTAAATTTTTAAGAAGCACTTAGCATTTTAAGAAGCACTCTTGGACAGTAAAGAATTACAGATGCACAATAGGATGCATTCAGACATAAAAGACCTCTAAATAAGACACAGTGTTTTTTTTTTAATGTATGTAGGTTTGGGACAGAGAAGAAAAAGAGTATAGAGAGTTATAAAAGGAAGTAAATGATTTATTAAAAAAAAAGTTGTTAATGAGACAGAGTGCAGAGATAAAACAAATAAAGAAAAATGAGCCAGGGGAAGGGGGATGGGGGAGAGGGAGGGAAATGGGAGGAGGTGGAAATTTTTAATTAAATAATAAAAGAATAAGCCATGTAAAGATGGAATATATACAGAGAGTCTGGATTATATATACTATTGTGATTTATTTAAATTTTCTCACTGTGAAGAAGCTAAGTACAGAGAGACATTTCAATGTAAAGGCTGCTGAGTTAAACGAATGCAAAGGTATCTTGACATTAAAAGTTGAGTCTAGGGCCTGGAGAGATGGTTCAGAGGGTAAGAGCACTGGCTGCTTTTCCAGAGGTCCTGAGTTCAATTCCCAGCACCCACATGGTGGCTCACAACCATCTGTAATGAGACCTGGTGCCTTCCATGTCAGCAGTACATGGTATGCTTAATAAAATAATTAAATCTTAAAATAAATAAATAAATAAATAAATAAATAAATAAAAATTGAGTCTAAGGATATGTTGCTTTGGAAAAGAGGTTCTTCTTTTGTTTCCACAGAAGATGAGAACCTGTGGAATCTTTGAAGACTAATATGATTTGATGGAACAAGACCCCCTGAAAGATCACCTTGAACACCCCTCAAAAAATTACTTCATACAGTAAACATCAGGAAACAGTTTAGAGAAAAAATATGCCCATATTCCCAAATATTATTTATAAATGTTTGTTTACATTTAAAAAGGAATATGATATAGAAATTTTCATTTGTATGGATCCTGATTTATTGATACAAATTTAATGTCAATTTTGTTATATGTATATTTCTGCTCTTGATTAAGATGTTGGGTTTGTGTGGTTCATTTAAAAATGTAGAAGATAGTCATCTATAATAGTCAAGATTGTAGTCGTGTTAGTTAGGTTTTCTAGATATATAGAGATATATTTCAGTTAGGTAGGTATTCTTCAAATCTTTCAGAGCCCTTTAGAATATGGTCTTTAAAATGTTTTAATAACTTAGGACTTTTCATGACAATGAGATATATCTGCTCCTGACAGCACCAATTTCTTCGAGAGGAAGATGGGCATTGAAGAGGCTCCTTATGGAGTTTGCTAGCCATTTGGGCAAGAAACTGCTCTTGCCTGGACTGCTTCACTGGAAATGGAGGACTCACAGAGAAGTGACTGCTAAACTTGCCTAAAGGTGAGATGGTCCTTCGGGGATCCTGCTTCATAAAAGTCTGCTAGACATTCTGCAGGACACAGAAGAAAGTGACTGACAAACTGCCAATATAAGTGGAACTATCTTTGAAATCTCTTGCTTCATGGAAATGTCTGCTGGATATTTTGGGCCTGTAGGCTGAAGACGGTACAAAAGAACTTTGGGTGGCTGTCCAGGCAGCAAGATGTCACTGTCAATGTTGGAAGTAGCTTACAGTGTACTTTCTGTTTACTTAGGTAATATTATATACTTCTGGAGTCTTTGATGGAGTTGAAGAATAGATAGGAATTAGATATAAATATTGTAACTGTAATTCTTGCCTGATAACTGTTTTGTTATATGTAATTATACTATATTAAATTTAAAGTCTTCCTTTTTGTTTAAACAGAAAAGGGGAAATGGTGTGGAAGGTGCTTCTGTGCTGCTTTTATTGGTTAATGAATAAAGAAACTGGTTTGACCTATAGCATGGGAGAAGGAAGGCAGAGTCAGACAGAAGCCACAGAGCCACCAACGGAGACAGATACTGGGAACTTTTCCTGATAAATCACAGCCACATGGAGATATACAGATTAATAGAAATGGGTTAAATTAATATTTAAGAATTAGCCAATAAGAAGCTAGAGCTAGTGGGCCAAGTAGTGATTTAAATAATATGGTTTCTGTGTGATTATTCCGTGTCTAAGCTAACCAGGTGGCCAGGAAGAACAAGTGCCTCTCTCCTCCCAACAAAGAGAGAGAGTTATTAAATAGGACCCAGTTTAGAGCATCCCTTAAAAATGAATAGTGTGTATGCTAGCAATATTACAATTTCTGGTGACTGTTAAAATGATAAAAACAAGTCTAATTCTTCCTTTTTTCCTTGATGTTTGCAGCAATGTCTCTCTCTAGAGAAATTTAACTCTGTTAAGTTCTTTCAGGTTTCCCTGAATTGATCTACGATTGTTTTTGTCATGATAGGTATTTGACAGAAGAATTTAAAAGATAAAGTAGTAACTTAAAAAAATATATTTTTAGAAAGTAAGGGCAGACATGTCAGGCAGTCTAGTACGCACTTCATGTATATTGTTTCTCATATGTGAGCTTACTCCTGTTTGTGTTGGGTATTATTTGAGTCCACAATGCCCTAGATCCTTTGCATATTTCATTTTATATACTTCAGCTTTATGAAAAAAGTGCTTTCTGCAGGGTACTTAGACCATCCCATATTGATCTAGGTTTGTGGAGGCAATGTTCTAGATAGTCCTCTTGGATCCTCAACTATATTTGCTACCCAAATTTCACATCCATCGCTTCTTACATAATGTTTTTATGACTTCAGTTTCTAATATATAAAGCAAGAGCAAAACAAAGCAAGAATGTAGTAAGACTTCTTAGCCAGGGCCTGGAGAGATGGCTCAGAACTTTGGAGCCCTTATTGCTCTTGCAGAAGGTCTGGTATCAATTCCCAGCAGCACATGGTGGCTCACAACCATAAATAACCACAGTTCCAGGGAATCTGATGTTCTGTGGGCATATACTTGTATGTGGTAGACATATATCACATATATAGAGGTAGGTAAAACATTAATACAAATAAAATGAAATAATTGAAAACATTTTGTGCTTAGCCAGCTCCTACAACTAAGTAAGGTTTAAACACAATTGGAATTACCTTGCTGAACATGTCTCACCCACAATGTTTCTGTTAATCTGATTGAATCTGAGATGTGCAACCTCCCCTTTCCTACAAACTTCTGGGATAAGTTCCTAAGTTAGTGGTATTTGCATAGTTGCCATTTTGTGGCATTAATTAGCTATAAAAGCATAAGTTTAAATAAATATATGAATATATATATATATATATATACACATAGTGTGCTAGGTGGATAGAAAGAGATATAATATATAATATTCAAATCTATTTCTTATCCTTAGAGGAAAAGTAATAGTTAAACTGAGAAAATACATGGCACAACCCTGTTACACATGCCTTCATGATGGAGGTGGGTCATCTTTCTATCTGTTGTTTCATTGGTTAAGTAATAAAGAAACTGCCTTGGCCCCTTTAATAGGACAGAAAATTAGGTAGGCGGAGTAGACAGAACAGAATGCTGGGAGAAAGAAGCTGAGTCAGGAGTCGCCATGATTCTCCCACTCCAGACAGACGCAGGTTAAGATCTTCCCTGGTAAGCCAACTCGTTGTGCTACACAGAATATTAGAAATGGGTTGGATCAATATGTAAGAGCTAGCCAATAAGAGACTGGAACTAATGGGCCAGGCAGTGATTAAAAGAATACAGTTTCCGTGTAATTATTTCGGGGCATAAGCTAGCCATGCGGGCGGCCGGGTGCTGGGGACGCAGCCCTGCCGCTCTTATTACAACAGAGTGGCGCCCAGCGTGATAATGAACTCCACGTAAAACCTGAGAGGGCTTAAAAAGGACAGAGAGAGAATTTAAGACAGCTTTTTGCTGTTTCTGGGTTACGTGCCACAAAGAAATTGTCCTGACTCAGCAACAGGAAAAAACTGGCTGTTTTAAAATGCCGGCTTTCTGGGCTGTGCCGCCTTTGCGATCTCTGTCTGGCTCCTGCGGGAGAAAGAGTCTTTGAATGGAGCATTTGGAGTAAAGTGCTACGGCTTGCTTGATGGCAATGTGGACTGCTGTGTGCCTGGAACTGTGAGTGGTTCAGGGGCACCAAATGGCTCTGAGGCAGGAGCGGCTCAACTCTGCCATGCTGAACTGTGCTGGTCTCAGGCAGAAACTACCGTAATTACCATAATAACAGCTCAGTTAAGGTTTAGACTGGGCAGGACACAGTTGGTACCTTATTACTTGTACATGGTGCAACTTAAGTTTTTAAGAAGTGCTTCAGCTTGGATATAATGAAGCAGAATGTGTTGCCTGAAATTAAATGGAAAAAAAACACAATAACTGAGAATGGAATGAACAAACACCAAACCTTGGCTTAGAATTTCTCCATTTGCCGGGCGGTGGTGGCGCACGCCTTTAATCCCAGCACTTGGGAGGCAGAGGCAGGCGGATCTCTGTGAGTTCGAGACCAGCCTGGTCTACAAGAGCTAGTTCCAGGACAGGCTCCAAAGCCACAGAGAAACCCTGTCTCGAAAAACCAAAAAAAAAAAAAAAAAAAAAAAAAAAAAAAAAAAAAAAGAAGTGCTTAACATTTTAAGAAATGCTCCTGGATAGTAAAAAAAAAAAAATTACAGATTCACAATAAAACAGATTCAGACATAAAAGACCTCTATGGGTCACAGTGTTGGATGAATGTACGTAGGCTTGAGAGAGAAAAAATATATATAGAGAGAGAATAAAGTTAATGCCCTTAAAAAAGGGGGATAAAGTCTTTAAAGAGACAGAGTACAGATAGTTATAGATTAAAAGAAATAAAGAAAAATAAGCCACGTAAAAATGGAAAATTCACAGAGAGTCTGGATTCTTTGTATTATTGTGTTTTCTTTAAAATTTTTTACTGTAAAGGAGCTAAGTGCAGAGAGACATTTCATTATATGGGCAGCCAAGCTAAACCAGAATGGATATAAGGGTATTATGATTTCAGAATATGGGTCTAAGGATATGATGCTTTGGAGAGGGTCTTCTTTTGTTTTCACAGAGGACGAGACCCTGTTAATTGCTTCTATCCCAATATGGTATGATAGACCACGCCCTCCTGAAAGGTTGCTGTGAACACCCTCAAAAAATTGCTTCACTCAACTGCCCACTGAGATGAACCTGGCACACAGGTTATACCGTGAAAGACCTGAATAACAGCGCCCCCATTCAGCAGGAAGCAGTTTGGAGAGAAAAAACTGCGCCCATATTCCCAAATATTGTTTATAAATGTTCTTTTACATTTAAAGGGGGAAATGATATAGATATGAATAATTTGCATTGGTATAGATTTTAAGGTCAATTTTGTTATATGTATATGTATTTCTAATCTTGATTAAGGTATTGTGATTGTATAGTTCATTTAAAAATGTAATGAATATAGGTTGTTAATGGATAATCATCAATAATTGTCAAGCTTTTAGTCATGTTAGTTAGATTTTCTAGATGTGCATAGATATATTTCACCTAGATAGGCATTCTTCATATCTTTCAAAGACTGCAGAATATGGCATTTAATGTTTTAATAACTTAGGGCTTTTTATGAAAATGAGACACATCTGCTCCTGACAGCACCAATCTACTTCAAGAGGAAGATGGGCATTGAAGAGGCTCCTTATGGAGTTTGATAGCCATTTGGGCAAGAAGCTGCTCTTGCCTGGACTGTCGCATAAACTGGACACAGAGAACCCTCAGAGAGAGGACTACTGAACTTGCCTAAAGGTGAGATGGTCTTTTGGGGTTCCTGACTCATGAAAGAGTCTGCGAGACATTCTGCAGGACACAGCAAAAAGTGACTGAACTGTCTTTGGAATTTCCTGTTTCATGGAAAAGTCTGCTGGATACTATGGGCCTGAAGGCTGAAGACAGATGCCCCAATGGTACAAAAGAACTTTGGGTGACTGTACAGGCAGTGAGATGTCTCTGTCATTTCTAGAGTTTTGGATCTCTTGTTTGCTTAGGTAATATTATATCCTTCTGGAGTCTTTGATGGAGTTGAAGAATGGATAGATAGTTATAGTTTTCCTTAGTTAGGATAAAATAGATATAAATATTGTAACTGTAATTCTTGCTTGATAACTATTTTGTTATATGTAATCTTACTATGTTAAAGTGAAAGCCATTTTTTGTTTAAACAGAAAAAGGGGAAATGATGGAGGTGGGTCATCTTTCTATCTGTTGTTTCATTGGTTAAGTAATAAAGAAACTGCCTTGGCCCCTTTAATAGGACAGAAAATTAGGTAGGCGGAGTAGACAGAACAGAATGCTGGGAGAAAGAAGCTGAGTCAGGAGTCGCCATGATTCTCCCACTCCAGACAGACGCAGGTTAAGATCTTCCCTGGTAAGCCAACTCGTTGTGCTACACAGAATATTAGAAATGGGTTAGATCAATATGTAAGAGCTAGCCAATAAGAGACTGGAACTAATGGGCCAGGCAGTGATTAAAAGAATACAGTTTCCGTGTAATTATTTCGGGGCATAAGCTAGCCATGTGGGCGGCCGGGTGCTGGGGACGCAGCCCTGCCGCTCTTATTACAACACCTTCATATGTCAAAGTGGGAGAATACTGATTTCAGTGCTTTTTAGTACGGACTACATACTGCAATTAAGGAAAAGCTGAGTGTATACCAAGACCCTGATACAAACAGAACGAATGTACAGTTAGGATTATATAGATTAAAAGTGGGCTAGGGGGCAGTAAGAACACTTGGATTTGCAAGCATTAAAATTCAGGTGTGGAGGCATATGCTTTTAATCCCAGTGTTTGGTAGGCAGAGTTTGGCAGATCTCTGTAAGTTCAAGACCAGCCTGGTCTACAGAGGGAATTCTAGGGTAGCCAGAGCTACACAGAGAAATGCTATCCTGAAAACAAATCAGTATTCAAACTTTTAGTGCCTATCTGTGCAGAAGTGGACTCAACTGTGAAAAGTATATTCCCTGGAGATTGTTAGCCAGCTGCAGCAAGTTTCAAGTTCAATGACAGAGACTATATCAAGGGAATGAAGTGGAGAGTAATAAAGGATGATATCTGGTTTCCTCTGACCTCCATCTATGCTTATATGTATAAACCACACAAAAAAACTAAATAATAAATTATTTTAAAATTGTAAAGATAGAACAGTAGTTCCTATAAATCTTACAAGATTTTTATTTTCACACATTTTTATCCTTTTAATGTATAGAAAGGATATATGAACTAGAGTTAGGTCTTCTGTGAGACAGTGGGGAAAATTACTTCAATCTGATAAGCAAATGAAAATCCGGTCCACTTCTATCATAATTTTTAGTACATTATTTTGATTATAATTTAAAATATCTACAGTACAGATATTCGGAGGTATTCATAACTTTTATGCAATTCTATAATGATCTCCAAATTATGTGAAAATTTATTTGCATAAAGCTGTAACAAATGCCAAACTATACTTTTTAAAAAGACAACTGCAGGTAATGTTTTCTCAAATGTACAGGTGTAGGAAAGACTAGATATTGAAAGAACAATGTATAGGCCAAAAATATTTGCAGAGTTTTGCTAGTCCAACAATAACAACATTGTTAATTCCATCATACTATGAGCCAAAAGCACAATGCAGAGAAATCATAGACCTGTGTTCACTTCCTAACACATACTCTATCTGTTATAGTTTCAAAAGTAAATGAGAGTAATTCAGTTTTTATATCCTGATAGGCCATTTAGTAAATACAAATATATATATATATATATATATATATATATATATATATATATATATATATATATATATATATTCTTCATATGATTTTCCATTAATTATATCCCCTATTGCTGGAAAAATGATTACTTTTCAGCTTCTTGGATTATTTATATTATTTTTGCTTTTTCTTGAACTCTATATACATGAAACATTGTAGTGTGTCTTGTGTTTTCCTTAAACTTTATTACTGTTAGACAGACATTATAAAGGTCAACTTTAGGTAAATTCAAGATGAAATTTCTTATTACCTTTTCCAATTTAATTTTAGGTACTTGCAAGAGTTAATGCCAAATCATAGCATTATCCTGCATGAGGAAATTTGCTGAGGAATGTATATTGTTTTTGGCAAAAATTCATTGTAAAACAGAAACTTCTACAGCCATTCAATCTCAATAAAGCAATGTCCTACAGCCATTCAATCCCAATAAGTCACACAGAGGCTTATATTAATTATAAACTGGTTAGCCTTTTAGCTCAGACTTATTATTAACTATCTCTTACAACTTAAATTAACCCATAATTCTTATCTATGTTTACCCACGTAGCTTCAAACTTTTAGTGCCTATCTGTGCAGAAGTGGGCTCAACTATGAAAAGTAGATTCCCTGGAGATTGTTAGCCAGCTGCAGCAAGTTTCAAGTTCAATGACAGAGACTATATCAAGGGAATGAAGTGGAGAGTAATAGAGGATGATATCTGGTTTCCTTTTCTCAGTGCAACATTTTCATCCTTGCTTCCTCTGTGTCTGGGTGACTACTGCAGACTGAGCCTTTTTTCTTCCCAGAATTCTCCTACTCTTGTCTTCCAGCCTATGCTTTTTGCCTGCCTACAGTCCAATCAGCATTTTATTAAACCAATACAAGTGACAAATCTTTACAGGGTACAAGAGTATTATCTCACATCACTTCCTCTCTTTTTCTTTTCAAAACAAGAACTCTGAATCTAATCTCCTTTGTTAAACATTTTTTTCTGACCATTATCAGTAGCAACTTGTAACCAACCATCTAAACAAAAACAAATATCCATAATCCATTTTTTGGGAATGTGAGCATAGTTTTCTAGGCTACTTCCTGCTGATTGTGGATGATGATAATCTTATGGGGACCCAAAGATAATTTAGGATTACGATCAAGTCTTGACTGGTGTATTTTGTGAGTCCGGATAATCTCAGCCAGCAGTCTTCATGCTGGTCTAGATGTAGAACTCAAAGGAAACTGCAACAGATGTTCTCTGAAACATTAGATCATCTGGACCATCTGTTCCTTTGGGAGATTTTTGAAAGGGTCTTCCTCAATCAAAGCTAATTTTTCTTAAGTCAGAATGAATATTCTGCCTCTCTTTTCCTGTGGAATAAAAAGCAAAACCTCTTTCCAAAGTAGCATATCTTTTATCTTAAATTTTGAAGTCAAGACATTTTAAACATATATATTTTGGATTAATTCAGCAATATTTGTAATCAGATTTCTTTTAGCAGCTGTTGCTCCTTTCTCAGTAGTCCAATAATTCAAATACAACACAATAACATGTGGTATCCAGATTCTCTGTATATTTTCCATCTTTCCATGACTAATATTTTTTACTCTATTTCTTTTCTTTTTATTTTTAATTTTTTGGTTTTTTGAGACAAGGTTGCTCTGTGTATCTTTGGCTGTACTGGAGCTCACTCTGTAGACATACAGAGATCTGCCTGACTCTGATTCCCAAATGAAGGGATTAAAGGCATGTGTCACCACAGTCAACTACTCTCTTTCCATTTTTTAAGAATATCTCTATCCTTTTTCTTTTCTCTCCAAAGCCTACACATATTTTTTAACACACAGTAAACTGTTTATACTTTTTTGCATCAGAATGTGTTTTTACTGAATATCTCTCTTTTTCTGACCATATGAGCCTTTAATTTGCTACCAATACTGCTAGCATTAAAGCTGCAGCTTTGGTGGTTGGATCTGCTCCACTTCTTGATATACTCAAGATTACAGCTTCATGGTGGAGGTACTGGCAAGAGCCATGTATTTTATCACAACTCAGTAGAGTTTCTAGGTCCATAAAAACCATTTAAGTGTTTGTTGGCAGAACCTCTTAAAAGAACTACATGGGTTTTGCTGCTAATGCTGAGTCAGAAAGTCTCTCTTAACAGAGCCACATCTCTTCTTGCCTCTATCAAACAAAGCCTACCAGAAAAAAAATAGTTACCAATAAGCTGCACTTGACTCTGTTCTTATCTGTCTAGAATCCTTTTTATAAAGCTTTCTCAGGCTTTATGTGGAAATTCTTGTCAAACATTTTGCACCAATAGTAAACAGAAGTTTCTCTCTTACCTAGTCCTGAAGTTATTCAGTCCCAACAAAACACACAGAGGCTTATATTAATTATAAACTGGTTGTCCTATGAGCTCATGTTTATCACTAATTAGCTCTTACAACTTGAATTAATCCATAATTTTTATCTATGTTTAGCCACATGGCTTGGTACCTTTTCTTAGTGAAGCATTATCATCTTGCTTCCTCTGTGTCTAGGTGGTGACTGCAGACTAAGCTATTCCTCTTCCAAGAATTCTTCAAGTCTGGTCTTCCAGCCTATACTTCCTGCCTGGCTACTGGCCAATCAGCATTTTAGTAAACCAATGCAAGTGCCAAATCATTATAGGGTACAAGAGTATTATTTCACATTTTCAAATAAATATGTAAAATCAAATTATGTAAGCCAGGCATGTTGGGTAGAATATCAATCCCAGCATTTGGGAAGTAGAGACAAGAGGTATCGTGAGTTCAAGGCTAGATTTGGCTACTGTGGTGGATTTGAATGAAAAATATTCCCCACAGGATTGAGCATTTGAACACTTGGTCCTCAGTTGGTGGTGCTGTTTGGAGAGCTATAGAAGGGTGCAGTCTTGGTGGAAGTGAATCACTGGAGGTGGGCTTTAAAATTTATGTCCTCACTCTACCTCCAATTGCTCTCCTTGATTGTGCTTTTGTTTGGAGATGTGATCCTCCGCTTCCTGTTCTGCAATATGTTACCACGACTTTCTCTCACTTATGGACACTCCCTTTGAAGCTGTAAGCCAGGTGACTTTTTCCTTTTGTAAAATGCTTTTGTTCTGCTTTATCACAGCAACAGAGAAGTAACTAATACAGCTACATAATGAGTATGACTGAAGTCTAGGTTATAAGAAACACTGAAGATTAAAAGAAGGATAGCAAGATGTCTCAGTGTATAAAAAAATACTGTTTCTCCTGGTTACATAAGCTCAATCCCAGAAACTAACACACAGGAGGAAGGAGAAAACAGACTCCTCAAATTTGTCTTCTGACCTCAACTCATATACTGTGACAAACCCCACAATGCAACATACACAATAATAAAAAAAATAATTCCAAAACTGATGGAATGTTCTTAATGTTACATTTGATGCATATATGTTCTATGTCTTATATTTTGTTATAATTTAACATGTAGTAAATAGAATAATGCTTACATCTGGTAATATATTTGTGTTCTCACATGTTGATCATTTCTTTGTGATGAAAATATTCATATTTGGTTAACAAGCAGTGTTCAGAAACTGTTAGATGAAAGTCTATAATTATCTAGCAAGTCCATTTGATATAGGCTATAATTAAAATTTGTTGCTGCTTTATAAGTCTTATGTTATGGTTCAAACCCATTCAGCAGACTGAGATAATGTATCTTCTTTGTGCATACAGGTGCTCAAGAATCTGTCCACAAACAAGTTAGATGAAAGAATCTGTAAGGATATGCCAAATATTAGGCCTCACCAGCTCCATACCCAGTAGGATATAGTCATGGGCTTAGTTTTCTAGGGTCCACATATCACACTGTGATCCAGTGTTAGGATATTATTAATTTGGGCAGATCCACCTAAGCTTATAGTAAGCTAGGTTAAACTATAACCTCACTGTAACAGACACCATCACAATCTTTGGGATGTACTAAGGCTTATCTAGTTCTGTAATACAGTCCTAAACCCCAACCCCACCAACTGAAATATAGATGTCTGTATGGTGTTAGAGTATTTCTAAATTCCCTTTTGTTGCAGAAATTAGATCTTTGAGAAAGAAAACACTACTCTGAGAGTTGAAAGACTGAATTATTAGTCTGGCATGTACAGGTGAGCTCTTGATAACCCCTTTTTGCTTCCTTACAACATTTATAGGATGGTGAGCATATTTTTAACCTTTTCTGTTATTTGTGGATTAGAATTTTAGGTTATGTAACAAAAGACCAGAAGTACAAGTTCTTCTATACTAGGCATGTTTACAGAAATGGAGCTGATAATGTTAGAACAATAATTTGCAAGTGTTTGTTTCTCAAGAAAAGAGTTTTTAGCTGATTCAAGAGATAAGCAGTATTACAGAAGCAGAACATAGCACAATATGTTTTAGCTGTGAAAGCATTAAAATATTAATTACTTTTTATCCTCTTTATCATAAATACAACCCTAACAATAGCTACTATGATACTCAAATCTTGGGTACTTGGACACCAAGTCTTACCTGATTCTCACACACATCCCACCAATATGGACTCTGGAGTAAGTCAGGTATACCTCAGGCTCTCTCTAAGTCTAGAACTGATGTAGATGAAGCTGATATCTGTCTCACCAGTGCACAGGTCTCGGGCCACAGTAAACTGTCTTACCTAGTATGTTTCTTGTGGATCAGACCATGGTATCAGCCTCACAGTAAACATCATGGAACTGTTCCCAGCATTGGAGCTCCCCATGAGAAGCCTGAAATCCGTTGCAAGCCTCAGGCTAGGACTGAAAATTTTCTTCATTCCTCAGGGCTTCTCTCTTAAACCAGGGCTGCTTAGAACTATGGAAAAAGGGAGTTGGGGAGCTCTGTCCATCATGTCTTTAACTATTCTTTTAATTTTGTTGTACTAAAAAGGGTCACCATATTCTCTCCTCCAATTTCCTTAGCTCTTATTAAGGTATTTGGTAGTGTGAATTGGTATTTTACTCATTGTATCTGTGGGTAATGATTTATGGAGGAACTTAATCACTAATATGTTGCATACCCTCTTAATGGAACTGCTGCTTATCTTTAACTGTTGAAGTGAAGGGAATTCTTCCATTATTTTGATACAAGTTTGCCTTATCTATTAAATAAATGCATGCACACACACATACACATGTGTGTGTTCAATTTTTTCAGAGTATTAGACATTTATTTTATTGCTAGAGATTATTGAATTATTGGTTTTCAGTTGGTTCCGTTACTTTCACTTCATTTCTACAATGCTATAAGTAATTGATATAGAGGGATTTTTTTTTTATTCTTAAAGAAATTTGTTATTTATGTGTTCTTTACTAAATTGCTTCAGTTGTACTCTGTAACATGTTCATATGTTTGTGGTCAAACTTACTTCTCCTCTTTTTTTTTCTTTCTTTTGTTTGTTTGGTTCTTGTTTTCTTGATACAGAGTATCACTATGTAGTCCTATCTGTCCTGAAACTTTCCGTATAGACCAGACTTCCAGCAATTCACAGAGATATTCCTGTTTCTGTCTCCCAAGCACTGGGATTAAAGCTGTGCACCACTATATCTAATCTCATTGTTTTCTAAACAGTATATTGTATCATTTATAATTTTCTCACTAAAATTAAAATGATTTGAACTACTTATTTTACTATAATGATTAAAAATAATCCACATTCATGCTGAAATACCTAAATCATGGAAAATAATAAAAAGTGAAAAGGAAAATTAAGTTCAGGATTGATATTTGGTTGTCGGAGATACATAGTGCTGACAAATATGAACTATTTTACAATTAATATCTAGGTATGCAAGAAATCACATATATGTTTCTCTCTTAAGCTAAAAAATAGAAATCCATTATCTGTGACTGTATAAATAACACATTAACACAGAACTTTTTGGATTAAAATAGCAGTTTAATATGTATTTTAGTTTACTGTGGGTCAGGAATTTATACAATTTAATTCTGTTCTACAATTCATAATAGCTATCAAAATATTTGTTTTTCTTTGAGTGCTTTATTTATGCTTCATAATTTATCTTTATTTCATATCTTGATTATTTCTTCTTCTTTCCCATTCTACCTTCTAGTCCTTCCTGGTTCATCCTCAACACATCTCCCTCCCAACTTCATGCAACTCTATGTCAAATTTTTAAAATAACACTGAGTCTAGTTAGTGCTGCTCATATTCAAAGGGGTGTGAGATCATCCAATGGGGGATGGGCAAGCTAACAGTGGTCACTCTCTGCTGAAAATGTGACTTTCATTTCCCCAGCAGCCATCAACTGCCAATAGTTCACAGCTTCCGATTGGGATTTTGGAGTTTTTCACATTCATGCTGGAAATTTTAGATGGTTTGATCTTTAGAAGTTGCTCTTGGGTAACTTCTGTGAGTTCATATTTCTGAGTTTCTTTTTATTTATATTTTTGAGAAGGGCCTTTCTATATGGTCCAGGCCAGCATTAGAACTTGCTATGTAAATCAGACTGATCTTTCACTCACAGAATTCCATCTACCTCTGCCTAGCAGGTGTCACAATTCTTTGCTAAGGATTTATTGTTTTCACAGTTTTAATTATGTCTGTGTATCTGTGAGGGGATATGTGCATGAGTGCAGGTTACAGAGGAGGTCAATAAGTTTCAGATGCCTCTGGAACTGGACTAACAGGCAGTTGTGAGATATTGGACCTAATTATGTGTGTGTATCTATGTGAAAATATGCACACCTATGTGCAAGTTCCAGGGGAGGCCGATAAGTGTCAGATCCCTCTGGAATTGGAGTTACAGGTGATTGTGAGCTATTGGAAATGGGTACTGGAAACGAAACTTCAGTCCTCTGTAGGAGCCCACTCCTACAAAGTCAATTAGGGTTCCTGGATTTAAGATCCTAGAGGCTAAAGAAAAGTCAGATGAGAGAAACAGAAGAAAGGATAGAATCTGGAGGTCTGTCTGGTCATGCTGAAGCAGCCAAACAGCCCAGAGTTTATTTTAAAACTTGCTTATATACAAAAGCAGAACAAAGCACAGCACAATCAGTTAGTATCTAACCACAAGACCATTCCTGTCCTTGAGTGAGCAGCCTCCTCTCCGATGCGTGCTTGCTGCTCGGAAGCAGCCTTACCTTCTATCTTGATGTTCCTGAGGTTTGTCATCAGCAGTATACTTTCTGCTAGATAGAGTGTTCTTTTCTCACAGGCTAACTCAGAAGTTTCTCACAGCCCCCAATGTTATAGGAAAAAGCAGAGTAAGCAAGCTTGAACTCAAATGACTTCTTTTTTTTTGATATTTAAATTTATTTTTTTATTGAAAATTTCCACCTCCTCCCCTCCTCCCACTTCCCTCCCCTCCCCCACTTCCCCCCCCTCCAGTCCAAGGAGCAGTCAGAGTTCCCTACCCTATGGGAAGTCCAAGATCCTCCCTGCTCCTCCCAGATCCAGGAAGGTGAGCATCCAAACAGACTAGGCTCCCACAAAGCCCGTCCATGCAGTAGAATCAAAACCCAGTGCCATTGTCCTTGGCTTCTCAGTCAGACTCCACTGTCAGCCACATTTAGAGAGTCCAGTTTGATTACATGCTACATCAGTTCTGTTCCAACTGGCCTTGGTGACCTCCCCTTAGATCAGTCCCACCATCTCAGTGGGTGGACGCATCCCTCAAGGTCCTGACTTCCTTGCTCATGCTCTCCCTCCTTCTGCCCCTCATTTGGACCTTGGGAGCTCAGTCCAGGGCTTCAGTGTTGGTCTCTGTCTCTATCTCCATCCATCGACAGATGAAGGTTCTATGGTGATATGCAAGATATTCATCAGTGTGGCTATAGGATAAGGCCAGTTCAGGCACCCTCTCCTCTGTTGCCCAAGGAACAAGCTGGGGACATCTCCTTGGACATGTGGGAACCCCTCCAGAGTCAAGTCTCTTGCCAACCCTAAAATCACTCCCTTAATTAAGATATCTACTTCCCTGCTCCCACATTCACCCCTCCTCCATCCCAACCATCCCATTCCCTCTAGTTCTCCCCATCATCCCCTTCTCCCTTCTCTCTCCCCATCTCCCCTATCCCCACCCCATCCCCACTCCCGTGCTCCCAAACCCTGTCCGGCAATTTTGTCCACTTCCAATATCCAGGAGGATAACTATATGTTTTTCTTTGGATTCACCTTCGTATTTAGCTTCTCTAGGATCATGAATTATAGGCTCAATGTTCATTATTTTTGGCTAGGATTCACTTATGAGTGAGTACATACCATATTCATCTTTTTGGGTCTGGGTTACCTCACTCACAATAATGTTTTCTATTTCCATCCATTTGCATACAAAATTCAAGATGTCATTGTTTTTTACTGCTAAGTAGAACTCTAAAGTGTATATGTGCCACACCTTCTTTATCCATTCTTCTATTGATTGGCACCTAGGTTGTTTCCAGGTTCTGGCTATTACAAATAGTGCTGCTATGAACATAGTTGAACAAATGCTTTTGTAGTATGATTGGGCGTCTCTTGGGTATATTCCCAAGAGTGGAATTGCTGGGTCCTGAGGTTGACTCCCAGTTTCCTGAGAAACCGCCACACTGATTTCCAAAGTGGTTGCACAAGTTTCCCAAGAACAATGGATGAGTGTTCCCCTTTCTCCACATCCTCTCCAGCATAGGCTATCATTGGTGTTTTTGATTTTAGCTATTCTGACAGGTGTAAGATGGCATCTCAGAGTTGTTTTGATTTGCATTTCCCTGATCGCTAAGGAGGTTGAGCATGACCTTAAGTGTCTTTTGGCCATCAAATGACTTCTTTAAGTCAGAAATGACTCCAGATGGAAACTGAGTCACACGTGGGTTCCTGCAGTCCTCTATATATTATATAAGCATTGAGTCATTTCTCCAGATACAGTTAGAATGCCTTATGGGACAGAAATCAAGTGTCAGCTGGAGATTCAGTTCAAGGTTCAAGTGGGAAACTGACAGCTTCTAGGATTACTTGTGCTTTTATTGTCAGACTTGAAATTCTTACTAGCTGTTAGTTACAAAGTTCCCCTTCAAGTTGTCCACTCCATAGTGCAGCTCACAATATAGGACCTGAACTCCCTCAGAGCAAGCAAATTAATTAAAGGCAAAAATAGATGCCCAATATTTTGTAAATGTGTTTCTAAGGCCATGTTCTATGCACTACAAATGAGTCAGTAAACTTAACCATTTCAAATGTATAAATCCAAAAGAAGGACCTTATTGAAGTCTGTATTAGAGTCTTCCCACTACAGAAGAACATGTTTTGATCCACTTCAAAAATATTTTTGAAGTGCTAATCAGATAGGTATGGGTACAAGCGCCTACCACCAAGCCTGACTATCTAAGTTCTATTCCTGGAACTTATGTGGTGGATGGAGAGAACTCACTCCTATAAGTAATTCATTGTGTTCCACACATGCTCAGAAGTATGTGCTTGTTAGATTCCTGAGGCAGTGTAAAGAGATGGACGGCAGAATGTCTGACCTCAGCAGATGGGACTGTGCTTAATAGTGCATACAGTGAAGGCCAGCCTCTCGATGTAAAGGGATTATATGTAGGGCTTGAGAATGAGGAACTTGTTGTAGCCACAGCCCATGTTTTTCTCCCCACTAAAGTTGTTTGCCCAAGGGGAGACAGACTATTTCTATAGGCATTTCTTTCTGTGCTGACTAATAAACCTGGCCATAGTTGTCTGTACTATCATAGGATTCATGTGTTAGCACCAAGAAACTCCAATCTTAAAAGGCATAGAAAGAGGTGGGTAGTGTAAAAAAATGGAGGACGCGGGTGTTAAAATGGGAAAAGGGTCATTGATTCTTTCTTAACCATGTCAAGCTTAGGAGAGTTATTTTAAAAGAGGTTAGTTATAAGTCCTTTGAAGAGAGGTTCTCAAGTTACATACTAGGAGAAGAGTTTTAACTTGATTGACTGCAATGAATCATGCAATTGTCATCTTGCATTTCTAGAAAAACTTTTGAATGATAATGGTTAGAGACTGGTAACATGATTTCATTACAAAATAAGACAGATTTTCTAAGAAGGTGGAGGGAGGCAGAAGGGCAGGAGTGGTAGAGACAGAGTGAGCCAGTGAGAGGAAGTACCTATAGAGTTGATTCAGGTTGACAGTGACTAATTCCACTGTTAGGACTATTGCCCATATTGAACTAGCAGAAGCAACACAAAGATATCGAGCATTAAGGAAACAGGAGTAAATCAGGACTAATTTAAAGAAATACATCTGGCCTGGGGTAAAAAGATGAGAGTCCATTGTAGCCAGAAGTTTTCTACAGGATAAATAAACACCTTTTTGAAGATGTGTCAAAAATAAAGTTAGATGTTGTGGGGAAAGAGCCATTGGTAGAACTTACATATAACATTTTGTTTGAGTGTAGGGGAAAGTTCAGTAAGTAAAACATTAAAAAGACAGAGTGAAAACCTAAGGAAAGGAATAACAAGGAAGAGAGGAGTGATCGAGGCAAATCCATAATGGGTAAGAACCAAAAGCCTATACATAGGAGGCCTATGGTTGAACTTTTGTCTGGTTCCTGTGTCTTTGGGCCTCATCTCAAACCAGTTAGGATTTTCTGGTGTGTAAGCATCATTGTTTGAGGAGGAGCGCTAAAATCTCATCCTTAAGCAGTATTCGGGTCTAGTAGTTTTAAATTTTGGAGTATCACAGTAACAAAATAATTGAATTCATCCTGAAGGATTGTAATCTGATCTGAAATTATCTAAGGGTTTTTTGAGAGATGGTGAGACAGAGAGGTTAATTGGTGCAAGGAACGCTTCAGTCTAGCTGTTTCAGTTCTGAGTCCTGAAAACGATGCCTAGAGTGGCAGAAAGAGAAATGTGTTGGAAGGCCCATAGGCCATTAGCTCTCTTTCAAAGGTCATCTGAACTGTTTTCAAGGGTTTGAGTAAACCTCTTCAACTGCTTCACACTGACAAAGTGTGTGATGCAGCATGGGCAGCAATTAGAATTCCTCAGGTGAGGGTCCATTCAAGGGGCCACAATAGAGTATAGCAGATGACCAAGATCCAGAACATACATCAGGAGGTAATAACTGTCCTACTTAGTGGGGAATATTAAGAGACAAAGTTAAGCTGGGTGGTGGTGGCACACGCCTTTAATCCTAGCACTCATGAGGCAGAGGCAGAAAGATATCTGTGATTTTGAGGCCAACCTGGTCTACAAGAGCTAGTTCCAGGACAGGCTCCAAAGCTACAGAGAAACCTGTCTCAAAAAAAGAAGTAAATAAGAGAAACAAAATTAATGTAAGTTTTGTTTAGTAAGGTTGAAGGCAGTTGTACCACTGACTAGACCATGTACCAGAGTTCTGTAAAAGGATATGGTTACTATAATTAGCTGTTCGAGACATCAGATTCCTGCATAAGGAGCAAGCATGTGGAAGCTTTGTAAAATTAGTCAGCTAAAGTTCGTACCCAACTAACAGTTTAAAAGAGAAATACTATTCTAGTTAGTGTTTTTAAAATAAAATTGTCTAGCAAAGTTTCCAAAGCCAGTGCTTGGATATTCTGAATAATTACACTGAACGGTGAGTTTTATGACATAGTATTTGACACTCACCTTAATCTGAGAACATGGATGGTTAGGGTCCAGACCCTGGAATTAGCTTTGATTAAAGAGAGAAAATTGAAAGCCATGGAGAAAAAGCAAGATGGCCAATTGAAAGGCATGCAGGTCCCATACCAGTTGGTACAATGTTCCTCTATTCACAGTATTTTCATAGACCAGTGTGGGATATATGAGGGAAGAGTAATTTCTGCATTCTTTCTGTTGTTTGAGACACTTAAGATGTGGGTACAGAGTCCAAAGTCCACCGATGGGAAAGAGAATTCATCCCCTTGTCATGAGAGACATAAGAAGTTATTCACTTTACCTATAGACTAACAGGAGGTTTCTCTGTTTTGCCTATATAGCCAGAGCTGGTCATACTATACAGCCAGAGATAGCAGAATTCTAGAAGGCCTTATTTCTCTATGCATTCTTATTCTGTAATGAGACTAGTGTGCAATGTCCTCTGGTGGGAATGGGTACTATCTGAAGGCTAAGGACATCCTGCCATGCAAGTTTATTATAATTTAACTCATTTTATTTAAGCATTCAATTTTATAACCAGTTTTTATAAAACAACTATACCTGATTTTAAATATTATTTTATATTAAACAAACTTTTAGTTTACTTTAAACTTATTTTGAGTTTCTTGCTTTAGTTTCGTCACTTCTATAATATATACAGAAGACTATGTAATGGGAGGCATAAGCTGGTCTTTCCTTCCAAGCCCATTTGTACTTAGCATAGTTAAAAACAAAGTTCTCATCATATTAAAAATTTGATGACTTATAAGGTCATTAACTTTTATGTCTAATTATCTTAATCCATTTTAATAAAACACTAACTTTTTTAAAATCAAGATTTAATATTTTTATTCCTCTTATGTTTGAGCCTTAAAAAATACAATTTTGGGGTTGAATATCTGTTAGTTTCAAAAGAAATTATAAGCTATAGATACAGTTCATAAAGAGACTGTGAACTTTATTTTCCCAATCCCTTTATAGTGTACTTTTGCAAAATATTGCCAGTTTTAATATGGCTCAGTTTCTTCAAATATCTAAATCTTAGCAAATTTAGCAAAGACATAAGTTGTTTGACATACTATTTGACATTCCCCTTAATCTGAGAACATGGATGTTAAATATGCATCTTTAAGTCAGTTTTTGTTAGCATAAATAGATCATTGTAACTAAGAATTTATAAATCTCAATGATCAAACATCTGTTATTCCTAAATCCAATCCTCTGTAACCTCTTTTATTCAAAAACTTAATGTTGTACTTTTTAATTCATTTACATTTTTTGCCAAACTACTTAGTCTTTTCTATTTTTTAAAACAAGAGTTGAATCCAAGTTATATACATGAAACACTGTATCAAATTAAGTTTACTTGTACATAGAAGTTTCATTATTAGTTCTTTTTGTTACAAGTTTTAAGCTAACTTTTTCTCTGCTTAGAATTTCACAGCTTTTTAAACCAGGTTCCAAATAGTGCTACTGTTCCTGAGATAAAGAAAGTTTACATTTCAGAAAGTGCTTGAAAGATATCCATAAACTGGAATGAAGACCATATTTTTTTTGTAAACAAGAATCTGGAAGTAGGGGAGTATTCAGTGAGCTTGATATTTATAACTATATTTAGTCATTTCAATTTTATATATGCATTTCCTTTGATTAAAAAATTAAATATTATAAGACAAAAAGTACCATTTATTGGAAAGGGTAGTTTATTTTTTAGCTGTTCTCAAGCACATGTTGTACTTTCTGCTTGGGTGTTTTGTTTTTCTCCTTATCACCTGTCACAGAGTCAGGACAGAGATTTGGAGGAAACTTTTAGACAAACATGCTTGTGTCTGAAGTAGGCAAGCCAAATACCATCTCCATAGCCAATTTTTCAATGAAATAAAACAGTATGTGACAGTGTTTCAATATTATACATATCCAGAAGACATTTGAATCTCTCTAAGACTGAACCCAGTGACCTACAGATCTATAACCAGCAGCAGACAACCTGAAAAGCATAACAAGTATTTTTTTCTCTTATAAACCATCAAGTTGCCAATAATATAAATATCTGTAACCTAGAGATCATCAAAACAGAAAACTGTAAAAGTTGCAGTAGAAGTATCTAGGCTTGGTGGGGGCAGAAACAAAGACCATAAGGATAAGGCAAAAGATCGCTTATTAGATTAGCCTAAAATAGGCTAATGGTATGTGATTTGGAACCTATGGCAAGTGCAGAACGGAACCAAAGTGTTTTTTTTTTTTAAAGTATGTGTGTGGGGGGGAATCCAGCCACTCAGATGAATCCATCAGGTTTTAGACTGATGAAACATATCTGAAAGCAGTGTTGGGATCAGGCAAAAAGCACCTTGTCCTAAGTACTGCCATTTTTACTTCATACTCTATTTTACCTCTAGGGTGAAACAAAGTTCAGGATCCCAAGCCCTAGGGGAGCTACGAACCTTCCAACAGCTCACCAGCTTCCTCCTTATATCACATAAGTAGTCAGTATTCATCTTTAGTTCTCTAGAAATATTATGGTTGTTCCTAACAACAAAAAAAGGAAAGAAATCTGATTGACTGGACTGAAAAGCTTGCATTGTATGTCAGTTGACAATGATGACATTACTATTTAAGGATGCCCCTAATCTCTAAATCCTGATTAGTAAAAATTCAACGGTAAATTGGCAACAAATTTTTTTGTGATTTTTGTGACTAAACACTTGCTTCAACTGACATTAGGGGTTGCAGTTCAGCTCCCTAGTCTGTTCTGTGGCCCTGATTGATCAGGTCCTCCCATTCCCCTGCTTCTTTTGTGCTGCTCTGAATTAAATCATTCTTTGCAGTAGCTCTTGTATCTACTTAGGTTGATTCAGAGCCTTAAACCAAAACAGTAGAAGAGGCTTCCACAAACTTGGTATCTTCCAGGAGTCCAGAGACCATAGAGCCTAGGAAAGGTTCTGGAACTTTGACCCCAGTGAGTCTCACCCAGAACAGTGGATAGTTCCTGAAATTCTCAAATGTGCAAGTCTCATTGGAGTTGGAGAGCTTCCAGAATCTTTGATTGAGAAGTCTCAAAACAAGACAGAAGGAACCCCTGTGAGACCCTGAAACAAAACTGTGGCACTTCCGAGTTAGGTCCCAAGAGTTACCTTGTCCTGAAATTTTGGCTGTGTTGGATGTATAGTTTGGTTGAATGGAGAACTGGCCTCTTGTCTGCAAGAGAAACTGCCAGAGTGAAACAGAAGGGAGTGAGAAGAGAGAAATGTGGAGATGGAAAATGAAAGAAATGGCTGCCTGAGAGTTATAGGTGGCCCTGACAGGCCCATTTGATCCAGTCCTGGTGAGTTGAGGTCAACATGGGAATTTCATGTGAAACGTTTGAGTTGCCAGTGGACCTCAGACTTCATTCCCAAGTTTTAGCACCAAATGTATACAGAGAAAGATGACAAAAAAGACAAGAACCTCAACAGATAAGAATGTTTATTTGCACAGACTTTGAGGGGCAGCTTCTCTCACTGAGGTGAATGCCAAGGGTAAAGCTGTTTGTGACACTTTATAGGACCAGGGTTAGAGGCTTCAGAATGAGGAAATTATTGCTGTCATAGCTCATACTTCTCTTCTTACTGGAATTATCTGCCCAATGGGAGGTAGGCATTCTTTTCTCTGCCAACTGACAAGGCTGAGGAGCACACAGGAATCCTGTTTTATCAGTGTTCACATGAACAGAAATAATAAACAAATAAAAAGATGGATAGCTGAAAGGTCATAGATTTTTAGCTTATCTGTCTATCAACATATCTATCTTCAGGCCCTTAACTGACTACTGGTTAATCAGAGGTAGAAAATAAGTAAATAAATGTCAACTATTTACAAAAAGTCTCCTTCTTTCTGAAGAAAAAGGGAACTTTCATTTCACAGACTCCCTTTATATTATATGTGATCATGTAACAACAGAGACTTGGCCAAATCATATATTCTTTCAAATTTAGCTTTGAGAAATGTTCCAGCTGCATTGTTCCATATTCTTTTTTAGTTTCCCTTAACTATGAGATGGAGATGACCAGGGCTTATAAACATAACAGGTTTTTATGCATAAAAACTCATGACATTCTTCATTTCAGCATAATGTTTGATGACTTCTGACTTAGTCTGTCTAAATTAACTATTGAATAAATTATTGGAACATGCTGTGGGACAATGGTCTGTACCCTGTCAATTGTATTTTAATTAATGCTTATTGGCCAGTAGCCAGGCAGAAAGTATAGGTGGGTCAACCAGGCAGAAAGTAGAGGTGGGGCAACAAGAATGCTGGGAAGAGAGAAGTGCAGTCTGCAGTCGTGACCCAGCTGCAGAGGAAGCAAGATGTGACTGCCTCACCACAAAAGGTACCATGTCACCTGGCTAACTCAGACAATAATTATGGGCTAATGTAAGTTATAAGAATTAGTTAATAAGAAGCCTGAGCTAATAGGCCAATCAGTTTATAAATAATGTAAACTTCTTTGGAGCTAAATGACTGTGGGACCTGGTTGGACAAAAACCAGAGTCAACAGACTGGTGCCCAACGTGTGGACAACTGCATCCATATAAATCTGGGGAGATCTTGGGAAGTAATTCTAGACAGAAAAGAATAGAATTAAGCACAATTAATTGGTAGCAGCATTTTGTCAGGTGGGCTCTGTTTGCTAGCGGCAAATACATCTCATTTAAGAGAGGCTTCCTGTCTCAGCTTAAACTGCAAAATTTTTGCAGCTCTTTTAAGAGGCTCTGCCAAAAAACACTTAAATGATGTTTATGAATAGCCTACAACATGCTTCTTGGTGGTGGCATGGACCTTATAAAGCAAAAAACATGGTTCTGGCTGGTATCTCTGCCATGAGGCTGAAATCACAAAAAGCTAATAAATCAGATGGATCCAGCCATCAAAGCCATGGCTTTAATCCTAGTCATATTGTTTAGCAAATTAAAGACTCATATGGTCAGAAAAAGAGAGATATACATTATAGACTCAGATGAAGAAAACCTCTAAATGGTTTACAGTATGTTTAATAATATATGTAGGCTTGGGAGAAAAAAGAAAAAAAAAGGATAAAGTCCTTAAAATAAAGGGAGTAGTTCGGTGTGGTAGCACACACCTTTAATCACAACACCTGGGAGGCAGAGACAGACAGACTTCTGTGAGTTCAAAGTGTGGTGGCACACACCTTTAATCCCAGCACTTGGGAAGCAGAGGCAGGCAGATCTCTATGAGTTCAAGGAGAGCTTGGTCTACAGAGGGAGTTACAGGACAGCCAAAGATAAACAGAGAAACCCTGTCCCAAAAAGCCAAAAATTAAAAATAAAAATAAAAGAAATAGAATTTAAAGTAAAGCCATGTAAAGTCTGGATATGGTATATTATGTTGTCTTTGAATTGGTTTGCAACTGAGGAAAGAGCAAAAGCTGATAAAAGCATTTAAATATAAATGCTGCTGGATTAATAAAACATAAATATTTTGTAAATGCCTTGACTTCAAAATGGCAGTCAAAAGATATGTTACTTTGGAGAATGTAGGAGAGACCCAGCCAATCACCTTGCTAGCAGGGGGCGGGGTCCCCTGAGAATATTTTTTACTTATAAAGATTGCGGGCATGCTCCCAGCCACCCCTTCTGCTTTCCTGTTCTCCACTGGAACTTTGGTTCTGTGAGTCTTTCCCTAATTAAAGCTGAATATTTTATTATAATTTCCTTCTGCAGTTCATTTACGCCACTACAGGAGAAGAGGTTTTGCTTTTGTTTCCACAGAAAACGAGAGGCTATAAATTTATTCTGGGCTAAGAAAAATAGATTTGATCAAGAAAAACCCCTGAGATGGAAGCAGATGGTCCAGATGTCTGAGTTCTGCATCCAGAACAGCCTCACGACTACTGGTTGATATGATCAAGCCTCACAGGATACTCTAGTCACAACTCTAAATTTTCTTTAGGTCCCTATACGATTATCAGCACCCAATTTAGCAGGAAGTAACTTGAAAAACTATGACCACATTATAAAATAAAATGGACTATGGATAATTTTCTTTGTTTAGAATGTTGATTACAAGTTCTTATGGATAATGGTCAGGATAAAAGCTAAACAAAAGATATTAGATTCAGATTTCTTGTTTAAAAAATATGGGTGGAAGAGTGCTGTGCATCAATGGTCTGTACCCTGTCAATTATATTTTAAATAAATCCTGATTGGCCAGTAGGCAGGCAGGAAATATAGGTGGGGCAATGAGAATAGGAGTATTCTGGGAAGTGGATGTGGTCCACAGTCATGATTCAGACATAGAGGAAGCAAGATGTGACTGCCTTGCCTAAAAAGGTACTGAGCCACATGGCTAACATAGACAAGAATAATGGGCTAATATAAGTTATAAGAGTTAGTAAGAAGCCTGAGATAATGGGCCAATCAGTTTATAATTAATGTAGGCCTCTGTGTGATTCTTTGGAACTTAACAGCTGCAAGACTGGGCAGGACAGAAACCTCAGACAACAGGAACATACAGTTGTAACAGTTTACTTTTCTTATTTTTTTTACTCTTCTTTCTAATACTACTACTTTAAGATATCTTTTTTCAAAAAGTAATGTGACTTAAATATCTTATAGAACAGTGACTCTCAACCTTCCTAACCTTTTAGTACAGTTCCTTGTGTTGGGGTGATACCTAACCATGAAATTATTTTCTTTACAACTTAATACCAATAATTTTGCTACTGTTATGAATCATAACATAAATATCTGATATTCAGTATATCTGATATGTGACCTTGTGAAAGCATTGTTCAACCCCTAAAGTGTTGTGAAACACAGGCTGATAACTGCTTTTTTAAATTTTAGAATACACTGCTTAAAAATGACAACTTTCTTACTTGATAGGAAAATCATATGTTTAGAAATCATTTAGCTTTGGTGTACTCAAGAGAAAAACCTATATTTAATGCCCTTCAGGACCCTCATTCATTAATATTTTTTTCAGTTTTTAATCTTCATTTATATGTTAATTATAATGTAATAGTCAATATTTAAGACTAAAGTATGAGAAAAGTAACTCAATTAAATCTAAAAAACTAATATTCTTAAAAGTCTCATTGAAAGAAAAATTTGTATCTTATTTAACAAAATTTACCATATATAAAATTATTATACACATCTATCATCCAAGCTACACAGAAGGCTAAAACAGGAGGACTGAAAATTCATAGTGAGATCAATACCAGATTGTATATCTTAGAAGATGTCTTAGCACAAAAATGGGTGAAAAGGAGGTTTTGAATAGAGCACAGTGGGAAAACTCTTGCCTAGCATAAACAAGGCACTAGGTCATAGCTACAATACTAAAGAACAGAAGAAGGAAGAGATGGGGGAGGGAAAAAAGAGGGGAAAAATAACTTAAACTTCATTATAATTGTTCCTCTGACCGAATTATGGAAAGCCACAAGTTTTTTACATAATTAATAAAAATGGGATTTTAGATTGTTAACTTTTTTTTTTTTTTTTTTTTTTTTTTTTTTTTTTTTTTTTTTTTAGATTGTTAACTTTTATACTTTGAATGTTTTCCTATCCTTGGAAAATATCTATGGCTAGTCATTCCAGTAATGACCATACAGTATATAGGAAACAATTTAGCCTTATCCTCAATTATTAAAGTAAGCTATACAGAAACCAATCTGTGCTAGATACAAAGAAAAACACAAGATTTTCCTAGGGGGTTTCATAAAACATGGCAAGAAGTTAACACAACATTCCATAGTTATATGGAAGTCAGAGGTTTCATATATCAGTTAAGACTTCTGAAAAAGGACTGATCTAATTTTCATTCACTGATTACTTATGGTGCATGAAATGGAACAGTGAAGCAGATCATAACATTAATATTTCCCTACAGTCTAAAAAATTATCCTAGAATAAATATTTTTAAAAAGCTTTACTCAGTCAGGCGGTGACAGCGTGCACCTTTAATCCCAGCACTCAGGAGGCAGAGGCAGGCAGATCTCTGTGGGTTCAAGGCCACCCTGGTCTACTAGAGCTAGTTCCAGGATAGCTAGGGCTGATACACAGAGAAAGTCTGTCTTCAAAAACAAAAAACCAAAAAAAAAAAAAAATTCACTCAGCAAAACAACAGACAAAGGATTGAGATTTTTGAGGCCTATGCAGGCATTCAGCTTAAATTCTGGTGAATAAATTATGACACCATTTATTTCCTCACATATTAGCCATGTTCCAAGATGAAAATTATGTGTTTAAACTTTTCTAACAATATAAAGTTAATCTCATTCTTTTGTGTCTACCTTTTATTTTTGTAGGGCCCCAAACAACTGGTTGATTGGTTTTCAATTAGTGAAAAGAATCCATATGATAAAGTGAGAATAATCAACACAGATTTCTGTTTTCTTTCAGACATTCCCACCTATAAACTCAAGAGTTTATTCAGGGAGGGGCAGGACAAGGGGGCTAAGGAAATAAAGGAATACACACACACACACACACGTTATTTATTATTTATCTGTTTTTGATAAAACACCATGGCTAAGCCAATTTAAAGTTAAATTTCAAGACAAGTTTATTTTAATTTACAGTTACAAAAGGAGAGTCTGTCATGGGAGGAGAGCATGGTAGCAAGTTGCAGATATAGTAGCAGGAGCAGGAAGCTGAATATTTAAGTATTCAAATACAAGCAAGAAGCAGAGGGAATGAACAGCAAATAGGATGAGAATACATTATCTCAATCCTGTTCTCAGTGGTATACTTTCTCCAGTGAGGCCACAAATCCAAGATATTTCCAAATACTCCCCCAATTGTGAACCTGTGCCTATCAGGGACATTCCTCATTCAAAGAACCACACAGGTTATATTATAAATACTACACATAGGTTACCTAAAACCAATAGACCAATACCTGGTAAATCAAGACCAGAAGAGTACTCCATGTTATGAATACCACCCTATTTTACTACTATTCCCCACCACCAAACTTGGAAAAAATGACACTGCATTTTTCTTAGTTAAAAGAATGCTAATTTTTCTCCTAACATCCTGCTTCCATTTTGAAAGTATGGAAGGCATTCTGTAAGTAATTAGATTGTAGATGTCTAAATCCAAATCTAGAACAGAATTTCTATTTTTAGAGGGTGTATTAAAGACAGGATTTCTCTGTAGCTGTGAAGTCTGCTCTGGAACTAACTCTTATAGGCCAGGGTAGCCTCAAACTCACAGAGATCCACTTGCCTCTGCCTCATGAGGGCTAGGACTAAAGGTCTGCACCACCACTGCCTAGCTCTATTTTGCTTTCTTATTCCAATCCTGAAGAAATGAAATAAGGCATTTGGAGAAGATAGTCAGTAGGGAGAATTTATTGAGTACACTAAGAACAAATTGATAGAGATAATTAGTAAAACTGTAATAATCTAGCCACAGTTTTCAGCATATAGCTATTAATTATAAATGTGACTGATTTATTAACAGATTATCACAAAAGAATTAGATTAAATATGTGGAATTGATTTTTAAAATTATATTTTGATTACTTCCATTAATATGAGTAATAACTTAATGACTGATATTTTTGATATTTTAAGTTACAATTAAAACAGAATATTATGTGAATTCACAATTGAGAATATGCAGATTATATTATATATTTTTGCCTCTCTATATTTATAAATTGTATTACCCTTTTTGATGCTATGTATGTGAGTAAGGTATATAACTGTAATAATTAATGTGTAAGATACATATTTTTATATTAATTGTAAATTTACTACATGACAAATAAAGCTTTGTGAAGGTAATCCAGTGGTTAAGAAAGTAAAAGTTCTGTTCTAATAAAGCTAGATTTTTCTGGAGAGGATGATAATGCAAAAGTATATGTAGAAAACAATAACAGAATAGGTGAATGCTAGAAAAAGAAAAAGGGATGAGGTCTTACAAATGACATTTCTCAGCAAAGGCCTTTATCAAGAGCGCTGAAAAAGGTAGTCATTTGAATACAGGAAGTTTCCTTCTAGAAATATTACAAAGAAAGTACCAGTACTGGAGAGGGAGTATAGGAAAAGAATGACAGAAAGTAGGTTTGGAGGGAAATGTTGAAGCCAGAGATGAAGGGTTTATTAAGAGCTTTGCATTACCAATGAGATTGATGGACCTAAAATACTTTGTTTTTTGGGTTGCTGTTTTTAGTTTTGTATCTTCTAAAGAGTTTCAAGTTTTGTTTTGTTTTTTCCATAGCAGTACATAGAGTGGCTTCTTTAACACTGGAAGTTTGATTTCAAGGTATAACTACTGCAAAAATAACAAGCCAATTTTTCATTCTAAATTTCAGAAAATTAGAATAAACTATGATAAAAGATATAACCACATTCATTAGGTGAGCAGATTGTAGTATGTGAATTTGGCTACAATTATATGTTTTAATTTTACATGTCCTGTGTTTAGTATCAAGGAAGTAGGCAATTTCTCTTTCCTTTTATCACAGTGCCTGACAAGTAAGACATGTACTATAAAAATACAATAAAGATGGCTTAGTAAAACACATAGTGTCTTAAAAAGAACTTTAAGTTAATGAAATCAGAGTTGGTATCTTAAAAAAATGCTTGCAATTATCATTCAATTGGATGTCATAAATTCAAATAGATAAGTGATTATAAAGTAAATGCTCACTGGAATTGAGAAGAATATCAGGTAATATTTTACATGATTACAGTGTGTCCTAAAACTGAAAACGATATCACTAGTTACTCCTAACTGATCAATAGAAATTTCTTTTACATCACCTCTAAGAAATATGAGAATAAAGCATTTATATCCTAAGGAAATAATCAGAAACACTTAAAAATCCTTCACTCTCTAAATAAAAGACAGGCATAACCATCAATACTGTAAAGTACAATATATCCTAACTTTTGTACCATGAGATTATACTAATATATGGATATTCCATAATATTCAAATTTTATTTACCTCACTAAATAATAGGAGAATAAAATCTTTTTGTTTCCTTTGTTTCTGATTCAGTTACAATAACCTGATACCACTGATTCTTCTAGAAGTCCATCTTTTCATTTCAAAAGCCTAACCTTTGCCTTTTCCAACGTCACCTTCTCATCAAAAATTGTGACTAGTCACATATTTGTTTACTTGGGTTTGGGGAACACTTTTTGGATTATTGTGCCTATGTACATGTATTTCCTTTCTGAAAATCAAAAAGCAAATCTATAACTAACCTAAGATTTTAGTGCATATCTATCTGACTTTCCAAACCAGTGCTTGAAACGTTTGCTCTAATCTGCTTCTTGGTCTGGATTTGCTTTTCAGCAGACAATAAGAAGATGGAAGATTGTTATTTACAAAAGAAGTACAGAATGTACTGTCCCATTGCCACACACACAAAGAGGAATATTTTCTCCTATTATTGGACACTTTAACACTGAGTTAGCATGGTTCTAAAAACTGAATTCTCATCATGTAACATATACTTGAACTGAGCATGGCGTAATCTTTCAATCATAAATACAAGTTACAATCTGCATCATATCATGAGGTCCTGAATTTGATCCCCAGACCCCATGAAAAAACATGACATTCTTGATGTAGTGAGCTTAATCTGTGTCTGTGTCTGGAGACACGATGGAGGATTTATATTTTCTCTCTAAAAATGGTAGTGTTTTGTGCCCTGTGTATTGGTGAGCAGTGTGCAGAGGCAGACCTCTGAAGTACAGTTGTGGGAATGTGGAATGACGAAACACTGTCCTCAATCTAGGATACCTCATCAGTTTGTAATTTTTGAAAACAGTCTTGAGGAAACCAAAGCTCTAGGCATCAAAACCAATGTATAGGCTGCCCCTACCAATAACCACTGAAGCCTGGCCCATCAATTTATGCTCCTTGGATAAGAAATGGTTAGTTGCCATGTTTCTGACAGTGGACATGTTTACTGTCTCTTCTGGTATATTTACTCAGTAACAATTTGCTTATGTCTTTTGGAGGAAACAACCATGCTCAGAGGACATTGTGTGAGTTTGTTTGTTTGTGTGTGTGTGTGTGTGTGCTTGCAGCCCACCCAGCCTGCTATCTGGTTTCTGGCTAAAAAATACAAGTAAAACAAGAAATACAAGTAAAACATGTCTACCTAGAAGTGAAAAGTGGGGATGTGAATGTCCTGTGGCCTCCCAGGTGCTGTACAGTGTCAACAACTAACCTTCTCTCAGCAAGGATCCTAATCGAACATACTAGACCTTAGAGACGATTTGCTGCTGTTTTGCTTGTAGTTTCTATTTTTCATGTATTTATTGTGTGTATGTGCATATGTGTAAAAACACACACAAACACCCACACTTGCAATGACATACATGTAGAGGACAACTTTCAGAAGTGAGTCAAGTGGGTTCTCTACTTCCACCATATGGACCCAAAGCTAAAACTTGGGCCACCAGTTTAGGCAGCAAGTGTCCTACTGGCTGAGCCCTTCCCATGGCCCCATGATGTTGCTCTTTTACAATTATAATCCTCCTCCTCTTCCTCTTACCAGTGGAAAGCTACTCTTGACATTAGAAAAGGAGTTGTATATGTGGTTCCCTTGCAAAGGCAGTTACTTTTACAGATGAGTTTCAATGGTATGTCTATATTGTTCCAATCTTGTGTCTGACCTCTCCATGGTAAACTGGCTTAGAGTGTCTGTTTCAAAATCCCAGCAACCATTGAGAGCACACCCCCATCAGATCTACTTCAAAACAAGTTTTTAATTCCTTTGTTCATTTAATTTGCACCTGTATATCTGATCTGTGCATATGACATAGTTTAAGTGTGAAGGTCAGAGGACAACTTACATGAATCTATTGTTGATTATAGGAATAGAACTCATGTGGTCAGACTTGGTGGAAGTGTCTTTCTCAGCAAGTTTACTTTTTTTAAAAAAATATTTCTTTTATTTTTTGAGATTATAATTATATCATCCCCCCCTTTCTCTTTCTCCCCGCCAAAGACTGATATATGCTCCTCCTTACTTTCCTTCAAGACGATGACCTCTTTTTTTAATTGTTGTTACATATATGTTACATGTTACATAAATACATAAATGCTCAATAAGTTTATTTGTATATTTCATTTTTTTGTTTTAGGTCAATTTCACTATCCTTACAACAGAGAATCAGAGCTCCATTTCTTGTCCTTCAAGAATGCAGCATACATAATCAAGTTCATAAAGAAAAACAACAAAATTCAGTTTGGAGCTACTAATAATTTCTAAACCCTTTACGAAAGGTGCCGCATTCTTAGTGAGGCCCTGTTCTTTCCCCTTCTAAACCTTGGTCTGCACTGTCAGAAACTCACGCCCATATACCCTCTAGGGAGGTTATCTTTTCTAAGAACTAACCCATGGCCCCCTTATGTTCATAGAAAGTTCAGTGATTATATAATTTTAAATACTAGTATAGTTTTCAGTGCAAGCCCACAAGACATCTTTTAATTCCACCAATGCCAGTCAATTGTTTCTCATCCCCACCACATAGCTGGTGAGTAGGAATCCCTGTAAGGCTTCCTGCACAAGATATGCTTCCACTACAATTTCATCAGATCCCTGATGTGGGATGGCTGGTCTAGGCTTATGGAATTCTATGTACTGTCACAGGCTCTGTTATGATAGTCATCGTCAGTCTTACTCCTTTTAACGACCCAGACATACCTCACAGCCACAGTATTAGAAACTAGTAACAGCTACTGTGGGCCTCAACTTTGCTGTCTTCCACTGCCAACCTCACCATCCTCACCATCATCCCAGCTGCTTTCCTGACTATAGCCTCTGCTCAAGCCTCTGATGCGCCTTCCAAACAGCTCAATTTTGAATGGAAGAAAAATCATTTCTCAAACATTTTATTTTATCTTATTTAATTTTGAATTATGTCAGGTATTCTGGCTTTATAGATTAATGATATGTCATACCTGTTTCTAGAAGCACTGTTTCACTTCTGCAAGCCAATTTAAAATGTATCTGCCTCTCATTATATTTACATTGAGGAAAATTACCACATGGGTATTCCTGAAATTATCACTATATTCAACAATAGTTTATAACTAAATGGTAATTTATAATTTATTTACTACAAAAGTGAAATACATTTTGTTAATGATTTGGATGTTTTTGGTATTAAAAGTCATGTATTTGTGAGCAACAAATGAACAACCATAATTTTTTTTTCACTGAAATTAATGTCATTTGAAAATTTAGATATGTATAAACTATATATGTCATATTGCTAAATTTACCTATATCCATATCATATGCTATATAAGTCACACTGTGAATGTATAATTTACTTAATAAGAGATTATAAAGTTTAGTAGCTATCACTTACGAGACATGGTCTCAGTAATAAGAGCAATGAGGCAGATCATCATTTTTACTTGACTTCTTTTCTGTGGTCTCTCCCACATATCACAGAGAGAAGAACCATGAAAAGTAGTGTAAAACCTGAGTTCTGTCAATACCTATAAGATAAACATACTCTTGTTCAGTCTACTAGAATATTTTCACCAGAGAGAAGTCAAACAGGCTACAAAATATTTTCTATGTAATGAATAATTGGGAATTGAGATAAATATTTTAATGACAAATATCTGCTACAACTAGCATCACCATTTGTATCAGTTTTCTTTAGTTCAAATATTGGATCTGCAAGTCACTCTCTGTTTCATGTCTCTTTCTCATCTATAAAATGGGAATGGTAATTATATTTTCTTTGTAATTTTCAGTTTGTAATGTGTTAGTAAAGGGTGTAAAGCACTGAAAACTGCAGATGATAATTATAAAATGTTCTTTAATTATCTTCTAATATTATTATGTTTTCTCTTTTTGTTGCATGTTCATATCTCTGTAGTTCCAAGAGGGATCATGAGATGCACATAAAAGTTACAGAAACAAAACAAATAAAAAGGAAAAAAGAAAATAAATATCCCTAAATATGCTTCTAGAAGATTTTCAATATTTATCAAATAGTTTTGCCATTTAATTCCAAAGTACTTAACCAAATGGATGATTTTTTATGTTTACTTATAAAAGCCCGGATTTGTTTCTGTTAACTTTAAAAAATATAGAAAGTATATTTCATGAAATTTTGAAAGTCGTACTTAAATGCTTATATGGCTGCTCATCTATACACCATCCAACTACATAGTATGTCACAACATTTTATCCAAATGTTCTTAAATTTTTCCTAATCTCCTCACATATTCTAACTTCAGAGTGTCGAAGTTACTTTTAAAAAGGCCAAACTAATACAAGCGACAATTTTGTATTTCTATAAATGTGAAATAATTTTTTATTTTATCTATCAAAATGTCAAATGAATGTAGATAAATCATTTAATTAATTTAACAGAAAAATGTTCCTTTACTTAAGAATAATGACATCTGTGTCTGCTATGATGGGAGGAAAAATGATCATATCAACAATTTTTAAATCTTCAGATTTCTGCTCATCATTATGAATTCTGTGGTGTGGCAATTTTTGATTGAATGTAATCAACTTAATCCTGGCTAAGAAACCTCTATTCTATTCTATTCTATTCATTTGCAAAAAAAAAATGGGCTTTTGGCCTTATGTACCTAAACATTTCTCTCTAATAACCTGAAGAATTTTAGGTAACTGTTATTCTATTATATGTGAAATAATAACATAATGGTCATTTTGTAGATGACTTTGATTACATTTCTAGGAAGACTATTCAATATTTGTTGAAAATGCATTTTCCAAGAAAGGTTAGTTTTATGAATCCCTCTACAAGAGGCAAAAACTGGACATTGCCAAAACTGTGTTATGACTTTAAAGGTTTGTAATAATATGATTACCATAAAGCTATTAAGTGGCTTTTGTTTTTATTGTTGAAGACGAGGTCTTGCTCTGTAGCTCAAATAGCCTCTAACTCATAATCCTTCTTCCTCATTCTTCCTATTGCTCAGACTACAGGAATGAACCATTATGCTAAGCTTAAATGTTATTTTAAAATGCATATGCGAACTTTACTGTTACTGAATGTTTTTCATATAGCTATGGATCAAAGTCCTTTTAAAAATTAAATATTCAATTAATATAGAAGGAATCTTACTCTGATGAAATAATTGCTCAGAAGTCATTTTTAAAAAGTTAAATAGATTGAAATATGAAAGAAAAAAACTTTGACATAAAAGTATAACTTAGAACTTAATGTTAATTTTTGATGCTTTATAACTATTTCTTAATGACTTCAAAATCTTTGGTAATTTTCTATAAATATATTTTACATGTACTTTCTATTTTAACATTTGTACTTTTAAAACTATCATTCTATGATGCAACATTGTGTTCATGTAAAGGAAATATGCATTTGTCAATTACACTTCAAGAAAAATGTAGAAAACAAAGAAACAAGTGAAGATAGAGGTCACCATTATATAGGAATTATTGAGAGCAAAATCTTTTAAAAATGTTTGGCTGTTTTTATCATGTTGTTTTAAACGTCAAAAATCATCACATAAATATTACAGTGTTTTTTTACATGTAAAGTATATCCATGTATGCTTCATCAAAATGAATATATTAATAGATCTATAAATTTTCTTACAATGTTTACTTAATATTAGTTCTTCTCACAGGTATTTGAGATTTCATATCAAGCATTATATTTTTATTCTAGTGTTAATCAGTTCATCTGTTCAGATCACACTATTATCACATGCTTTCATTTGAAATGATTTTGATATATTATTAGCAAGTTTAAATCTTATTAAACTGTGTTTGATTATTAGAAATTATATCATATATTAAAAATGACATGGCATAGAAGATGCTTACATAAAAGTGTAAAAATATTTACTTCTGGTGTTAGCTTCAACTTTAGCACTTTTGAATTTATCTTCTATTCAAACCATACATCTTCTTATCTACCAATAATAACACTCTCATCTACAAACATAAGGCAGTTTTAATTAACAATTTTACTGAAGTCTTTGTTAACATATCTACACACACATACCAATATGCTGCCTATTATATTTGAAAATAGGGGCAAATAGCTATGACTTATAAGTCAAGGTCAATTAGAAAAGGTTATTAAATTTTAAAATTTCATACTTCTCTTTCTCAAGATATTCTTAACTTAATCACCTTTTCTACTTGAAAATTGTGCTTTCATTTGGAATCTTTTAAAATATCTTTTAATTAATATACAAAATTTTAAGAGTTGAAAAGCTAAGAATTATAATATTCAAAATATAAAGTTTTCTTATGCAAAATCTGATATGATTCTATTTGTAATTATGTCTTCAGGTCACAGATGAAAGTTGAGTTGGTTATTTTTAAAAGTTCACTCTCATTTTCAGTGTTTATAGTAAATGATTACTTACATTTCAAAGTTTTGAAGGGTTACCTTTCATTTTATCTATGGTAGCTTTGATAATATAATTACTTTTTCAATATTTTACATGTTTTATTATTTTAATCTGTTTTTACATTGTTGATGATTGAATTTAGGGCCGTATCTATTGGAAGGCAGTTAATCACTTATCTATATTAATATCCCCCCCTTTTTCAATTTTTCTCTTCTGTCATACATAATAGCCAGACTGCAGTTTCCCCTCCTGCACTTCTCCCAGTATCTCCCCCCATTTCCCCTTTTCTCCACATCAACTCCTCCTCAGTTTTCCTTTAGAAAAGAAAGAAAAAAGGAGCAGGCCTCCAAAGGATATTCACCACACCCAACCTAATAAGCCACAATAAACTGTACTAGGCAACATAGTAGTAGGGAAAGTGTCAGGTCCCAAGAGCAGGCAAAAGAGTCAGAGACATCATTAGCTGTCATTGTTGAGAGTTCAACAAGAACAACAAACTACACAACCATAAGGTATATACATTGACCCTAGCTGAGACCTATATAGGGTCTGTGTTTTTTGTGTCAGTCTCATGTCAGTCCTCATGAGCCCTGCTGAGTTGATTCTGTGGCCAGTGTTCTTCTGGTGCCCTCAGCCCCTCTAGCTTCTACAACCGCCCCCCCCACACACTCTTTTGCAGGTTCCCCTGGTTTTGCCTTGTGTTCAGCTGTAGGTTTCTGCATCTGCTCCCATTGGGTGCTGAATAATGCCCCTCCCATGTTATGCTTGTTATTTTATTTTTAATTTTGAAGCAGGTCTCATTAAATTGTACAAGCAGACCTTGAACTTCCACCGTAGTTCAGGATGACTTGAACTCATTCCTCCTACCTCAACCTCCAGAGTATCTGGGATTTACAGGTCTATGTCACCAGGTGTAAAGTTCTTCTTTCATTCCTGGCCACCCAGACCTGAATAATCACACAGAAACTATATTAATTACAACATTGCTTGGCCAATAGCTTAGGCATATTCGTACCTAGCTCTTATATTTTAATTAACCCATTTCTATTATCCTGTGTATCACCACAAGTCTGTGACTTACAAGGTAAGGTTCTGGTGTCTATTTCCTTTGGCAGCTACATGGCATCTCCCTGACTCCACTTACTCTTTCTATGTATATCTTCTCAGATATCCTGACTGGCTTTATTTTGCGTGCCATAGGCTGAAATGGCTTTATTCATCAAACAATAAAGCAACACATATACAGAAGGACATCCAAACCAACCAGGTCTGATTTTAGTTGTGTTTTACTATTTGCTCCTAAAATATGGATTTTAAGTTTTGATTTTCTTTGATAATTTTTCTTTTATATGTATATAATATTATTGACAAGTAATAAAGGTTTTCTTTTATTACTTTTATTACTTTCACGACATTAGATCTAATTTTATTTCTCCACATTGTTCCATAGTTCAGTGTTATCAGAGCAAAGCAAGTGGGCATTGTATGAGATTCTTGTGCAGAGAAAAAAGACATCTCAAAATATTCAGCAAATATGTATTTCTCCAATTCATTGTGGAACTTTAAAAATATCTGACTGTATCATAGGACATAACATAACTTTAAGTTGATCTCAAAGATTTGAAAGTGTATAGTCACAATTCATAATAGAATTAAATGTACAATTAAAAATATATCAGAATCAGACACTTTCAGTGACAAGGAAGAAAGAAAATCATTACACTGAAGCACTGCAGGCCCCTACTAAACATGATAAAAAAGAAGAACATATCCAAACATTTTCTATTTTCTGCTATATTCTGCTATGCTATGCTGTGCTGTGCTTTTCTATACTCTTCTATGTTATTTGAGTGGTTGTTTGTCTCAGACAGTTGTGTTGCATATCCCTGACTGACATCTAACTCACTATGTATCCCAAGAAGAATTAAGACTTGCAGCAATCCTCCTCTCTCAACTTCCAAATGCTGAGATTACAGGTGTAAATCATCTTGCTTCCTGCAGTCTATTTTGTAAGAGTGGAATAACCACAACTCCCCAAATTACCAGAAACTTTATGGAGATATTATCCCCAAATATATTCCTTTTATAAACACAGATTCAGTAATCCTAAATCAAATGTCAGAAAATCCAATGATAGAAAAGATAAAACAAGTATAACAAGACAATTACAATACATTATAAACAAGTGGGTTTAAATTAACTTAGTATTTTTAAATATATAAAAAAGTGAAAATAGCATGTTATTTTTTGCAGAATTACAAGATCATTTTTAGTAATAAAATCTACCCTTTTGGTTCATAAAATTAACTGGAAGAAAGGGAGAAAAGTAATATATCAACATTGAAGATATATTTTATATAATTTGCTGCTTGTTATTAAAACCTTTTAATTTAGAGCAGGAAAGAAAATTCTGATTCAATAAAGGCAATCAAAATTCCTATTACAACTATCGTAGTTAATTGGTATTTTTGATGATTTGCCCTCCAAAATAGAAACAATAAAATGATACCTAATAATAACACAGTCATTGATTCTCTTTCATAGTTTTAAATGTGTGTGTGTGTGTGTGTGTGTGTGTGTGTGAGAGAGAGAGAGAGAGAGAGAGAGAGAGAGAGAGAGAGAGAGAGAGAGTGCTCAGGTTTAAGAGCACTTGCTACTCTTTTTTTTAAAATATTTATTTATTTATTATGTATACAATATTCTGTTTGTGTGTATGCCTGCAGGCCAGAAGAGGGCACCAGACCCCTTTACAGATGGTTGTGAGCCACCATGTGGTTGCTGGGAATTGAACTCAGGACCTTTGAAAGAGCAGGCAACGCTCTTAACCTCTGAGCCATCTCTCTACTCTTGCATATGGACGAGAGTTTGGTTCCTAGCATCCATTTCAGGCAAGTAAAACAGCTTGCAACTCTAGCTCCAAGGGCTAAAATGCCTTCTGGTCTTCACAGGCACCAGACAGAGAATATTACAAACAGCATTGTGATACCAATGTATTCACACACACACACACACACACAAACACACACACACACTATATATATATATATATCACAATTAGCATATGATATTTGACAGGGAAATCTTAGAGATATATTGTGAAAATATATGAAGTTATTCAGCAAAATTTTCAAGGATATAGGAACAAAGTCAATATTGACCAAACATCATCTCTGTATTGGTCCTAGGTAATGACACACATGGCCTCATGCATTCTATGCAATAACACTAGTGTTCAGTTATATCCAAGGCTGTATACTCTCCTTTAACAAAATAAAGATATGAGCAATAAAACATTTCCAAAATCAAGAAACAAAATATTTCAAAATCCTAAATAAGTTCAGAAAATATGTTCAACATGTCTCTACAAAAATATTTCTGAATATAAAGGAATAATTATTCACTGATTGATAGAGCTCATTGTTCTAAAGATGTTAAGATTTTTTCACTTGTGTGCATCAAATTAAATATCCTGTAGATAGAAGCTTTATCAGTATTTAAAATGAAAATTGATAATCTGATTCTAATATGTATGTAGAAACATGCATGGGCAGGACAGTTTTGAAGAAGAGTAAAGCTTAGTTGCTTCTATTAATGTATCAAAATATTTTTAATCATAGAACCACTTAATTATTTTTGTTTATTTACTCGGTATAGGTTAAACACACTCATTATGAGCTGGTCACTTCTATAATAAGGTTAATTTTTGAAAACTTGATTTTTTAAATTTTTTTTATAATTTTATTTTACATGTCAACCACAGTTTCCTCTTTCTCCTCTGCTTCTATTACCTGCCCCAACCTGTCTTTTACCCTTCCCCTATCCCCTCTTCCTCCATCTGCATTCAGAAGGAATAAGGTCTCCCACGGGAATCAAAAAAGTGTGGCATATCAAGTTGAGGCAGGACCAAGCTCCTCTCCTCTGCATCAAGGTTGAACAATGCATTCCACCATTGAGAATAAGTTCCAAAGAGCTAATTCATGCATCAGGGACAGGTCCTGGTCCCACTGCTAGAGGCCCCAAAAAGATCAAACTCCAAAACTGTCATGCAGTTGCAGAGGTCTCAGGTGGTTCCCATGCCAGCTCCCAAGCTGTCTGTTCAGAGACCTTGGGTTTCCCCAAGCCCAGGTCAACTGTCTCTGTGAGCTTTCAAGAATGTAAAGAATATTTTCTTTTATTTTTGCCTAATAATAATAGACTAAATATTGTAAATGTAATTCTTGCTTGATACCTGTTTTGTTATATGTAATTTTACTATGTTAAAGTTAAAACCTTCCTTTTCAATTAGACAGAAAAGGGGAGACGATATGGAATGTACTTCTGTATATGTGTTGCTTTTATTGTCTAATGAATAAAGCTGTTTTGGCCAATGGCTTATCAGAAAAAAAAAAGAATGTATAAAATCTTATAAGATAATATTTGCAATAGAGTAAATAGACCAATAAAAAAGACCAAAAAATTCTGAAAATAGCAGTTCCCTCTTAGAAACAGTCTGACTCCCCTCAGATTCAGAGAATACAGGTAGCAATGAACTATGGTTTTTATACACACTTAAAAATCTCCCATTGAATAGCTTCCCATCTTAGAAAAGTACTCTTTTCTTTTTTGCAGTAACTTTTGCAGTTTTATGTATGATAGCAAAATCAATATGAATTAATTTTCTTTTTAAAATTTTCAGACAAAACTGTTATTCTCTAGTGTTAAAAAAGTTCACCAGGCAATATATTTTTGCTTATGTCAAAAACTATTCATTACTGAATATACGTAACTGAATAGAATAAAATAAATATTTTAAAATATAACACACAATAATAAATCAAGAAATTTAAAAATCTTCATCAAATATATTCTCTCTTAATATTAGATGACCTTGAGTTAAGTAATATGCATGTATTTAAATAGTCAAGCTTATCAATTACCTTAAAATACCCATATTGTGATATTCTGAGTATATAGACAACTTAATAGTCTTATAACATTTGCCTTCTCAAATTTTTATATAATATATATATTCATTTTTGAAATCTTAAATAATAAAACATCTATCTTTTTAATAAATATACTATTTCTCAAAAGAAACAAATAGACAACCTTCCCTTGTTGTCTAGAAAAATATTTTGAATTTAGAAAATAATTTTAAATTACATATTAGTAATGATCATTAAAATGATATAAACAACTGGAAAGTTATGTTTTGGTAAATTTTATATATAGCAAATGTAGCTATATATAAAATTTTAAGTTTTAATATTTGAGAATTTTTTAAGAAAAACGTTAATACAAAAATAACTATTATAACTCTCTAGTCAAAATTTAGATTTTCTTCTAATCATGTGAATTTGTTCCACCATTAATGTCTATAGTTAAAATATTGCTATGCTTATAATTTTAATATTCATATCATGATTCATATATTTATTCTTAGCCTTTCACAATCTTTGAGTACATTAATTTACTCACAGCTTCCTAGAATGTTCTTTCTATTTATTGACTCTACTTATATGCCCTAATTGATTATTACTATTACAGTCCATTTAAACATAGTAGAAATGTACTCATACCAGAATTTGTAGTTATTTCACTCTGTACCTTAAGATACACACTGTTTGCCCTCTGTTGAAATTGAAATTATTCATGTTCATATCATACCATCATATGATGATGTGTAGTTCTAAGCCTAACAAGTAAAAGATTAATACATTATTTTCTCAGAATTTTTATGGAAGAAAATATCACATAGATCATAAGCATAAATTGGGTATTCATGCATCAAATGAACCAAGAAATCCCCAGAGAATATGCATTTTAGTAACAGATAGTGTGCCTGAAACATGTTTCACATGAAAAACTCTGCTGTGGTTTCTTTTTAAGTTATTAATGTCATAATAAAACTAAATTGAAATTTAGAGGTTAAAAATGACAGTGCTATTTGTCAATTAACATCTTATTGTCAATATATTGATCAAAACACAGAAATGTAAATGATTGAATATCAATCCAACTATCCTGTCCTCTATTTTCATTCTAAACTTGTTTGCCACAAAATCACATCAACATCACTGCCCAAATATGAACTAAACAGGACAGCAACAATGGATATACCAAAATGGACAGAGAAAAGTCCATGGAATTTCAACCCTACACAAAGAACTATGGGCAAATGAGAAAAGCTGGAGTGGAAAATGTGGTCTTCCCTAGGGAATAGCACAAAATAAGCTATCAAGTGTCAAATGGTCAACCCTGACAACATGCATTTAAGTAACATATGGATAGATCAGATTATATTTATATGTATGTATGTATGTGTCTATATGTATGCATATATATGAGATGTATATATATTGCACATAGGGTATATGGAATAGTTTGGAAAGAGCAAAGGAGAGGGACATATGTTGCAATTGCATTATTACAATCTCAAAAATATTTTAAGACAAGCAGAGTTGATGAATGAGAGACAATCCATCCAATCTTGTTTTTAAGTGAACTCTACCCCTAGATATACAGAAGGAAATTTAAAAATAAAATTGATATCAGTTAAATATTAGGCTATCTTTGTCCAATATATACTCAACCTTAAAGCCTATGAAATGGGTAAGAGCTATTCTTCAGTCCCTGTTGTATGATAAGTGAACACAAATATCTCCTGGTAACATTTCCTGCTCATTGTGTCTAAAACATTTTATATATAGTTTGTGTATGCAAGATATAGCAAGAGATATGGCAAAGGATATAAATGTGAATAATGTACAATTTTTATATTCGAGGAATGTAAATGATTACATTGAATTGTCTCTCACATAAAATACCTCTTCTAATTAGATTTTTCTTCTGCATCAGAGGTGGATTACCTTTGACATACTCACACTTTCAGAATCTTTAGTGAGAAATGAGAATCACATCCTCAATAACATTCATATCATTCACTTAATGCATTATTTAAACAATATGTTTAATTAGCAAAAGAATATTCTGTATGTACATATAACATCAAATATTTTGTCATTTTCAAATTTTAATTCTTAATCAGTGAGTTGTTAACTTGTTTCCAAACTACAAGCTGTTAAGAAATGTAAGTACTTAGAGGATAAAAGGACAGATTAACTATTAATGTAATGTGCTTGCAGTAGTTGACACCCTACTTAGCATGACCATTATGTACTACAGCCTACAAAATTATTCTTCATGCACCCACAGCAGAGCTAGAGCGCCATATGGCCATGCTTGTTTTTCATCAAATAATTTTTACATAAACAGCTGGTGAACTGTTTTTATTGTAACAGTGCACATATTTTTTGAGACATTTGGGAAGGATTGATGTAACTCTATTCAGTGCCTGTTTTTATGTCAATGTTGAGGAGAAATTTGAATTCATATTTTTAAAATGTGAAAGCTTACATTCATGGGAAGTTCATAAGATTTTTTATTATTTAGTGCAGTGCTTAGTGTCATCTTCAGAAATTGATAACAAGATATGAAATTAATTATAAGTAATCTTCAAGTTATCACAGCATATTCAGTATATTTATTTTTATATTCTCATAAATTTTTAGAGGAAGAGCTGGTATGTTTGTGATGATTTTGCAGGCAGTTTTAACATTACTATATTTGGTTTTGAAACATAGCTTCAACACATTATGATAAGTGATATCATAACCAGAAGATTTTTAGCAATTTTGTATGAATCTCTGGATTCAGTTGATTTGAAGATTATTTGCTCCAAAAGCACACTCTCATCTTCCTTAACAAGAAATTTCATCTGTTAAAGTCATTATTGGGTTCAAAAGTACAAGTAAAGGCATGCTCTTTTGAATTCTAAAGTAATCATGAGCACTGCACAGATCTTTGGTAAAGAGATTATTAGTGTTTAGAATGATGAATTGTAAATCTTTAAAACTTTAAATCACATTTTATATTTAATGCTGCAAAATCTTCTTTTAACTAGAAGACTGCTGTAATAGGACACTGATGAGTATTCATGCCTTATTGTATTTCATTGATTCATTTCCTATAGATTATTTGAAGCTGAAATGTTTCATTACAGAAGAGAATATATTCATATATGAGATGTCTGACACTGAAAAGCTTATTATTATTGCCTCTTATAATTATTATGTTATTTTAAACAAAGTGAAGCTTACATAATCAAGACTGCCTATGTGTCATAAACTACTAATATACATAAAATGTAGAATTAAGGAAGAATTTCCCAATCATAACTACTTTCATTTATCTATCTGTCATTTATATGACTGATTGAACCTATTTAGAGGAATTCAAATATATTTTTAAAAATATATTATTTTTATATACAAATGGAAAAAGATGGAGTTCTGTTTTTGTCCTATTTTTATTGATTTAATAAAACACCACGACCAAAGCAACTCGAGGAGGAAAAGAGCATTTGATTTATTTCCACTTATAATTCATAGGCCTTCTTGAAGAGAAGTCAGGGTAGGAACTCAAGACAGGAACCTAGAGTCAGGAATGAAAGCAGAGGCCATAGAGTCTGATATCTAACTGGTTTGCTTTCCATGGCATGCTCAGCAGGTTTTCTTACAGAATTCAGGGATACCTTCCTAGCAGTGTCACCACCCACAGTTTGTTACACCTTCCCACATCATCATTCAAGCAAATGCCTCTATAGACTTGCTTCTGGATCTTATACTATTACTGTGCCCTGTTACATAATGATCTGTGAGCTTTAGGAGGGAATATGTGATATATAACATTTTTTTAATGCAGGCATTTTTTTCAATTAAGGTTCACTCTTCCAATGTATTCCTCTTATGTTTCAATTTGATAAAGAATCCTTATTTTCATGCACAGGGCAGGGTGTTTTGCCCTGTCTTAAGATTGGAGGGGAAAGGGAGGAAGTGAGTGGATGGAGTGGGAGAGAAGTGGGAGTAGGAGAAGAAGTGGGAATTTGGATTGATTTTTAAAAGTAATAAAATAATAATAATAATAAAGAAAAATCTTAATAACACAACTGACTAGTACAATTTCATTCTTTTAAATTTTTATTTTGTCTATTTAAAATTATATTAATTTATTTGTGATTTCTTACAATATATTTGGATCATATAAAACTCTTCCCTCAACTCTTCCAAGACACATCTAGTTCCTAATCCACCAAACTTTTGTTTGTATCTTTTGTTTGTTTTTTCTTTGTTTGTTTGTTAAGAACCCCTCAAGCTCAATTTGTACTGCACAAATTTTTTATATTTGAAGCCTAAAACTGAAATGTAGTCCCTTAACCATGACTACATTCTAAGATTAAATGAACTCTCCCTCTCCCAACAGTAAATAATAGCCAATGATGCCAGAGCTAGGGGTTGGATTTTCTATCCAGCTTCTCTTTCCATGCTGATATTTAGTCTTGCAACCATCATGAATTCATATGTAAAGTTTCCCTCCTGTGTCCAGAAGACAATTTCCTTGTAGTCACCCACCACCTCTGGCTCTTACACTATTTCTGTGCCCTGTTCCACAATTATCTGTGAGCTCTGGAATGGGATATGTGATATATAACATTTGATTTAGAGCTAAGCATTCTATAGTTTCTTATTTTCAGTGACTTGGCCATCTGTGGGTCTCTGTTAATCATTGTCTACTGCAATTTGAAACTTCTCAGATGAGTGTTGAAAGGTACATTAACGTATGTATATAATGATAAGGCACGAGAAGTTATTTTAATATTTTGTCCATTTAGAATAATTGTAGTAGGTTTTCTTCTATGATATATCTAGCCTAGGTTCTAGGCTTGATAATGCTGCCAGGTATGGGTATCATCTTGTGAAGCTGAACTTTAAATACAATCAGAAAATATTTGACTATTCCCATGACATATAAATCAATATTGCACTAATGGACTTATCTTGTCAGAATAGTCACTATTGTAGTTTTTATAATTCACAGCTGGATAAGACTGATGATGAAGAGACTCATTTGGAATAGGCTTTACAGTTTTTTAAATGCATTTTTATCAGTAACTTATATGAACATGCAGCACTTAAAACCAATTTATCCTTGTAGATTTTAATTAATTGCCAATTGTTTATTTTATCCAACATATATCACCTTTACTTGACTATAAACAGTTTGATAATAATTATTCTATAAAGGTATTCTTTCCAATTAAATCAACTCATTACCAAAAATTTGATTTTAATTGGATAAAATCAACTACACAAATGAATTCAGCTAAAATGTAGCACGTGACGAGTATTAGAAAACACTACATGAGCCCCTTGCATTTTCGCATATTTTTCTGTTTTAAAAATGATCATTTCATTAAGGAACATTGTTTGAAAATCGTTGGGAGAGAAATAGGACATCTCCAGAGTACCAAGAAGACATGCTTAATGCACCATTATTCATGACACAGCCTTCCTAAATTTAAGGTTCTTATTCTATAATGTGACTCACTACTTGCTCTGATTTCAAGTAGAAATCTCCATACTGCCCTATGGAAACAGAGGCTTGACAAACATTTTAAGAAAATGTTAGCACTCTGCCTATTGCTATTACTTTAAACCATAAACTTATTTGTGTCTTATTCAAGATTGAAATGTCTTTTTGAGCACTCATGTAGCTAAGACAGTATAACATTCAAGCTTGGTAAAATGGCAAAGTAAAAGGTTTCATGTGGTTCTTGATAAGAACTACAAATCTGTTTTCTCTATTCATAAAGAAAAGAACATTAATAGCCTATAAAATATATAAAGTAGATAACTTTTTTCATTTTTATTTTGTTTTATGACATACTTTAGTATCAATTTGAGCTTCTCCAAGTTGAATAACTACCTTGAAACATACTATTAAAATGTGTGAGCTATAAATATGGTGAGGAATAAAAGCAAAAGATAATATAGCTTTCATACACATGCTTATTAAAGTGTCATTATAAGCATTTGTGTTCTTGTAGTATTATATTTGAACAAACATCAAACCTATTGAGGTTAAATAATGATAGTGAAAACAAAGTTCATATTTTTAAATGTTATATTTGATTGTTTATGTTCATTCCTACTTTCTATGAATGTCAGTTCAAATAAATTATCTATGATGTATAAACATAACATATTTTTGTATTAGTGTTTTTAAAATTGAAAATAGATTCTTCTCTCATACAATACATCTCAACCACAGTTTCTCCTCCCTCCACTCTCCCAGCTACCCTCCTCTACCTTCCCTCTCCCCTCCGATCTACTCTCCCTCCATTTTCCTTTAAAAAGGAACAGATATCCAAGATGCAACAGCCAAGCAACCAAAAACAAGATACAACAAATTAAGGCAAATGCCTTATTAACTAGGCTGGACAAGACAATTCAATAGGATGAAAAAAGTCACAAGAGCACAAGTCCTCATATTGAGTGTGGACTAGTCAAACCAATAGGAGGAAAAGTTCCCAAGAGCAATTAAAAGAGTCAGAAACATACTCACTCCTACAGTTAGGAGTCCCACAAAAAACATCAAGCTAAACATTCACAACATGTATTCAGAGCACCATGTATAGACTCATGCAGGCTCTGTAGTTGCCTCTTCAGTCTCTGTGAGCCCAAGCGAACCCTGCTTGGATGATCCAGTGGACAATATTCTCCTAAATTCTTCAATCTCCTCAGACTTTCCTCCCTGTCTTCTACAGGAATTCTATGATCCTGAGGCTGTAAGGATGTGATAGAGATCTCTAATTTAGACTATCTCTCTATAAAATTTCTGGCTTTGGGTGCCTGTACCTACTCCCATCCTCTCTGATGATGACTGGGTGTGGCACTGAACTATGAGTATAGCAAAATATCATTAGGAATCATTTTGGGTTTTGCCAGTCATGTTTGGATCTCCCTAGATCTCGGAGCTATCTGGTCTCCAGTTTGTGGGTACCTAGGCAGCATAGAAAATGGAGTCCTTCACAGAGCATGGGCCTCAAGTTAATTCAGACATTAGTATTAGTTTTTTTCAACAAAACAAAGTTTTCTTTCTTTCTTTTTCTTTTTTTATTATTATTATTACAAATTTTCACCTCCTCCCCTCCTCACATTTCCCTCCCCTTCCTCCCATTCCCTCTCCCTCTCCAGTCCAAAGAGCAGTCAGGGTTCCCTGCCCTGTGGGAAGTCCAAGGACCTCCCCGCCTCTATCCAGGTCTAGGAAGGGGAAAATCCAAACAGACTAGGTTCCCACAAAGCCAGTACATGGAAATAGAATCGAAAACCCAGTGCTATTGTCCTTGGCTTCTCAGTCAGCACTAATTGTCAGCCACGTTCAGAGAGTCCGGTTTGATCACATGCTCCATCAGTCCCAGTCCAGCTGGCCTTTGTGAGTTTCCATTAGATCAGCTCCACCATCACAGTGAGTGGGCACACCCCTCGCAGTCCTGACTTCCTTGCACATGTTCTCTGTCCTTCTGCTCCTCATTTGGACCTTGGGAGCTCAGTCCAGTGCTCCAATGTGGGTCTCTGTTTCTATCTCTGTCCATCGCCAGATGAAGGTTCATATTCATCTTTTGGTATTGATCTGAACAGAGAATTCTCAACAGAAGAAGTTCAAATGGCCAGAAGACACTTAAGGTCATGCTCAACCTCCTTAGCAATCAGGGAAATGCAAATCAAAACAACTTTCAGATAGCATCGTACACCTGTCAGAATAGCTAAAATCAAAAACACTAATGATAGCCTTTGCTGGAGAGGATGTGGGGTATGGGGAACACTCATCCATTGCTGGTGGGAATGCAGACTTGTACAACCACTCTGGAAATCAGTGTGGCTGTTTCTCAGGAAATTCAGGATCAACCTACCTCAAGATCCAGCAATACCCTCTTGGGAATATACCCAAGAGATGCCCTATCATACTACAAAAGCATTTGTTCAACTATGTTCATAGCAGCATTATTTGTAATAGCAAGAACCTGGAAACAACCTAGATATCCCTCAATGGAAGAATGGATAAAGAAAGTGTGGAATATAGACACATTAGAGTACTATTCAGCAGTAAAAAACAATGACATCTTGAATTTTGCATGCAAATGGATGGAAATAGAGAACACTATCCTTAGCGAGGTAACCTAGTATTAGTTTTATAAATAGATTTTGCATGCTATATGTAAAACTTTAAGCCACATCATTCTAAACACCTCTATTAATTACCTGTATGCCTATATAACACAGGTGTAGATGGAAGTTTCTGTCCCACCTTTTCCTGTCCCAAATAAAAGGACAGAGGCTTATATTAATGACTAACTATTTGGCCTCTTAGCTCAGTCTTATTACTAACTAGCTCTTGCAACTTAAATTACCCTAAAATTCTTATATATGTTTAGTCGTGTCACTTGGTACCTTTTCTCAGTAAAGCATGTTTATCTTGGTTCTCTGCTTCTGGCTAGTGACTATGTCTCTGCCTTTCTTCTTCACAGAATTAATTTAGTATGGTAGCCCTGCCTATACATCCTGCCTGTCTACTGGCCCAATCAGCATTTTATTAAACCATTATGATTGACAAATCTTTATAGTGTACAAAAACATCATGCCACAGCATTTCCCCTTTTTCTTTTTAAAACAAGATCCTGAATCTATTCTCCTTTGTTTAGCTTTTTTTTTTCTGATCATTATCTACAACAACTTGTAAGCAACATGCTAAACAAAAAAAAATCCATAATCATTATTTGGGGGGACTATGGACATTATTTTCTTGGTGACTGTGGCCACTGATAATCCTATGGGGACCCAAAGAAAATTTAGGAATATGGTAAAGTCCTGACTGAAGTATTCTGTGAAGCTGAATTATCTCAATGAGCAGTCTTGAGGCATTTCTAGATATAGAAATCAGAGGAAACTGCAACAGAGGTGCTCTGAAATGTTGAATCATCTGGACTATCTACTCCCATTGGAGATTTTTTTGGGGGCTTTTCTTGATCAAACCTATTATTTTTTTAACCAAGAATGAATTCACAACCTCTTGTTTCCTTTGGAAACAAAACCAAAACCTCTTCTTCAAAGTAACATATCGTTTGACTTAAATTTTGAAGTTAAGACATTTTCAAAATACATAGGTTGGATTAATCCAGCAGCATTTATAATCAAATGTCTTTTAACAGTAGTTGCTCCTTCCTCAGCAGTCAAACAATTCAAAGACAGCACAATAACATAGCATCCAGATTCTCTGTGTATTTCTATCTTTATGTATTTTTAAACTCTCTTTTAAAATTTTTGCTTTTTTAGAGATTAGGTTTCTCTGTATATCTTTGGTTGTCCTGCATCTTGCTCTATAGACCTTCCTGGTCTTGTACTCACAGAGATATGCCTCCCTGTATCTCCCAAGTGCTGGGATTAATGGCTTGTGCGGCTACTCTATCTCTTATAAGGATTTTCTCTGTTTTCTCTCTCAAGTCTACTTTTAAACACAATGTAAACTGTTTAGAGGTTTTTCCCATCTGAATCTATCTTTACTGTATATATCTATTTTTTTTGTGTGTGTATGAGTCTTTACTAAGTGATATGGCTAGGATTAAAGTTGCAGGTTTTGCATCTGACTCCACCCCTTTCCTTAGCTTTTTGAGAGTCTAGCTTCCTGGCAGAGGTACTGGCATGATCCAGATTTATTTCTACAACTCTGTGGAGTTTCTAGGTTCATGTCACCACCAAGAAACCTGATGTTGGTTGCTCATAGACACCATTTAAGTGTTTGATGGCAGGGCATCTTAAAAGCATTGCAAGGTTTTGGTTGTTAACGCTGAGTCAGGTAGCCTTTTTAAAGGAGCTTCTCGCACCTCAGCTTGCAGCTAGAAAATAGAACCTACCATACTAGAGATGGTTACCAAGAAGCTGTGCTTGACTCTGTCCTTGCCTGTCTAGAATCTTTTTTAAAATAACTTTCTCAGGCTTTTTGTCTAAATTCTTGTCAAACATTTGGGGTCCCTTATAAACAGAGCCTGCACTTTGTTTCCCTGCCACCAGACCCAAATAATAATAATAATACAAACTATATTAATTACAACGTTTCCTAATGATTCAGGCATATTCTTAGCCAGCTTTTACCTTTTAAATTAACCCATTTCTATTATTTTGTATTTTACATTGAAGCTCGTGGTTTGTTACCTCACACCTTCATTCCTGGATGGCTACATGGTGTCTGCTTGACTCCAGTTTCTTTTTACATTCTGTTTAGTTTTCCCAAGAAGCTATATTCTGCCCTGCCATAGGGCAAAGCAGATTATTTATTAGCCAATAGTAATAAAACATATTCATAGCATACAGATGGGAATTCCACAACACACAATAAAGAAAAGAAAGAAAGTCATTCTAGTCACAATTTGAAGTGAAAATTTTTTTTTCAGGATTGCATTTACAACTAAAGGGAGAATCAAAGGTATTTAGTATCAGAGGATTTAAAATTTTTCTGTCATAGGCTTACTTCTTTCTCTCTTTACCATGTTGTTTTTAATCTTAAATAAAATATCTCAAACATATACTCTTACAGGGAATAAAAAGAAATATAATTTTACATCCTTTGTAAGTTTATAAATGTTGTCATTGATTTCTACATAGGCAGCCCACATCATCAACATCTGTACCCTTGTCATGCTTACTAACATGGAGGCTATCTTCTCTCTGTATTTTAATATCATCATTAACCAAAATATTGAATAGAGTCATATTTAATGACAACATAACAGAACTGTTTCTAGAAAAGACAAAGGAGTTATTCCTACTACTACAAATATAAGAATTAGCTAAGATAAATATAAATTCTACTTAATAATTATATTGAATTATATTTGGTGTTTTTGTGGAGATCTTGATTAGACTATATCTGTGATCTTTAAGCATGTTTTTCAACCAAAAGTATTGACAACAGGACACATTTGTAATCCCAATAATTTGTAAATTGAGGTAGCAAGATCATAAATTCAAGGCCAGCCTGCTCTACATATCAGGAATGTATTTAATACAAAGAATGAACAGAAGGAGGAACAAGAGAAGGAAGAGGAGGAAAAATCAGAGACTTCATAGTTCAGTATTTTATTACTAGTGATGTTTATGGGTCTATATTTTTTTGAAAAAAATCAATGGTAATATTTGCTTCTCATTTCTAGATAAAAATACAGAAAAATAAAAAATTAAAACAGAAATATTGATAGTTGTTATATATGTTGTAAGAGAAATATTTCTTTCTATTTTAAACCAATTTTACATTGTTAAAAATTAACTTATACTCGTCTAATCATTTGAACTATATATGAAAACCAAATTGAGAAAGTATTATATTTTAAAGAATGGGACAATAGGTAAAGATGTGGTAAATATTAGGGATTAAATATTTTCAGTGTAGTAGGTGACTGTAAGATTATTGAAGAGATAAAGATTTCATAGGTGACAGATATATCAAAAAGTCAGTAGACTGTTTCATGGATTATTTGACAAGATTTATCTTTGATCTTAGCAGCACATTTGTGATTAAAAATCAATGTAAATATCAAAATAAAATCTACAATGTAGCTTTAGCCCTCATCAGAGGAGCTTCTATTTGCACTTCATGTAGAATAACAAGTGGGAAGATATAGAGGCTGAGTGATGGTGGAAAGTTCAAGCATAAATATAATGTCTATATAACACCCCACCACGAACTCCCGTAAGTCTTGGAGAGCACTGTGAAAATATGTTGAAAGTATAGTTGTCAGTGATTGGGGAAGACTTCTGCAAAACAGTGTCTTCTGGATACAATAGGGCCTTTGCAATTATGAACTCACAGCAATTATTGTTCCCTGTGCAAGACTTACAAAAGGTAAAGGCAGTCAACATTTCACCATGTGAAATGGAGTGCTCAAGAAGTTGTAACCCTAAAAAGCCATTAGCAATTTATAGTTGCTGGGAAAGGGAGAAAGATATTTCTTTAGGGATGTGTGCTCTGTTTGGTCATCCATGCTCCAGGTCGATAGCCCTACACTCACATGCATATGAGCAGCACTAATTGTATTCAGTTATTTATACATAAAAGAAGGCATAAAGTTGGAAATGGACATGGTATGGAATTTTAGGAAGAGTTGGAGGGGAGGAGAAGGAGGGACGATATGACCAAAATACTTTGTACACATTATAAACTTGTCAATAAATAGTTATTAAAAATATAACCTACATGTGATTAAGCATGTTAATTCATTCTCAAAGCACACTGATTACTTAAGAAACAATAGCAGTGACTAGTCCATTCTGAGTACAGTAACTATACGCTGAAGAATAATAAAACAATTTTTTAACCAAAGTCTAATCTGTGTACTGATTTCTTACATACTTTATCTTTGTCTTTTCTTTGAGACTTATGGTTTGTAACTGCTGTCTGTAATTGTTTTTGCTCACATAAATATTCTTACTTGCCTTGAAATAGTTTATTATTCACTTTTGTTTGAAATTACATACTATATCTTATACTTTTATGGTAATTATACAATAGTGAACCTGTTTTATGGTACTTATGTATATTTATTATAAATAATTACATGATTAAAGTACCTGCAAGGTTATTTTTTAATAAATAAGGCTTCAAAAATTACTCATCTAGAATGGGTTATATCTTAATTAAAAAGCACAAGCATACTGTTATTTTGGAAAATGCAAAAAGAAATTATTATGAACTTTTAATCTGGTTAATTATGACCAAACATATTAGCAATCAGTTACATACAGAAGAATAAAATGACTCTTAAAAATCCTAGAGACAGGAAGATCAGTTAAAGAATATACACACTTAGAGCAAGGTTTTCATACATATCTGTCTCCTCCTTCAGTTACATGGCATCTCACTGACTCTGCCTAGTTTCTCCTTTGTCTCTGCTTGGAATTCCTACCTTACTCTATTCTGCCCTGCTATAGGACTAAAGCAGCTTTATTTATTAAAAAACACACTCACAACATATAGAGGGGAATCTCACATCACCTCCCCTTTTCTGTCTAAACAAAAAGGAATGTTTTAACTTTATCATAGTAAAATTACATCTAATAAAACAGGAATCAAGCAAAAATTACACTTAGAATATTTATATCTACTTTATCTTTTATTATAACTAAGAAAGACTATAAATATAGCTATTCTTTGACTCTATCAAAGACACCAGAAAAATATAATATTACCTAAGTTAACAGGAAGTACATTGTAAGCAACTTCCAAAACTTTGCAATTGACAGAGATACCTCACTACCTGGACATTCTCCCAAAGTTTTTCGGTAACTTTGGGGCACCCATCTTCAACCTACAGGCCCAAAGTATCTGGCAGACTTTTTTTTGAAGCAGGAGATTTCAAAGACAGTTCTGCCTATAATGGAAATTTTCAGTCACTTTCTTCTATATCCTACAGAATGTCTTGCAGACTCTTTCTTGAAGCAGGAACCTTGAAGGACTGTCTTACCTTCTTTAGGCAATTTCAAAAGTCATTTTTTGTGGTTCTTGCTTGTCCAGTTCATACAGCATAACATCAAGCAGTCCAAGCAAAAGCAGTTTATTGCACAGATGGCTAACAAACTCCACAAAGAGCTTCTTCGATGCCCATCATGCTCTTATTGTAGATTGGTGCAGTCAGGAACAGATGTGTCTCATTGTCCTGAAAAGTCCTAAGATTTTAAAACATTTTAAATGTCATATTCTCTTAGTCTTTGAAAGTGTTGAAGTTACCTATCCATCTGAAATTTATCTCTGTACATCCATAAAATTTAAATAACATAATTACAAGCTTGACTATTA